>NC_068451.1:24016312-24378187 GCF_023373465.1 Oncorhynchus keta | reverse complement strand
CTAACACAGCACCCAGACTAACACAGCACCCAGACTAACACAGCAGCCAGACTAACACAGCACCCAGACTAACACAGCACCTAGACTAACACAGCACCCAGACTAACACAGCACCTAGACTAACACAGCACCTAGACTAACACAGCACCCTGACTAACACAGCACCTAGACTAAAACAGCACCCAGACTAACACAGCAGCCAGACTAACACAGCACCCAGACTAACACAGCGCCTAGACTAACACAGCAGCTAGACTAACACAGCACCCAGACTAACACAGCACCCAGACTAACACAGCACCTAGACTAACACAGCACCCAGACTAACACAGCACCTAGACTAACACAGCACCCAGACTAACACAGCACCTAGACTAACACAGCACCCAGACTAACACAGCACCTAGACTAACACAGCACCTAGACTAACACAGCACCCAGACTAACACAGCACCTAGACTAACACAGCACCTAGACTAACAGAGCACCCAGACTAACACAGCACCCAGACTAACACAGCACCCAGAAAACACAGCAGCCAGACTAACAGAGCACCCAGACTAACACAGCACCCAGACTAACACAGCACCTAGACTAACACAGCACCCAGACTAACACAGCACCCAGACTAACAGAGCACCCAGACTAACACAGCACCTAGACTAACAGAGCACCCAGACTAACACAGCACCCAGACTAACACAGCACCCAGACTAACAGAGCACCCAGACTAACACAGCACCTAGACTAACACAGCACCCAGACTAACACAGCACCCAGACTAACACAGCACCTAGACTAACACAGCACCCAGACTAACACAGCACCCAGACTAACAGAGCACCCAGACTAACACAGCACCCAGACTAACACAGCACCCAGACTAACACAGCACCTAGACTAACACAGCACCCAGACTAACACAGCACCCAGACTAACACAGCACCCAGACTAACACAGCAGCCAGACTAACACAGCACCCAGACTAACACAGCACCTAGACTAACACAGCACCCAGACTAACACAGCACCCAGACTAACACAGCACCTAGACTAACACAGCACCCAGACTAACACAGCACCTAGACTAAAACAGCACCCAGACTAACACAGCAGCCAGACTAACACAGCACCCAGACTAACACAGCGCCTAGACTAACACAGCACCTAGACTAACACAGCACCCAGACTAACACAGCACCCAGACTAACACAGCACCTAGACTAACACAGCACCCAGACTAACACAGCACCTAGACTAACACAGCACCCAGACTAAAACAGCACCTAGACTAACACAGCACCCAGACTAACACAGCACCTAGACTAACACAGCACCTAGACTAACACAGCACCCAGACTAACACAGCACCTAGACTAACACAGCACCTAGACTAACAGAGCACCCAGACTAACACAGCACCTAGACTAACACAGCACCCAGACTAACACAGCACCCAGACTAACACAGCACCCAGACTAACACAGCACCCAGACTAACACAGCACCCAGACTAACACAGCACCTAGACTAACACAGCACCTAGACTAACACAGCACCCAGACTAACACAGCACCTAGACTAACACAGCACCCAGACTAACACAGCACCTAGACTAACACAGCACCCAGACTAACACAGCACCTAGACTAACACAGCACCTAGACTAACACAGCACCCAGACTAACACAGCAGCTAGACTAAAACAGCACCCAGACTAACACAGCAGCCAGACTAACACAGCACCCAGACTAACACAGCACCCAGACTAACACAGCACCTAGACTAACACAGCAGCCAGACTAACACAGCACCTAGACTAACACAGCAGCCAGACTAACACAGCACCTAGACTAACACAGCACCCAGACTAACAGAGCACCCAGACTAACACAGCACCCAGACTAACACAGCACCCAGACTAACAGAGCACCCAGACTAACAGAGCACCCAGACTAACACAGCACCCAGACTAACACAGCACCCAGACTAACACAGCACCCAGACTAACACAGCACCCAGACTAACACAGCACCCAGACTAACACAGCAGCCAGACTAACACAGCACCCAGACTAACACAGCACCTAGACTAACACAGCACCCAGACTAACACAGCACCTAGACTAACACAGCACCTAGACTAACACAGCACCCAGACTAACACAGCACCTAGACTAAAACAGCACCCAGACTAACACAGCAGCCAGACTAACACAGCACCCAGACTAACACAGCGCCTAGACTAACACAGCACCTAGACTAACACAGCACCCAGACTAACACAGCACCTAGACTAACACAGCACCCAGACTAACACAGCACCTAGACTAACACAGCACCCAGACTAACACAGCACCTAGACTAACACAGCACCCAGACTAACACAGCACCTAGACTAACACAGCACCCAGACTAACACAGCACCTAGACTAACACAGCACCCAGACTAACACAGCACCTAGACTAACACAGCACCTAGACTAACACAGCACCCAGACTAACACAGCACCTAGACTAACACAGCACCTAGACTAACACAGCACCCAGACTAACACAGCACCTAGACTAACACAGCACCCAGACTAACACAGCACCCAGACTAACACAGCACCCAGACTAACACAGCACCCAGACTAACACAGCACCTAGACTAACACAGCACCTAGACTAACACAGCACCCAGACTAACACAGCACCTAGACTAACACAGCACCCAGACTAACACAGCACCCAGACTAACACAGCACCTAGACTAACACAGCAGCCAGACTAACACAGCACCTAGACTAACACAGCACCTAGACTAACACAGCACCTAGACTAACACAGCACCCAGACTAACACAGCACCTAGACTAACACAGCACCCAGACTAACACAGCACCCAGACTAACACAGCACCCAGACTAACACAGCACCCAGACTAACACAGCACCTAGACTAACACAGCACCTAGACTAACACAGCACCCAGACTAACACAGCACCTAGACTAACACAGCACCCAGACTAACACAGCACCCAGACTAACACAGCACCTAGACTAACACAGCAGCCAGACTAACACAGCACCTAGACTAACACAGCAGCCAGACTAACACAGCACCTAGACTAACACAGCACCCAGACTAACAGTGCACCCAGACTAACACAGCACCCAGACTAACACAGCACCCAGACTAACAGAGCACCCAGACTAACACAGCACCCAGACTAACACAGCACCCAGACTAACACAGCACCCAGACTAACACAGCACCCAGACTAACACAGCACCCAGACTAACACAGCACCCAGACTAACACAGCAGCCAGACTAACACAGCACCCAGACTAACACAGCACCTAGACTAACACAGCACCCAGACTAACACAGCACCTAGACTAACACAGCACCTAGACTAACACAGCACCCAGACTAACACAGCAGCTAGACTAAAACAGCACCCAGACTAACACAGCAGCCAGACTAACACAGCACCCAGACTAACACAGCGCCTAGACTAACACAGCACCTAGACTAACACAGCACCCAGACTAACACAGCACCTAGACTAACACAGCACCCAGACTAACACAGCACCTAGACTAACACAGCACCCAGACTAACACAGCACCTAGACTAACACAGCACCCAGACTAACACAGCACCTAGACTAACACAGCACCCAGACTAACACAGCACCTAGACTAACACAGCACCCAGACTAACACAGCACCTAGACTAACACAGCACCTAGACTAACACAGCACCCAGACTAACACAGCACCTAGACTAACACAGCACCTAGACTAACAGAGCACCCAGACTAACACAGCACCTAGACTAACACAGCACCCAGACTAACACAGCACCCAGACTAACACAGCACCCAGACTAACACAGCACCCAGACTAACACAGCACCTAGACTAACACAGCACCTAGACTAACACAGCACCCAGACTAACACAGCACCTAGACTAACACAGCACCCAGAATAACACAGCACCTAGACTAACACAGCACCCAGACTAACACAGCACCTAGACTAACACAGCACCCAGACTAACACAGCACCTAGACTAACACAGCACCTAGACTAACACAGCACCCAGACTAACACAGCACCTAGACTAACACAGCACCTAGACTAACAGTGCACCCAGACTAACACAGCACCCAGACTAACACAGCACCCAGACTAACACAGCACCTAGACTAACACAGCACCCAGACTAACACAGCACCTAGACTAACAGAGCACCCAGACTAACACAGCACCCAGACTAACAGAGCACCTAGACTAACAGAGCACCCAGAATAACACAGCACCCAGACTAACACAGCACCTAGACTAACACAGCACCCAGACTAACACAGCACCTAGACTAACAGAGCACCTAGACTAACACAGCACCCAGACTAACACAGCACCTAGACTAACAGAGCACCTAGACTAACAGAGCACCTAGACTAACAGAGCACCCAGACTAACACAGCACCCAGACTAACACAGCACCTAGACTAACACAGCACCCAGACTAACACAGCACCTAGACTAACACAGCACCTAGACTAACAGATCACCCAGACTAATACAGCACCTAGACTAACACAGCACCCAGACTAACAGAGCACCCAGACTAACAGAGCACCCAGACTAACACAGCACCCAGACTAACACAGCACCCAGACTAACACAGCACCTAGACTAACACAGCACCCAGACTAACACAGCACCCAGACTAACACAGCACCCAGACTAACACAGCAGCCAGACTAACACAGCACCCAGACTAACACAGCACCTAGACTAACACAGCACCCAGACTAACACAGCACCTAGACTAACACAGCACCTAGACTAACACAGCACCCAGACTAACACAGCACCTAGACTAAAACAGCACCCAGACTAACACAGCAGCCAGACTAACACAGCACCCAGACTAACACAGCGCCTAGACTAACACAGCACCTAGACTAACACAGCACCCAGACTAACACAGCACCCAGACTAACACAGCACCTAGACTAACACAGCACCCAGACTAACACAGCACCTAGACTAACACAGCACCCAGACTAACACAGCACCTAGACTAACACAGCACCCAGACTAACACAGCACCTAGACTAACACAGCACCTAGACTAACACAGCACCCAGACTAACACAGCACCTAGACTAACACAGCACCTAGACTAACAGAGCACCCAGACTAACACAGCACCTAGACTAACACAGCACCCAGACTAACACAGCACCCAGACTAACACAGCACCCAGACTAACACAGCACCTAGACTAACACAGCACCTAGACTAACACAGCACCCAGACTAACACAGCACCTAGACTAACACAGCACCCAGACTAACACAGCACCTAGACTAACACAGCACCCAGACTAACACAGCACCTAGACTAACACAGCACCCAGACTAACACAGCACCTAGACTAACACAGCACCTAGACTATCACAGCACCCAGACTAACACAACACCTAGACTAACACAGCACCTAGACTAACAGTGCACCCAGACTAACACAGCACCTAGACTAACACAGCACCCAGACTAACACAGCACCTAGACTAACACAGCACCCAGACTAACACAGCACCTAGACTAACAGAGCACCTAGACTAACACAGCACCCAGACTAACACTGCACCTAGACTAACAGAGCACCTAGACTAACAGAGCACCCAGAATAACACAGCACCCAGACTAACACAGCACCTAGACTAACACAGCACCCAGACTAACACAGCACCTAGACTAACAGAGCACCTAGACTAACACAGCACCCAGACTAACACAGCACCTAGACTAACAGAGCACCTAGACTAACAGAGCACCTAGACTAACAGAGCACCCAGACTAACACAGCACCCAGACTAACACAGCACCTAGACTAACACAGCACCCAGACTAACACAGCACCTAGACTAACACAGCACCTAGACTAACAGAGCACCCAGACTAATACAGCACCTAGACTAACACAGCACCCAGACTAACACAGCACCTAGACTAACACAGCACCCAGACTAACACAGCACCTAGACTAACAGAGCACCTAGACTAACACAGCACCCAGACTAACACAGCACCCAGACTAACACAGCACCTAGACTAACACAGCACCCAGACTAACACAGCACCTAGACTAACAGAGCACCCAGACTAACACAGCACCTAGACTAACACAGCACCTAGACTAACACAGCGCCCAGACTAACACAGCAACTAGACTAACACAGCACCTAGACTAACAGAGCACCTAGACTAACACAGCACCCAGACTAACACAGCACCCAGACTAACACAGCACCCAGACTAACACAGCACCTAGACAAAACACAGCACCTAGACTAACAGAGCACCCAGACTAACACAGCACCCAGACTAACACAGCACCTAGACTAACACAGCACCCAGACTAACACAGCACCTAGACTAACACAGCACCCAGACTAACACAGCACCTAGACTAACAGAGCACCCAGACTAACACAGCACCTAGTCTAACACAGCACCTAGACTAACACAGCACCCAGACTAACACAGCACCTAGACTAACACAGCACCTAGACTAACAGAGCACCCAGACTAACACAGCACCCAGACTAACACAGCAGACTAACACAGCACCCAGACTAACACAGCACCCAGACTAACACAGCACCCAGACTAACACAGCAGCCAGACTAACACAGCACCCAGACTAACACAGCACCTAGACTAACACAGCACCCAGACTAACACAGCACCTAGACTAACACAGCACCTAGACTAACACAGCACCCAGACTAACACAGCAGCTAGACTAAAACAGCACCCAGACTAACACAGCAGCCAGACTAACACAGCACCCAGACTAACACAGCGCCTAGACTAACACAGCACCTAGACTAACACAGCACCCAGACTAACACAGCACCCAGACTAACACAGCACCCAGACTAACACAGCACCCAGACTAACACAGCACCCAGACTAACACAGCACCCAGACTAACACAGCACCCAGACTAACACAGCACCCAGACTAACACAGCACCTAGACTAACACAGCACCCAGACTAACACAGCACCTAGACTAACACAGCACCCAGACTAGACCTAACACAGCACCCAGACTAACACAGCACCTAGACTAACACAGCACCTAGACTAACACAGCACCCAGACTAACACAGCACCTAGACTAACACAGCACCTAGACTAACAGAGCACCCAGACTAACACAGCACCCAGACTAACACAGCAGAAAACACCCAGACTAACAGAGCACCCAGACTAACACAGCACCCAGACTAACACAGCACCTAGACTAACAGAGCACCCAGACTAACACAGCACCCAGACTAACAGAGCACCCAGACTAACACAGCACCTAGACTAACAGAGCACCCAGACTAACACAGCACCCAGACTAACACAGCACCCAGACTAACAGAGCACCCAGACTAACACAGCACCTAGACTAACACAGCACCCAGACTAACACAGCACCCAGACTAACACAGCACCTAGACTAACACAGCACCCAGACTAACAGAGCACCCAGACTAACAGAGCACCCAGACTAACACAGCACCCAGACTAACACAGCACCCAGACTAACACAGCACCTAGACTAACACAGCACCCAGACTAACACAGCACCCAGACTAACACAGCACCCAGACTAACACAGCAGCCAGACTAACACAGCACCCAGACTAACACAGCACCTAGACTAACACAGCACCCAGACTAACACAGCACCTAGACTAACACAGCACCTAGACTAACACAGCACCCAGACTAACACAGCACCTAGACTAAAACAGCACCCAGACTAACACAGCAGCCAGACTAACACAGCACCCAGACTAACACAGCGCCTAGACTAACACAGCACCTAGACTAACACAGCACCCAGACTAACACAGCACCCAGACTAACACAGCACCTAGACTAACACAGCACCCAGACTAACACAGCACCTAGACTAACACAGCACCCAGACTAACACAGCACCTAGACTAACACAGCACCCAGACTAACACAGCACCTAGACTAACACAGCACCTAGACTAACACAGCACCCAGACTAACACAGCACCTAGACTAACACAGCACCTAGACTAACAGAGCACCCAGACTAACACAGCACCTAGACTAACACAGCACCCAGACTAACACAGCACCCAGACTAACACAGCACCCAGACTAACACAGCACCTAGACTAACACAGCACCTAGACTAACACAGCACCCAGACTAACACAGCACCTAGACTAACACAGCACCCAGACTAACACAGCACCTAGACTAACACAGCACCTAGACTAACAGAGCACCCAGACTAACACAGCACCTAGACTAACACAGCACCCAGACTAACACAGCACCCAGACTAACACAGCACCCAGACTAACACAGCACCTAGACTAACACAGCACCTAGACTAACACAGCACCCAGACTAACACAGCACCTAGACTAACACAGCACCCAGACTAACACAGCACCTAGACTAACACAGCACCCAGACTAACACAGCACCTAGACTAACACAGCACCTAGACTAACACAGCACCCAGACTAACACAGCAGCTAGACTAAAACAGCACCCAGACTAACACAGCAGCCAGACTAACACAGCACCCAGACTAACACAGCACCCAGACTAACACAGCACCTAGACTAACACAGCACCCAGACTAACACAGCACCCAGACTAACACAGCAGCCAGACTAACACAGCACCTAGACTAACACAGCACCCAGACTAACAGTGCACCCAGACTAACACAGCACCCAGACTAACACAGCACCCAGACTAACAGAGCACCCAGACTAACAGAGCACCCAGACTAACACAGCACCCAGACTAACACAGCACCCAGACTAACACAGCACCCAGACTAACACAGCACCCAGACTAACACAGCACCCAGACTAACACAGCACCCAGACTAACACAGCACCTAGACTAACACAGCACCCAGACTAACACAGCACCTAGACTAACACAGCACCTAGACTAACACAGCACCCAGACTAACACAGCAGCTAGACTAAAACAGCACCCAGACTAACACAGCAGCCAGACTAACACAGCACCCAGACTAACACAGCGCCTAGACTAACACAGCACCTAGACTAACACAGCACCCAGACTAACACAGCACCTAGACTAACACAGCACCCAGACTAACACAGCACCTAGACTAACACAGCACCCAGACTAACACAGCACCTAGACTAACACAGCACCCAGACTAACACAGCACCTAGACTAACACAGCACCCAGACTAACACAGCACCTAGACTAACACAGCACCCAGACTAACACAGCACCTAGACTAACACAGCACCTAGACTAACACAGCACCCAGACTAACACAGCACCTAGACTAACACAGCACCTAGACTAACAGAGCACCCAGACTAACACAGCACCTAGACTAACACAGCACCCAGACTAACACAGCACCCAGACTAACACAGCACCCAGACTAACACAGCACCCAGACTAACACAGCACCTAGACTAACACAGCACCTAGACTAACACAGCACCCAGACTAACACAGCACCTAGACTAACACAGCACCCAGACTAACACAGCACCCAGACTAACACAGCACCTAGACTAACACAGCAGCCAGACTAACACAGCACCTAGACTAACACAGCACCTAGACTAACACAGCACCTAGACTAACACAGCACCCAGACTAACACAGCACCTAGACTAACACAGCACCCAGACTAACACAGCACCCAGACTAACACAGCACCCAGACTAACACAGCACCCAGACTAACACAGCACCTAGACTAACACAGCACCTAGACTAACACAGCACCCAGACTAACACAGCACCTAGACTAACACAGCACCCAGACTAACACAGCACCCAGACTAACACAGCACCTAGACTAACACAGCAGCCAGACTAACACAGCACCTAGACTAACACAGCAGCCAGACTAACACAGCACCTAGACTAACACAGCACCCAGACTAACACAGCACCCAGACTAACACAGCACCCAGACTAACACAGCACCCAGACTAACACAGCACCCAGACTAACAGAGCAGCCAGACTAACACAGCACCCAGACTAACACAGCACCCAGACTAACACAGCACCCAGACTAACACAGCACCCAGACTAACACAGCACCCAGACTAACACAGCAGCCAGACTAACACAGCACCCAGACTAACACAGCACCTAGACTAACACAGCACCCAGACTAACACAGCACCTAGACTAACACAGCACCCAGACTAACACAGCACCACAGCACCTAGACTAACACAGCACCCAGACTAACACAGCAGCTAGACTAAAACAGCACCCAGACTAACACAGCAGCCAGACTAACACAGCACCCAGACTAACACAGCGCCTAGACTAACACAGCACCTAGACTAACACAGCACCCAGACTAACACAGCACCTAGACTAACACAGCACCCAGACTAACACAGCACCTAGACTAACACAGCACCCAGACTAACACAGCACCTAGACTAACACAGCACCCAGACTAACACAGCACCTAGACTAACACAGCACCCAGACTAACACAGCACCTAGACTAACACAGCACCCAGACTAACACAGCACCTAGACTAACACAGCACCTAGACTAACACAGCACCCAGACTAACACAGCACCTAGACTAACACAGCACCTAGACTAACAGAGCACCCAGACTAACACAGCACCTAGACTAACACAGCACCCAGACTAACACAGCACCCAGACTAACACAGCACCCAGACTAACACAGCACCCAGACTAACACAGCACCTAGACTAACACAGCACCTAGACTAACACAGCACCCAGACTAACACAGCACCTAGACTAACACAGCACCCAGACTAACACAGCACCTAGACTAACACAGCACCCAGACTAACACAGCACCTAGACTAACACAGCACCCAGACTAACACAGCACCTAGACTAACACAGCACCTAGACTAACACAGCACCCAGACTAACACAACAACTAGACTAACACAGCACCTAGACTAACAGTGCACCCAGACTAACACAGCACCCAGACTAACACAGCACCCAGACTAACACAGCACCTAGACTAACACAGCACCCAGACTAACACAGCACCTAGACTAACAGAGCACCTAGACTAACACAGCACCCAGACTAACAGAGCACCTAGACTAACAGAGCACCCAGAATAACACAGCACCCAGACTAACACAGCACCTAGACTAACACAGCACCCAGACTAACACAGCACCTAGACTAACAGAGCACCTAGACTAACACAGCACCCAGACTAACACAGCACCTAGACTAACAGAGCACCTAGACTAACAGAGCACCTAGACTAACAGAGCACCCAGACTAACACAGCACCCAGACTAACACAGCACCTAGACTAACACAGCACCCAGACTAACACAGCACCTAGACTAACACAGCACCTAGACTAACAGATCACCCAGACTAATACAGCACCTAGACTAACACAGCACCCAGACTAACAGAGCACCCAGACTAACAGAGCACCCAGACTAACACAGCACCCAGACTAACACAGCACCCAGACTAACACAGCACCTAGACTAACACAGCACCCAGACTAACACAGCACCCAGACTAACACAGCACCCAGACTAACACAGCAGCCAGACTAACACAGCACCCAGACTAACACAGCACCTAGACTAACACAGCACCCAGACTAACACAGCACCTAGACTAACACAGCACCTAGACTAACACAGCACCCAGACTAACACAGCACCTAGACTAAAACAGCACCCAGACTAACACAGCAGCCAGACTAACACAGCACCCAGACTAACACAGCGCCTAGACTAACACAGCACCTAGACTAACACAGCACCCAGACTAACACAGCACCCAGACTAACACAGCACCTAGACTAACACAGCACCCAGACTAACACAGCACCTAGACTAACACAGCACCCAGACTAACACAGCACCTAGACTAACACAGCACCCAGACTAACACAGCACCTAGACTAACACAGCACCTAGACTAACACAGCACCCAGACTAACACAGCACCTAGACTAACACAGCACCTAGACTAACAGAGCACCCAGACTAACACAGCACCTAGACTAACACAGCACCCAGACTACCCAGACTAACACAGCACCCAGACTAACACAGCACCTAGACTAACACAGCACCTAGACTAACACAGCACCCAGACTAACACAGCACCTAGACTAACACAGCACCCAGACTAACACAGCACCTAGACTAACACAGCACCCAGACTAACACAGCACCTAGACTAACACAGCACCCAGACTAACACAGCACCTAGACTAACACAGCACCTAGACTAACACAGCACCCAGACTAACACAACACCTAGACTAACACAGCACCTAGACTAACAGTGCACCCAGACTAACACAGCACCTAGACTAACACAGCACCCAGACTAACACAGCACCTAGACTAACACAGCACCCAGACTAACACAGCACCTAGACTAACAGAGCACCTAGACTAACACAGCACCCAGACTAACACTGCACCTAGACTAACAGAGCACCTAGACTAACAGAGCACCCAGAATAACACAGCACCCAGACTAACACAGCACCTAGACTAACACAGCACCCAGACTAACACAGCACCTAGACTAACAGAGCACCTAGACTAACACAGCACCCAGACTAACACAGCACCTAGACTAACAGAGCACCTAGACTAACAGAGCACCTAGACTAACAGAGCACCCAGACTAACACAGCACCCAGACTAACACAGCACCTAGACTAACACAGCACCCAGACTAACACAGCACCTAGACTAACACAGCACCTAGACTAACAGAGCACCCAGACTAATACAGCACCTAGACTAACACAGCACCCAGACTAACACAGCACCTAACTAACACAGCACCCAGACTAACACAGCACCTAGACTAACAGAGCACCTAGACTAACACAGCACCCAGACTAACACAGCACCCAGACTAACACAGCACCTAGACTAACACAGCACCCAGACTAACACAGCACCTAGACTAACAGAGCACCCAGACTAACACAGCACCTAGACTAACACAGCACCTAGACTAACACAGCGCCCAGACTAACACAGCAACTAGACTAACACAGCACCTAGACTAACAGAGCACCTAGACTAACACAGCACCCAGACTAACACAGCACCCAGACTAACACAGCACCCAGACTAACACAGCACCTAGACAAAACACAGCACCTAGACTAACAGAGCACCCAGACTAACACAGCACCCAGACTAACACAGCACCAAGACTAACACAGCACCCAGACTAACACAGCACCTAGACTAACACAGCACCCAGACTAACACAGCACCTAGACTAACAGAGCACCCAGACTAACACAGCACCTAGTCTAACACAGCACCTAGACTAACACAGCACCCAGACTAACACAGCACCTAGACTAACACAGCACCTAGACTAACAGAGCACCCAGACTAACACAGCACCCAGACTAACACAGCACCCAGACTAACACAGCACCCAGACTAACACAGCACCCAGACTAACACAGCACCCAGACTAACACAGCAGCCAGACTAACACAGCACCCAGACTAACACAGCACCTAGACTAACACAGCACCCAGACTAACACAGCACCTAGACTAACACAGCACCTAGACTAACACAGCACCCAGACTAACACAGCAGCTAGACTAAAACAGCACCCAGACTAACACAGCAGCCAGACTAACACAGCACCCAGACTAACACAGCGCCTAGACTAACACAGCACCTAGACTAACACAGCACCCAGACTAACACAGCACCTAGACTAACACAGCACCCAGACTAACACAGCACCTAGACTAACACAGCACCCAGACTAACACAGCACCTAGACTAACACAGCACCCAGACTAACACAGCACCTAGACTAACACAGCACCCAGACTAACACAGCACCTAGACTAACACAGCACCCAGACTAACACAGCACCTAGACTAACACAGCACCTAGACACAGCACCCAGACTAACACAGCACCTAGACTAACACAGCACCTAGACTAACAGAGCACCCAGACTAACACAGCACCTAGACTAACACAGCACCCAGACTAACACAGCACCCAGACTAACACAGCACCCAGACTAACACAGCACCCAGACTAACACAGCACCTAGACTAACACAGCACCTAGACTAACACAGCACCCAGACTAACACAGCACCTAGACTAACACAGCACCCAGAATAACACAGCACCTAGACTAACACAGCACCCAGACTAACACAGCACCTAGACTAACACAGCACCCAGACTAACACAGCACCTAGACTAACACAGCACCTAGACTAACACAGCACCCAGACTAACACAACAACTAGACTAACACAGCACCTAGACTAACAGTGCACCCAGACTAACACAGCTGAGACTAACACAGCACCCAGACTAACACAGCACCTAGACTAACACAGCACCCAGACTAACACAGCACCTAGACTAACAGAGCACCTAGACTAACACAGCACCCAGACTAACAGAGCACCTAGACTAACAGAGCACCCAGACTAACACAGCACCCAGACTAACACAGCACCTAGACTAACACAGCACCCAGACTAACACAGCACCTAGACTAACAGAGCACCTAGACTAACACAGCACCCAGACTAACACAGCACCTAGACTAACAGAGCACCTAGACTAACAGAGCACCTAGACTAACAGAGCACCCAGACTAACACAGCACCCAGACTAACACAGCACCTAGACTAACACAGCACCCAGACTAACACAGCACCTAGACTAACACAGCACCTAGACTAACAGAGCACCCAGACTAATACAGCACCTAGACTAACACAGCACCCAGACTAACACAGCACCCAGACTAACAGAGCACCCAGACTAACAGAGCACCCAGACTAACACAGCACCCAGACTAACACAGCACCCAGACTAACACAGCACCTAGACTAACACAGCACCCAGACTAACACAGCACCCAGACTAACACAGCACCCAGACTAACACAGCAGCCAGACTAACACAGCACCCAGACTAACACAGCACCTAGACTAACACAGCACCCAGACTAACACAGCACCTAGACTAACACAGCACCCAGACTAACACAGCACCTAGACTAAAACAGCACCCAGACTAACACAGCAGCCAGACTAACACAGCACCCAGACTAACACAGCGCCTAGACTAACACAGCACCTAGACTAACACAGCACCCAGACTAACACAGCACCCAGACTAACACAGCACCTAGACTAACACAGCACCTAGACTAACACAGCACCTAGACTAACACAGCACCCAGACTAACACAGCACCTAGACTAACACAGCACCCAGACTAACACAGCACCTAGACTAACACAGCACCCAGACTAACACAGCACCTAGACTAACACAGCACCCAGACTAACACTGCACCTAGACTAACAGAGCACCTAGACTAACAGAGCACCCAGAATAACACAGCACCCAGACTAACAGAGCACCTAGACTAACACAGCACCCAGACTAACACAGCACCTAGACTAACACAGCACCCAGACTAACAGAGCACCTAGACTAACACAGCACCCAGACTAACACTGCACCTAGACTAACAGAGCACCTAGACTAACAGAGCACCCAGAATAACACAGCACCCAGACTAACACAGCACCTAGACTAACACAGCACCCAGACTAACACAGCACCTAGACTAACAGAGCACCTAGACTAACAAAGCACCCAGACTAACACAGCACCTAGACTAACAGAGCACCTAGACTAACAGAGCACCTAGACTAACAGAGCACCCAGACTAACACAGCACCCAGACTAACACAGCACCTAGACTAACACAGCACCCAGACTAACACAGCAGCTAGACTAACACAGCACCTAGACTAACAGAGCACCCAGACTAATACAGCACCTAGACTAACACAGCACCCAGACTAACACAGCACCTACACTAACACAGCACCCAGACTAACACAGCACCTAGACTAACAGAGCACCTAGACTAACACAGCACCCAGACTAACACAGCACCTAGACTAACACAGCACCCAGACTAACACAGCACCTAGACTAACAGAGCACCCAGACTAACACAGCACCTAGACTAACACAGCACCTAGACTAACACAGCGCCCAGACTAACACAGCAACTAGACTAACACAGCACCTAGACTAACAGAGCACCTAGACTAACACAGCACCCAGACTAACACAGCACCCAGACTAACACAGCACCCAGACTAACACAGCACCTAGACAAAACACAGCACCTAGACTAACAGAGCACCCAGACTAACACAGCACCCAGACTAACACAGCACCTAGACTAACACAGCACCTAGACTAACACAGCACCTAGACTAACACAGCACCCAGACTAACACAGCACCTAGACTAACAGAGCACCCAGACTAACACAGCACCTAGTCTAACACAGCACCTAGACTAACACAGCACCCAGACTAACACAGCACCTAGACTAACACAGCACCTAGACTAACAGAGCACCCAGACTAACACAGCACCTAGACTAACACAGCACCCAGACTAACACAGCACCCAGACTAACACAGCACCCAGACTAACACAGCACCTAGACTAACACAGCACCCAGACTAACACAGCACCTAGACTAACACAGCACCTAGACTAACAGAGCACCCAGACTAACACAGCACCTAGACTAACAGAGCACCTAGACTAACAGAGCACCCAGACTAACACAGCACCTAGACTAACACAGCACCCAGACTAACACAGCACCCAGACTAACACAGCACCTAGACTAACAGAGCACCTAGACTAACAGAGCACCCAGACTAACACAGCACCTAGAGTAACACAGCACCCAGACTAACACAGCACCCAGACTAACACAGCACCTAGACTAACACAGCACCCAGACTAACACAGCACCTAGACTAACAGAGGACCTAGACTAACACAGCACCCAGACTAACACAGCACCTAGACTAACAGAGCACCTAGACTAACAGAGCACCCAGACTAACACAGCACCTAGACTAACACAGCACCCAGACTAACACAGCACCCAGACTAACACAGCACCTAGACTAACACAGCACCCAGACTAACACAGCACCTAGACTAACACAGCACCTAGACTAACAGAGCACCTCGACTAACACAGCACCCAGACTAACACAGCACCCAGACTAGACCCAGACTAACACAGCACCCAGACTAACACAGCACCTAGACTAACAGAGCACCTAGACTAACAGAGCACCCAGACTAACACAGCACCCAGACTAACACAGCACCTAGACTAACACAGCACCCAGACTAACACAGCACCTAGAATAACACAGCACCTAGACTAACAGAGCACCCAGACTAATACAGCACCTAGACTAACACAGCACCCAGACTAACACAGCACCTACACTAACACAGCACCCAGACTAACACAGCACCTAGACTAACAGAGCACCTAGACTAACACAGCACCCAGACTAACACAGCACCCAGACTAACACAGCACCTAGACTAACACAGCACCCAGACTAACACAGCACCTAGACTAACAGAGCACCCAGACTAACACAGCACCTAGACTAACACAGCACCTAGACTAACACAGCACCCAGACGAACACAGCAACTAGACTAACACAGCACCTAGACTAACAGAGCACCTAGACTAACACAGCACCCAGACTAACACAGCACCCAGACTAACACAGCACCCAGACTAACACAGCACCTAGACTAACACAGCACCCAGACTAACACAGCATCTAGACTAACAGAGCACCCAGACTAACACAGCACCTAGACTAACACAGCACCCAGACTAACACAGCACCCAGACTAACACAGCACCCAGACTAACACAGCACCTAGACTAACACAGCACCCAGACTAACACAGCACCTAGACTAACACAGCACCTAGACTAACAGAGCACCTAGACTAACACAGCACCCAGACTAACACAGCACCTAGACTAACAGAGCACCTAGACTAACAGAGCACCCAGACTAACACAGCACCTAGACTAACACAGCACCCAGACTAACACAGCACCCAGACTAACACAGCACCTAGACTAACACAGCACCCAGACTAACACAGCACCTAGACTAACACAGCACCTAGACTAACAGAGCACCTCGACTAACACAGCACCCAGACTAACACAGCACCCAGACTAACACAGCACCCAGACTAACACAGCACCCAGACTAACACAGCACCTAGACTAACAGAGCACCTAGACTAACAGAGCACCCAGACTAACACAGCACCTAGACTAACACAGCACCCAGACTAACACAGCACCCAGACTAACACAGCACCTAGACTAACAGAGCACCTAGACTAACAGAGCACCCAGACTAACACAGCACCTAGAGTAACACAGCACCCAGACTAACACAGCACCCAGACTAACACAGCACCTAGACTAACACAGCACCCAGACTAACACAGCACCTAGACTAACACAGCACCTAGACTAACAGTGCACCCAGACTAACACAGCACCCAGACTAACACAGCACCCAGACTAACACAGCACCCTGACTAACACAGCACCCAGACTAACACAGCAGCCAGACTAACACAGCACCCAGACTAACACAGCACCTAGACTAACACAGCACCCAGACTAACACATCACCTAGACTAACACAGCACCCTGACTAACACAGCACCTAGACTAACACAGCACCCAGACTAACACAGCACCCAGACTAACACAGCACCCAGACTAACACAGCACCAAGACTAACACAGCACCCAGACTAACACAGCACCCAGACTAACACAGCACCTAGACTAACACAGCACCTAGACTAACAGAGCACCCAGACTAACACAGCACCTAGACTAACACAGCACCCAGACTAACAGAGCACCCAGACTAACACAGCACCTAGACTAACACAGCACCTAGACTAACACAGCACCCAGACTAACACAGCACCTAGACTAACACAGCACCCATACTAACACAGCACCCAGACTAATACAGCACCTAGACTAACACAGCACCCAGACTAAAAGAGCACTCAGACTAACACAGCACCTAGACTAACAGAGCACCTAGACTAACACAGCACCCAGACTAACAGAGCACCCAGACTAACACAGCACCTAGACTAACACAGCACCTAGACTAACACAGCACCCAGACTAACAGAGCACCCAGACTAACACAGCACCTAGACTAACAGAGCACCCAGACTAACACAGCACCCAGACTAACACAGCACCTAGACTAACAGAGCACCCAGACTAACACAGCACCCAGACTAACACAGCACCTAGACTAACATAGCACCCAGACTAACAGAGCACCCAGACTAACAGAGCACCTAGACTAACACAGCACCCAGACTAACACAGCACCCAGACTAACACAGCACCTAGACTAACAGAGCACCTAGACTAACACAGCACCCAGACTAACAGAGCACCCAGACTAACACAGCACCTAGACTAACAGAGCACCCAGACTAACACAGCACCCAGACTAACACAGCACCCAGCACCCAGACTAACACAGCACCCAGACTAACACAGCACACCCAGACTAACACAGCACCTAGACTAACACAGCACCTAGACTAACAGTGCACAGCACCAGCACCCAGACTAACACAGCACCCAGACTAACACAGCACCCAGACACCACCCAGACTAACACAGCAGCCAGACTAACACAGCACCCAGACTAACACAGCACCTAGACTAACACAGCACCCAGACTAACACAGCACCTAGACTAACACAGCACCCTGACTAACACAGCACCAAGACTAACACAGCACCCAGACTAACACAGCACCCAGACTAACACAGCACCTAGACTAACACAGCACCTAGACTAACAGAGCACCCAGACTAACACAGCACCTAGACTAACACAGCACCCAGACTAACAGAGCACCCAGACTAACACAGCACCTAGACTAACACAGCACCTAGACTAACACAGCACCCAGACTAACACAGCACCTAGACTAACACAGCACCCATACTAACACAGCACCCAGACTAATACAGCACCTAGACTAACACAGCACCCAGACTAAAAGAGCACTCAGACTAACACAGCACCTAGACTAACAGAGCACCTAGACTAACACAGCACCCAGACTAACAGAGCACCCAGACTAACACAGCACCTAGACTAACACAGCACCTAGACTAACACAGCACCCAGACTAACAGAGCACCCAGACTAACACAGCACCTAGACTAACAGAGCACCCAGACTAACACAGCACCCAGACTAACACAGCACCTAGACTAACAGAGCACCCAGACTAACACAGCACCCAGACTAACACAGCACCTAGACTAACATAGCACCCAGACTAACAGAGCACCCAGACTAACAGAGCACCTAGACTAACACAGCACCCAGACTAACACAGCACCCAGACTAACACAGCACCTAGACTAACAGAGCACCTAGACTAACACAGCACCCAGACTAACAGAGCACCCAGACTAACACAGCACCTAGACTAACAGAGCACCCAGACTAACACAGCACCCAGACTAACACAGCACCTAGACTAACAGAGCACCCAGACTAACACAGCACCCAGACTAACACAGCACCTAGACTAACAGAGCACCCAGACTAACACAGCACCTAGACTAACACAGCACCTAGACTAACAGTGCACCCAGACTAACACAGCACCCAGACTAACACAGCACCCAGACTAACACAGCACCCAGACTAACACAGCACCCAGACTAACACAGCAGCCAGACTAACACAGCACCCAGACTAACACAGCACCTAGACTAACACAGCACCCAGACTAACACATCACCTAGACTAACACAGCACCCAGACTAACACAGCACCTAGACTAACACAGCACCCAGACTAACACAGGACCCAGACTAACACAGCACCCAGACTAACACAGCACCAAGACTAACACAGCACCCAGACTAACAGAGCACCCAGACTAACACAGCACCTAGACTAACACAGCACCTAGACTAACAGAGCACCCAGACTAACACAGCACCTAGACTAACACAGCACCCAGACTAACAGAGCACCCAGACTAACACAGCACCTAGACTAACACAGCACCTAGACTAACACAGCACCCAGACTAACACAGCACCTAGACTAACACAGCACCCATACTAACACAGCACCCAGACTAATACAGCACCTAGACTAACACAGCACCCAGACTAAAAGAGCACTCAGACTAACACAGCACCTAGACTAACAGAGCACCTAGACTAACACAGCACCCAGACTAACAGAGCACCCAGACTAACACAGCACCTAGACTAACACAGCACCTAGACTAACACAGCACCCAGACTAACAGAGCACCCAGACTAACACAGCACCTAGACTAACAGAGCACCCAGACTAACACAGCACCCAGACTAACACAGCACCTAGACTAACAGAGCACCCAGACTAACACAGCACCCAGACTAACACAGCACCTAGACTAACATAGCACCCAGACTAACAGAGCACCCAGACTAACAGAGCACCTAGACTAACACAGCACCCAGACTAACACAGCACCCAGACTAACACAGCACCTAGACTAACAGAGCACCTAGACTAACACAGCACCCAGACTAACAGAGCACCCAGACTAACACAGCACCTAGACTAACAGAGCACCCAGACTAACACAGCACCAAGACTAACACAGCACCTAGACTAACAGAGCACCCAGACTAACACAGCACCCAGACTAACACAGCACCTAGACTAACAGAGCACCCAGACTAACACAGCACCTAGACTAACACAGCACCTAGACTAACACAGCACCCAGACTAACACAGCACCTAGACTAACATAGCACCCAGACTAACAGAGCACCCAGACTAACAGAGCACCTAGACTAACACAGCACCCAGACTAACACAGCACCCAGACTAACACAGCACCTAGACTAACAGAGCACCTAGACTAACACAGCACCCAGACTAACAGAGCACCCAGACTAACACAGCACCTAGACTAACAGAGCACCCAGACTAACACAGCACCTAGACTAACACAGCACCCAGACTAACACAGCACCCAGACTAACACAGCACCCAGACTAACACAGCACCTAGACTAACACAGCACCTAGACTAACAGAGCACCTAGACTAACACAGCACCCAGACTAACACAGCACCCAGACTAACACAGCACCCAGACTAACAGAGCACCCAGACTAACAGAGCACCTAGACTAACACAGCACCCAGACTAACACAGCACCCAGACTAACACAGCACCCAGACTAACACAGCACCTAGACTAACAGTGCACCCAGACTAACACAGCACCCAGACTAACACAGCACCCAGACTAACACAGCACCCAGACTAACACAGCACCCAGACTAACACAGCAGCCAGACTAACACAGCACCCAGACTAACACAGCACCTAGACTAACACAGCACCCAGACTAACACATCACCTAGACTAACACAGCACCCTGACTAACACAGCACCTAGACTAACACAGCACCCAGACTAACACAGGACCCAGACTAACACAGCACCCAGACTAACACAGCACCAAGACTAACACAGCACCCAGACTAACACAGCACCCAGACTAACACAGCACCTAGACTAACACAGCACCTAGACTAACAGAGCACCCAGACTAACACAGCACCTAGACTAACACAGCACCCAGACTAACAGAGCACCCAGACTAACACAGCACCTAGACTAACACAGCACCTAGACTAACACAGCACCCAGACTAACACAGCACCTAGACTAACACAGCACCCATACTAACACAGCACCCAGACTAATACAGCACCTAGACTAACACAGCACCCAGACTAAAAGAGCACTCAGACTAACACAGCACCTAGACTAACAGAGCACCTAGACTAACACAGCACCCAGACTAACAGAGCACCCAGACTAA
Organism: Oncorhynchus keta; assembly: GCF_023373465.1. Classification (NCBI taxonomy): domain Eukaryota; kingdom Metazoa; phylum Chordata; class Actinopteri; order Salmoniformes; family Salmonidae; genus Oncorhynchus; species Oncorhynchus keta. Next base: position 24,355,238 of record NC_068451.1, on the reverse strand, counting down.
CACAGCACCTAGACTAACACAGCACCTAGACTAACACAGCACCCAGACTAACAGAGCACCCAGACTAACACAGCACCTAGACTAACAGAGCACCCAGACTAACACAGCACCCAGACTAACACAGCACCTAGACTAACAGAGCACCCAGACTAACACAGCACCCAGACTAACACAGCACCTAGACTAACATAGCACCCAGACTAACAGAGCACCCAGACTAACAGAGCACCTAGACTAACACAGCACCCAGACTAACACAGCACCCAGACTAACACAGCACCTAGACTAACAGAGCACCTAGACTAACACAGCACCCAGACTAACAGAGCACCCAGACTAACACAGCACCTAGACTAACAGAGCACCCAGACTAACACAGCACCCAGACTAACACAGCACCTAGACTAACAGAGCACCCAGACTAACACAGCACCCAGACTAACACAGCACCTAGACTAACAGAGCACCCAGACTAACACAGCACCTAGACTAACACAGCACCTAGACTAACACAGCACCCAGACTAACACAGCACCTAGACTAACATAGCACCCAGACTAACAGAGCACCCAGACTAACAGAGCACCTAGACTAACACAGCACCCAGACTAACACAGCACCCAGACTAACACAGCACCTAGACTAACAGAGCACCTAGACTAACACAGCACCCAGACTAAGAGCACCCAGACTAACACAGCACCTAGACTAACAGAGCACCCAGACTAACACAGCACCCAGACTAACACAGCACCTAGACTAACAGAGCACCCAGACTAACACAGCACCCAGACTAACACAGCACCTAGACTAACAGAGCACCCAGACTAACACAGCACCTAGACTAACACAGCACCTAGACTAACACAGCACCTAGACTAACACAGCACCCAGACTAACACAGCACCCAGATTAACACAGCACCCAGACTAACACAGCACCTAGACTAGCACAGCACCTAGACTAACAGAGCACCCAGACTAACACAGCACCCAGACTAACACAGCACCTAGACTAACACAGCAACCAGACTAACAGAGCACCTAGACTAACACAGCACCCAGACTAACACAGCACCTAGACTAACAGAGCACCCAGACTAACACAGCACCCAGACTAACACAGCACCCAGACTAACACAGCACCTAGACTAACAGAGCACCCAGACTAACACAGCACCTAGACTAACACAGCACCTAGACTAACACAGCACCCAGACCAACACAGCACCTAGACTAACAAAGCACCCAGACTAACACAGCACCCAGACTAATACAGCACCTAGACTAACACAGCACCCAGACTAAAAGAGCACCCAGACTAACACAGCACCTAGACTAACACAGCACCCAGACTAACAGAGCACCCAGACTAACACAGCACCTAGACTAACACAGCACCTAGACTAACACAGCACCCAGACTAACAGAGCACCCAGACTAACACAGCACCTAGACTAACAGAGCACCCAGACTAACACAGCACCCAGACTAACACAGCACCTAGACTAACAGAGCACCCAGACTAACACAGCACCCAGACTAACACAGCACCTAGACTAACAGAGCACCCAGACTAACAGAGCACCCAGACTAACAGAGCACCCAGACTAACACAGCACCCAGACTAACACAGCACCTAGACTAACAGAGCACCTAGACTAACACAGCACCCAGACTAACAGAGCACCCAGACTAACACAGCACCTAGACTAACAGAGCACCCAGACTAACACAGCACCCAGACTAACACAGCACCTAGACTAACAGAGCACCCAGACTAACACAGCACCCAGAATAACACAGCACCCAGACTAACAGAGCACCCAGACTAACACAGCACCTAGACTAACACAGCACCCAGACTAACACAGCACCTAGACTAACACAGCTCCCAGACTAACACAGCACCTAGACTAACACAGCACCCAGACTAACACAGCACCTAGACTAACACAGCACCCATACTAACACAGCACCCAGACTAACACAGCACCGAGAATAACACAGCACCTAGACTAACACAGCACCCAGACTAACACAGCACCTAGACTAACACAGCACCCAGACTAACACAGCACCTAGACTAACACAGCACCCAGACTAACACAGCACCTAGACTAACACAGCACCTAGACTAACACAGCACCCAGACTAACACAGCACCTATACTAACACAGCACCTAGACTAACAGAGCACCCAGACTAACACAGCACCTAGACTAACACAGCACCCAGACTAACACAGCACCTAGACTAACACAGCAACCAGACTAACACAGCACCTAGACTAACACAGCACCTAGACTAACAGAGCACCCAGACTAACACAGCACCTAGACTAACACAGCACCCAGACTAACACAGCACCTAGACTAACACAGCACCCAGACTAACACAGCACCTAGACTAACAGAGCACCTAGACTAACACAGCACCCAGACTAACACAGCACCTAGACTAACAGAGCACCTAGACTAACAGAGCACCCAGACTAACACAGCACCTAGACTAACACAGCACCCAGACTAACACAGCACCCAGACTAACACAGCACCTAGACTAACACAGCACCCAGACTAACACAGCACATAGACTAACACAGCACCTAGACTAACAGAGCACCTAGACTAACACAGCACCCAGACTAACACAGCACCCAGACTAACACAGCACCCAGACTAACACAGCACCCAGACTAACACAGCACCTAGACTAACAGAGCACCTAGACTAACAGAGCACCTAGACTAACAGAGCACCCAGACTAACAGAGCACCTAGACTAACACAGCACCCAGACTACCACAGCACCCAGACTAACACAGCACCTAGACTAACACAGCACCTAGACTAACAGAGCACCCAGACTAACACAGCACCCAGACTAACACAGCACCTAGACTAACACAGCACCCAGACTAACAGAGCACCTAGACTAACACAGCACCCAGACTAACACAGCACCTAGACTAACAGAGCACCCAGACTAACACAGCACCCAGACTAACACAGCACCCAGACTAACACAGCACCTAGACTAACAGAGCACCCAGACTAACACAGCACCTAGACTAACACAGCACCTAGACTAACACAGCACCCAGACCAACACAGCACCTAGACTAACACAGCACCCAGACTAACACAGCACCCAGACTAATACAGCACCTAGACTAACACAGCACCCAGACTAAAAGAGCACCCAGACTAACACAGCACCTAGACTAACAGAGCACCTAGACTAACACAGCACCCAGACTAACAGAGCACCCAGACTAACACAGCACCTAGACTAACACAGCACTTAGACTAATACAGCACCCAGACTAACAGAGCACCCAGACTAACACAGCACCTAGACTAACAGAGCACCCAGACTAACACAGCACCCAGACTAACACAGCACCTAGACTAACAGAGCACCCAGACTAACACAGCACCCAGACTAACACAGCACCTAGACTAACAGAGCACCCAGACTAACAGAGCACCCAGACTAACAGAGCACCTAGACTAACACAGCACCCAGACTAACACAGCACCCAGACTAACACAGCACCTAGACTAACACAGCACCTAGACTAACAGAGCACCCAGACTAACACAGCACCTAGACTAACAGAGCACCTAGACTAACACAGCACCCAGACTAACAGATCACCCAGACTAACACAGCACCTAGACTAACAGAGCACCCAGACTAACACAGCACCCAGACTAACACAGCACCTAGACTAACACAGCACCCAGACTAACAGAGCACCCAGACTAACACAGCACCTAGACTAACACAGCACCCAGACTAACAGAGCACCCAGACTAACACAGCACCCAGACTAACAGTGCACCCAGACTAACAGAGCACCCAGACTAACACAGAACCCAGACTAACACAGCACCAAGACTAACAGTGCACCCAGACTAACAGAGCACCCAGACTAACACAGCACCCAGACTAACAGTGCACCCAGACTAACAGAGCACCCAGACTAACACAGCACCCAGACTAACAGAGCACCTAGACTAACAGAGCACCCAGACTAACAGTGCACCCAGACTAACAGAGCACCCAGACGAACAGAGCACCCAGACTAACACAGCACCCAGACTAACAGAGCACCCAGACTAACAGAGCACCCAGACTAACAGAGCACCCAGACTAACACAGCACCCAGACTAACAGAGCACCCAAACTAACATTGCACCCAGACTAACAGAGCACCCAGACTAACAGAGCACCCAGACTAACAGTGCACCCAGACTAACAGAGCACCCAGACTAACACAGCACCCAGACTAACAGAGCACCCAGACTAACAGAGCACCCAGACTAACAGAGCACCCAGACTAACAGAGCACCCAGACTAATACAGCACCCAGACTAACAGGGCACCCAGACTAACAGAGCACCCAGACTAACAGAGCACCCAGACTAACACAGCACCCAGACTAACAGAGCACCCAGACTAACAGAGCAGCCAGACTAACAGAGCACCTAGACTAACAGAGCACCCAGACTAACAGAGCACCTAGACTAACAGAGCACCCAGACTAACAGAGCACCCAGACTAATACAGCACCTAGACTAACAGAGCACCCAGACTAACAGAGCACCTAGACTAACAGAGCACCCAGACTAACAGAGCACCTAGACTAACAGAGCACCCAGACTAACAGAGCACCTAGACTAACACAGCACCTAGACTAACACAGCACCCAGACTAACAGAGCACCTAGACTAACAGAGCACCCAGACTAACAGAGCACCCAGACTAACACAGCACCTAGACTAACAGAGCACCCAGACTAACAGAGCACCCAGACTAACAGAGCACCCAGACTAACACAGCACCTAGACTAACACAGCACCTAGACTAACACAGCACCAAGACTAACAGAGCACCTGGACTAACAGAGCACCCAGACTAACACAGCACCTAGACTAACACAGCACCTAGACTAACACAGCACCTACACTAAAACAGCACCCAGACTAACAGTGCACCAAGACTAACACAGCACCTAGTCTAACACAGCACCTAGACTAACACAGCACCTAGACTAACACAGCACCTAGACTAACAGAGCACCCAGATTAACAGAGCACCCAGACTAACACAGCACCTAGACTAACACAGCACCTAGACTAACAGAGCACCCAGACTAACAGAGCACCCAGACTAACATAGCAGCCAGACTAACACAGCACCTAGACTAACACAGCACCTAGACTAACACAGCACCCAGACTAACAGAGCACCCAGACTAACAGTGCACCCAGACTAACAGAGCAAACCAGACTAACAGAGCACCCAGACTAACAGTGCACCCAGACTAACAGTGCACCCAGACTAACAGAGCACCCAGACTAACAGTGCACCCAGACTAACAGTGCACCCACACTAACAGAGCACCCAGACTAACAGTGCACCCAGAATAACACAGCACCCAGACTAACAGAGCACCCAGACTAACACAGCACCTAGACTAACAGAGCACCCAGACTAACAGAGCACCTAGACTAACAGAGCACCCAGACTAATAGAGCACCTAGACTAACAGAGCACCCAGACTAACAGAGCACCTAGACTAACACAGCACCTAGACTAACACAGCACCCAGACTAACAGAGCACCTAGACTAACAGAGCACCCAGACTAACAGAGCACCCAGACTAACAGAGCACCTAGACTAACAGAGCACCCAGACTAACAGAGCACCCAGACTAACACAGCACCCAGACTAACACAGCACCTAGACTAACACAGCACCTAGACTAACACAGCACCTAGACTAACACAGCACCCAGACTAACAGAGCACCTAGACTAACAGAGCACCCAGACTAACAGAGCACCCAGACTAACACAGCACCTAGACTAACACAGCACCTAGACTAACACAGCACCTAGACTAACACAGCACCCAGACTAACAGGCCACCCAGACTAACACAGCACCTAGACTAACAAAGCACCTAGACTAACACAGCACCTAGACTAACACAGCACCTAGACTAACAGAGCACCCAGACTAACAGAGCACCCAGACTAACACAGCACCTAGACTAACAGAGCACCCAGACTAACAGAGCACCCAGACTAACAGAGCACCCAGACTAACACAGCACCTAGACTAACACAGCACCTAGACTAACACAGCACCTAGACTAACAGAGCACCCAGACTAACAGAGCACCCAGACTAACACAGCACCTAGACTAACAGAGCACCCAGACTAACAGAGCACCCAGACTAACAGAGCACCCAGACTAACACAGCACCTAGACTAACACAGCACCTAGACTAACACAGCACCTAGACTAACACAGCACCAAGACTAACAGAGCACCCAGACTAACAGAGCACCCAGACTAACAGAGCACCCAGACTAATAGAGCACCTAGACTAACAGAGCACCCAGACTAACAGAGCACCTAGACTAACACAGCACCTAGACTAACACAGCACCCAGACTAACAGAGCACCTAGACTAACAGAGCACCCAGACTAACAGAGCACCCAGACTAACAGAGCACCTAGACTAACAGAGCACCCAGACTAACAGAGCACCCAGACTAACAGAGCACCCAGACTAACACAGCACCTAGACTAACACAGCACCTAGACTAACACAGCACCTAGACTAACACAGCACCCAGACTAACAGAGCACCTAGACTAACAGAGCACCCAGACTAACAGAGCACCCAGACTAACACAGCACCTAGACTAACACAGCACCTAGACTAACACAGCACCTAGACTAACACAGCACCCAGACTAACAGGCCACCCAGACTAACACAGCACCTAGACTAACAAAGCACCTAGACTAACACAGCACCTAGACTAACACAGCACCTAGACTAACAGAGCACCCAGACTAACAGAGCACCCAGACTAACACAGCACCTAGACTAACAGAGCACCCAGACTAACAGAGCACCCAGACTAACAGAGCACCCAGACTAACACAGCACCTAGACTAACACAGCACCTAGACTAACACAGCACCTAGACTAACACAGCACCAAGACTAACAGAGCACCTGGACTAACAGAGCACCCAGACTAACACAGCACCTAGACTAACACAGCACCTAGACTAACACAGCACCTACACTAAAACAGCACCCAGACTAACAGTGCACCAAGACTAACACAGCACCTAGTCTAACACAGCACCTAGACTAACACAGCACCTAGACTAACACAGCACCTAGACTAACAGAGCAAACCAGATTAACAGAGCACCCAGACTAACACAGCACCTAGACTAACACAGCACCTAGACTAACAGAGCACCCAGACTAACAGAGCACCCAGACTAACAGAGCACCCAGACTAACAGAGCACCCAGACTAACAGAGCACCTAGACTAACAGAGCACCCAGACTAACAGAGCACCCAGACTAACAGAGCACCCAGACTAACAGAGCACCCAGACTAACAGAGCACCCAGACTAACAGCACCCAGACCCTCTCCCCCTCCTCTCCCCTTTCTTTTAAGAGAAGTGCACCTGGTTGACTTCTGTCCCTCTGTCTCCCTCTCCTCTCAGTGTGCCAGATTCTACCTAAAGGAGTGGTGTCTGTGATAGGCCCTGCCAACAGCCCTGCTTCTGGCTCTACTGTCAGTCATATATGTGGAGAGAAGGAGGTGAGTGGCACAAACATACACACATGTATGAATATGCACGTTCTCTCTCTCACACGCACGCACGCACGCACGCACATCCGCACGCACGCACGCACGCACGCACGCACGCACGCGGCAGTGTAGCCTAGTGGTTAGAGCGTTGGACTAGTAACCGGAAGGTTGCAAGTTCAAACCCCCGAGCTGACAAGGTACAAATCTGTTGTTCTGCCCCTGAACAGGCAGTTAACCCACTGTTCCCAGGCCGTCATTGAAAATAAGAATATGTTCTTAACTGACTTGCCTGGTTAAATAAAGGTAAAAATAAATAAATAAATAAATAAAAACACACACACACACACACTTCTTGTTCATCGTTACAGTGTCAGGAGATTGAGTCTCCCAGGAGTGCTGAATCTCTCCTCGTGAAATTAACCATCAACCACTTCTTCCAAATGTTTTCTCTTTATTCCCCTTGGTCTTTTATCCCTTATCACTCTGTTCTCCTCTTCACTGTCTCTCCTCATTTCTGTTTCCTCCTTAATGTTTTCTATACTGGTACTTTGATATCATTGCCTTCTCTGCTCTTCCTTCCTTTCGCTCGCTACTTTCTTTATACTCTCCTCTTCCTTTTTCTTATCCTCCTCTCCTCTCCTCTCCAGATCCCACATGTAAAGATAGGTCCAGAGGAGACTCCCAGGTTGCCCTACCTGCGTTTTGCCTCGGTCAGTCTGTACCCTAGCAACGAGGACCTGAGCCTGGCCGTGGCAGCCATCCTGCGATCCTTCAGCTACCCCTCAGCCAGCCTGGTCTGCGCCAAGGCCGAGTGTGAGTACTGTGTGTATCTGTGTGCAAACGCATGTAGATGTGTGTGTAATTGTGTGTTTATTTAAATTCTTATTACCAAATATTTTTTAACGTTTTAGCCATTTTTCTCCCCGGTCTTGTCCCATCGCTTCAACTCCCGTATGGACTCGGGAGAGGCGAAGGTCAAGAGACATGCATCCTCCAAAACATGACCCAGTCAAGCCGCACTGCTCGTTTAACCTGGAAGCCAGCCGCACCAATGTGTTGGAGCTGTCAGCTGTACAGCTGTCGACCGATGTCAGTGTGCAGGCGCTCGGCCGCCACAAGGAGTGGCTAGAGCATGATGGGACATGGACATTCCAGCCTGCCAAACACTGGGCCAATTATGTGCTGCCTCATGGGTCTTCCGGTCGCGACACAGTCCGGGATCGAACCCAGATCTGTAGTGATGCCTCTAGCACTGCGATGCAGTGCCTTAGACCACTGTGCCACTCGGGAGGCCCTGTGTGTGTGTCCCTTTGTGTGTGTCCCTTTGTGTGTGTCCCTTTGTGTGTGTCCCTTTGTGTGTGTCCCTTTGTGTGTATGCCTTTGTGTGTATGCCTTTGTGTGTGTCCCTTTGTGTGTGTCCCTTTGTGTGTATGCCTTTGTGTGTGTGTTCATGTATCTCACACTCCCTGTGCGAGCTCACGGCATCTTGGCACATTCACACTGTCTGGGCGAATATGACTGTCCCCTGCTGCTAGACACTCATTCTAACAGGCTGCTCTTAAAGTTCACTAAACTGTACATGCAAACAACACAACTTGTGGTCCATACAAATCACACTCCAACAGTATCTACCTCTTACTCATCCTCCAGCACTTGGCCAGACAGTCAACCACCTGTCAGGCTCCTGATACAGTATAAAGACTGAGCTCCTACAATTGTAAGTTGCTCTATCAGACTATTGATTTAATGATTGATGCACAGTAATTATTCTAAAGAGCTGTAATCCTGTTTCAGTCTCAGAAAATGAAGAGCTCCTCTCCTCTTCATAGACTTGCCACTTTGAACACGAGACCCTTTGAAATACATCAGAAAATGTACACCGATATGATCAGCGATTTTGATGTGATACACAGGCCTACTACCTTCCATCCATTTTCTGATGTGAGATGTGAGCCTTGTGTCTATTTGCTGTGTTCACAAAAAGCTTTTCTATTTGGAAGAGGTTTTAAAAGCAACAGGTACGGTAGTCATGGTGATATAGTGATTGTGGGTGCAGATTAGGCTCTATATTTGTCTGGGAAGTGATCTCCTCAAGGTTACCGTTACCCACAGATTCTGACCCACTTGGCTGTGGAAGCTATCGCCGTGCCGAGCTGCTGGTTGCCATGGCTGCAGAATAGGTGCTAACTGCCACTCAACAGGCTGACTGCCTGACTCCCTCCACACACACGCACGTGCAGTCAGTGTGCTGCAGAGAGATAGATGATTAACACACCATGGTCACAGCCAACAGGGGTTTTCATATTTTTCCATCTACCTCCGTCGAGTGGCTTTCAGGATAAGTGGACGTTATGTGTGTGTGTGAGAGATAGGGCCGCCGTCCATCACATATCAGATGTAGTGTTGAGTAAAGCAAAGAGACCAAGATGGTTTTGTTTTTTCTTCTTATAGTGTCCATTCGGTTGCTGCATGGACAAAGATGTTTTATGTTGATTTCCAGGTATTTTCCCGTTCTTTTTGGCTCACTGAAATGTTTTTGGGGAGGTTTCATTCTCTAGTGATGTATGGGTCACGTCCAGCTATTAATCTAGTGCCATTATGCAGTTTTTATGAGATGGATGAGGTTAGAGGAAGGAGAGGAGAGAGGGAGAAGGTAAAAACGGATCGAGAGAGAGGAAGCAAGAGCTGGAGAGAGGAATAGAGGGAGGAATAGAAGGTGAGAGATGATGAGAAAGGAGATGGAGAGCAAAATGGAGAGTGACCAGGATAGGAAAAGAAAGAGAGAGATACAAAAGAGCTAGAGCAAAAGATGGAGACGTTAGCGAAAGAGAGAGAGCAGTTAGAGAGAAAGAGACAGAAGGAGAGGTTAGGTTAGTGAGAGAGTGTGAAAAAGAGAGAGAGGAAGCTAGAGAGAGAGTATTGATTTTTCTCCTTCAAACTAATTAAAGTTTTTGGCCTGGTTCAGTGATTACCACACTGCTTACAGGCCTGCTCTCTGGGAGGCTCCTGTCCCTCCCTCCCTCCCCCCTCCCTGCCTCCCTCCCCTCTCTCTCTTCCCTCTGGCTCCCTGTGAAGCTCCCCAGATGCTGGTAGCTCCTCTTATTTACTTTTCTGGCAGTGTTTTATTAGAGAATATAGAATTAGAATGGGAATTAGAATGTATATTCTAAACCCCAAGGCCCTTTCCATAGTGTTTGGCCCAGGGACTAGCTACAGTACTGTATATTTGCAGTACAGAATGCTTTGAGGAACGAAGTCGTCATGTCGTCACCGGAAACGTTTGCTATTGTGAATGCCAATGGGGAGAAAAATGTTAGACGTTCATTTAGCTTTTCTGTTTGGCTTGTCCCTAGTGGGTCTGGTTGCTATTTACGTGGCTAAGTAATTACTAGGCTGTCTGTGTTGGATTGGTGGGTCAGTTCTTTTCAATTGCTAGATATTCTATGTCAATGACATAGTGGTGGGTTAGCGCTATATAATCATTGAATCTCCCCAGAACCTGATTTAAAGGATCTCTTGTTAGAACTACCAGTATAGCACACTTTCTATGCATTTTACAATGCCAACAACCCATGTTCGTTTGTGGATGTTAAATAAAGTCTCACCTAAAATGTCTCTGTTATTCTATCCCTTCTCTTCCTCTTCTCTCCGGCTCTCACCCGGCACCGCCCCTCAGGCCTTCTGCGATTGGAGGAGCTAGTGCGGCGCTTCCTGATCTCCAGGGAGACCCTGTCAATCAGGATGCTGGATGACAGCCTGGATCCCACCCCTCTGCTGAAGGAGATACGAGACGACAAGGTGGCCACCATCATCATCGACGCCAACGCCTCCATCTCCTACCTCATCCTTAAAAAGGTCAGAGGTCATGCCTCAGTGCTAGGGTGGTTTTTATAGAGTAGCTACATGAGTTGTCGCCTGTAGAGCACAAACAGATCTAAGATCAGGCTGAGAAGTTGTACCTATTAACTGATTTAGTATCTGGGTATAATAATCTGATCATAGATCTGTGGTCTGGGTCTACTTCTAGCTCAAGAACAATTTGACTGATGATTGTTGCTTGCTGGATACAGGACAGTAATGCAGAGAACCCTTGTGAAGTTATACAGGAGGAAACAATGGTTCAATTATCTTAAGCAGCTGAAATCGTACTAACAGCTTGTCTATTTGACATGCGTTAATCCATATTCAGTGGTGATAATGGGTCCATAGGTGTTATGATGATGTATATTGTACAGCCTGTAGCAAAGGCAGTTAAAGCACAGGAGTGACTCAGACATGGTCTGTCTGTCTGTCTGTCTGTCTGTCTGTACATGCATTACCACTGCTCTCTCTGCTCTGTCTACTCTCTGCCTTAAGCTTTATTGTGTACGTTTGACAATTTAACACTGTGGTTATGGTAAGCTCTCTCTTTCTATCCCTCTCTCTCTTGTCATCCCTCTCTCTCTCTCTCTCTCTGCTTCTGTCCTTCTCGCCCTCACTCTGTCTCCTACCACTTCCCCTCTCCATCTATCTTCCCCCTCTTCCCTCTTACTTTCTGTCTCACTCTCCTTCTCTCTGTCTCCCCTCCCCCATTCGCTTCTCTCTCTCTCCACAGGCGTCAGAGTTGGGGATGACATCAGCGTTTTACAAGTACATCCTCACCACCATGGTAAGAACGCACCAACGCCTCAGCATTCTTGCCATCCTTCCACCTTTCCTCTCCTCTGTGTCCTTCCTTCCGCCTCCTTCTCAATCCCTCTCTTTGTCCCTGGGTGTGTGTGAGGGACGGGGCTCAGGGGTGTGCCAGGTGGGTGAAACACATTACAACATTCAGAGAGAAATGCACTACATGAACAAAAGTATGTGGACACCTGCTCCCTGAACATCTCATTCCAAAATCATGGGCATTGATATGGAGCTAGCCTCCACTCTTCTGGGAAGGCTTTCCACTAGATGTTGGAACATTGCTGCGGGGATTTGCTTCCATTCAGCCACAAGAGCATTAGTGAAGTCGGGCTCTGATGTTGGACGATTAGGCCTGGCTCGCAGTTGGCGTTCCAATTCATCCCAAAGGTGTTCGATGGGGTTGAGGTCAGGGCTCTTTGCAGGCCAGTCAAGTTCTTCCACACCGATCTCGACAAACCAGTTCTATATGGACCTCGCTTTGTGCACAGAGACAATGTCAGGCTGAAACAGGAAATGTCATTGAATGCTGTAGCATTAAGATTTGCCTTCACTGGAACTAAGGGGCCTAGCCCGAACCATTAAAACTAGGCCAGCTCTAGCAGGGCATAAATTTGACGAACGGACTTGTTGGAAAGGTGCCACATTGAAAGTCACTGAAAAAATGCTCTTCAGTAAGGCCGTTCTAATGCCAATGTTTTTCTATGGAGATTGCATGGCTGTGTGCCCGATATTATACACCTGTCAGCATTGGGTGTGGCTGAAATATATATAGTATATATAATGTATGAAAAAATAGGAGTTTACATGTTTTTATATAATTGAGGTTAAAGGTAACATCTTTTTGTTGTATTACTAAGTCTGTCAATCATATCAAATGTATAATTTAAGTCAGCTGCTAAAATAATAGTTCCTTTCTGAATTTGATCTAATATCGCTTAAATTCTATCAAAAAACACCAGATTTGCCCTGGTGGGATATACAGTACAATGAAGTCAATGTGTATTTTTCACCATGTAAGGTAGAAGGGGAAATGGTGTATTGTTATTTATCAGGATGCCAACATCCCTGCTGTTACTACAGTAGGTGGGAGCATAAGCTTCTCCAACTCTTCTTTAAATGTTCAATTTCTCCTTTTAACATGTTTTACTCTTTCAAGAAAACCACATCTGCTGACAATATTTTGAAGTGTTCGGGAACCATATGCTTTTACCCCCATCATTCCATGTGATAAGTTGGATTTTGTTGGCCATGTACAGACTCAAAGTTATCCTCAACTGTTTCGTCTATCATTGAAGAACCAAGTAAAACATTTTAGCAGACATGACATATGATGGTGGATTCCATAGAATGGAAGGATCATAGTATAAATACAGTACATAGTTATTGTATACATTACATATATAGAGTGTGTGGGCTGAGCAGACATACAGTGCCTTGCGAAAGTATTCGGCCCCCTTGAACTTTGCGACCTTTTGCCACATTTCAGGCTTCAAACATAAAGATATAAAACTGTATTTTTTTGTGAAGAATCAACAACAAGTGGGACACAATCATGAAGTGGAACAACATTTATTGGATATTTCAAACTTTTTTAACAAATCAAAAACTGAAAAATTGGGCGTGCAAAATTATTCAGCCCCCTTAAGTTAATACTTTGTAGCGCCACCTTTTGCTGCGATTACAGCTGTATGTCGCTTGGGGTATGTCTCTATCAGTTTTGCACATTGAGAGACTGACATTTTTCCCCATTCCTCCTTGCAAAACAGCTCGAGCTCAGTGAGGTTGGATGGAGAGCATTTGTGAACAGCAGTTTTCAGTTCTTTCCACAGATTCTCGATTGGATTCAGGTCTGGACTTTGACTTAGCCATTCTAACACCTGGATATGTTTATTTTTGAACCATTCCATTGTAGATTTTGCTTTATGTTTTGGATCATTGTCTTGTTGGAAGACAAATCTCCGTCCCAGTCTCAGGTCTTTTGCAGACTCCATCAGGTTTTCTTCCAGAAGGGTCCTGTATTTGGCTCCATCCATCTCCCCATCAATTTTAACCATCTTCCCTGTCCCTGCTGAAGAAAAGCAGGCCCAAACCATGATGCTGCCACCACCATGTTTGACAGTGTCGATGATGTGTTCAGGGTGATGAGCTGTGTTGCTTTTACGCCAAACATAACGTTTTGCATTGTTGCCAAAAAGTTCAATTTTGGTTTCATCTGACCAGAGCACCTTCTTCCACATGTTTGGTGTGTCTCCCAGGTGGCTTGTGGCAAACTTTAAACGACACTTTTTATGGATATCTTTAAGAAATGGCTTTCAATATACGACTGATTGTTGTCCTATGGACAGAGTCTCCCACCTCAGCTGTAGATCTCTGCAGTTCATCCAGAGTGATCATGGGCCTCTTGGCTGCATCTCTGATCAGTCTTCTCCTTGTATGAGCTGAAAGTTTAGAGGGACGGCCAGGTCTTGGTAGATTAGTGGTCTGATACTCCTTCCATTTCAATATTATCGCTTGCACAGTGCTCCATGGGATGTTTAAAGCTTGGGAAATATTTTTGTATCCAAATCCGGCTTTAAACTTCTTCACAACAGTATCTCGGACCTGCCTGGTGTGTTCCTTGTTCTTCATGATGCTCTTTTCGTTTTAACGGACATCTGAGACTATCACAGTGCAGGTGCATTTATACGGAGACTTGATTACACACAGGTGGATTGCATTTATCATCATTAGTCATTTAGGTCAACATTGGATCATTCAGAGATCCTCACTGAACTTCTGGAGAGAGTTTGCTGCACTGAAAGTAAAGGGGCTGAAAAATTTTGCAATTTTTCAGTTTTTGATTTGTTAAAAAAGTTTGAAATATCCAATAAATGTCGTTCCACTTCATGATTGTGTCCCACTTGTTCTTGATTCTTCACAAAAAAATACAGTTTTATATCTTTATGTTTGAAGCCTGAAATGTGGCAAAAGGTCGCACAGTTCAAGGGAGCCGAATACTTTCGCAAGGCACTGTCTAACAAAACACACACAAAAAAAACATGAAGCCCAGTACGTCGTAGTACTATGCCTTTATATATATATATATATATATATATATATATATATATATATATATATATTATTTTAGCTCTGATACCTGTCCTAATGTAACCAAAAAAGCTGTGGATAATACATTGTACATACATTTAAAGAAAGACTGCCAGTTAAGTACTGTGTTTGGTTTGTATTACCTTATAAATTAAATTGAAGTATAGTGGCTGGGGTGAGTGGGTCCTTTGAGAGACTGAAATGGGATGAGTGGAGGCCCCAAGCACACCTCAGAGAAGTGTCTGATGCCCTCCCAGTCACCCCCTCCCAATCCCCTGGATATAGCCCCTCTCCATTCTCACTAACAACCACCATTAAATCTTAAAACAAGGACTAATAATGATTCAATATCCTTTTCTAATCTGTCCAGAACTCAAACACATTTTACAAGTCAGGAAAAAAAGGAATACAATTACATTGTATCATAATAAGTCCTTCTTTCTCTCCCTAACCAAATTCATCCCTCTCCACCTCCCCTCCCTGTTCTCACCTCTTTACCACACCCAAGCCAAGCTTATTGCCACCACCCATCTTTAATCCTCCTTAAACCCACAAGCCAAGCTTGTCCTCACCTCCCCTCCTTGTCCTCCCTTACCCACCCAGGCCAAGGTTATCCAAACCTCTGTCTTTAGCCCCCCTCCCTTTTTCTCAAACACATTTACACCCCTCTATACATGTAACTATTGATCCATTCTCCTTCATTCACACACAACATATACCTTATGCTTCTGCACACTCATGCTCTCCCGCCCTCCTACATATATTCATATTCACTCTCCTTCTCCCATTCATATGCATAGACACATACCCACACATTCACCCACTCACACCCTCTTGCCCACAAAAACACACATCCATTATTATTTACAATTGTTGACTTACATGCTATATTTCCTCTTTTATATTGTCTTTTCAGTGTCCATGTTTCTCACTGGCATTGGCTAATTATATTGTTACTTCCTAGAGAAGAACAGTTATTTGAGGACAATAGAGTCTAGATTGTATTGGGGGGAGGGGGAAGGAATATTGTCTCAATTTACGATAAGTTGGTCTGGGGCATCACTGTATGTAGCCTAGTGTGCTTATTGTGTTTTCTCTGCTTCTGCCTCTCCTCAGGGCACTGGGCTCTCTTTCAACTGGAAAGGTTTCTTGCAGCCTGTTCAGGGCTTCATCAGTGCTTGTGAACTCTATTCTCTGTGTTCCCTTCCATACCTACAGACTTGATTCCTTTTATCTCCAGTGACTGTCTGATCAGAATGAATTGCTTGTGTTTGTTTCTCAGCCTAGCAGACAGGTCCTGGACGAATCAAATGGACTGGCCGTGGACCTTGATCTCTTTATAACCCTGTGCCCTCAGAATGTTGAATTTGGTCTGATAGTTCCACATATGAAATATTACCAAGTGAGGGTATTTAGCATTCTTCTGCTTCACGCTGATCCGATCCTCCGGTAATACATCCACACTAAGCTCCTCCAATATCAGCTTGATCACATAGCTGGAAAGGTCTGCTTTTTTCTTGTCTTCTGGTAGGGACAATATTCTCATATTATTTTGTCTCAATTTGTTTTCTAGCTGATCCAGTTCATCTTCTAAAGTTTTCTCCTTTGTTTCCAGAAGGCCAATTTTATTGTTTCATCCATACGCCCGCCCTGTATATGCATAGCTTACATGATAGAATCTACTTTTTTTAACAACAGATTGTAACTGTTGTTTGTTTTGGTGAGAACTGGATATCCTTCAGCTGTTCGTGGCTCTCATTTGCATCTCCAAGTTGTTTTTTGTATTTTCCTCTAAGGGAAGCCATGGCTTGTTGGGTTTGAGTCTCAGCTTCGTTTTACTCACAGATTGGTTCGCTTCTCACTCTGCTCAGAGATTGGTTCGCTTCTCACTCTGCTCACAGATTGGTTCGCTGCTCACTCTGCTCACAGATTGGTTCGCTGCTCACTCTGCTCACAGATTGGTTCGCTGCTCACTCTGCTCACAGATTGGTTCGCTGCTCACTCTGCTCACAGATTGGTTCGCTGCTCACTCTGTTCACAGATTGGTTCGCTGCTCACTCTGCTCACAGATTGGTTCGCTGCTCACTCTGCTCACAGATTGGTTCGCTGCTCACTCTGCTCACAGATTGGTTCGCTGCTCACTCTCTCCCGGCTGCTTGGGGATATATTGATCTATTGATTTTAAAGGCTTAATGGAAACGATGTTGTCTGGCTTCTACATATATTCACAGTTTTGACGGTACAAAACAGAGCTACTATCTCCCCATGCGTCAAAGGGGGTACGCGCATGCGCCTTGCTCTCTCTTCATTCAATTCAAATGGGCTTTATTGGCCTCTCTCTCACTCTTCATTCAATTCAAAGGGCTTTATTGCATGGGAGACATATGTTTACATTGCCAAAGCAAGTGAAATAAACAGAAATGAACAGTAAACTCTGTCTCGCTCTCTGTTTCTTTTTCTGTTTCTGAGATTTCATACATGTCACTCACCCAACTTATCCTCTCCTCACCCTCTCCCAGGACTTCCCCCTGCTGAGGCTGGATGACATAGTCAATGACCAGTCCAACATCATAGGGTTCTCCATGTTCAACACCACCCATCCATTCTACCTGGAGTTCATCAGGAGTCTCAACCTGTCCTGGAGGGAGGGCTGTGATCTCATCTACCCCGGGCCTGCGGTATGTTCTACCAGAGTGTTACATTCACACATCCCTGTGTCAGCTGCATACCTTGTTTTAATTGAGACATTGTATGGTAACAAGTGTTACTTCCTGGAGTGTTGGTATCAAATGGTCCATATGGACACTTGTCTCATTGAAGCACCAAATACAGACACCAAAATGTAATAAAGTTATTACTATGTTATGAACCATGTTACTCCCTCCCTCCTGAAAATCCTTACCTACCACCCCTCTTCGCCCTCCTGCAACTCTCTTCTCCTCCTCCTGCCCATTTCTCCTTTCTTTCCCCCGTGCACCTCCTTCTCCCCCTCCAGTTGTCGTCAGCCTTGATGTTTGACGCGGTGCACGTTGTGGTGGGGGCGGTGAGGGAGCTCAACAGGAGTCAGGAGATTGGAGTCAAACCTCTCAGCTGCACCTCTCCTCAGATTTGGCAACACGGCACCAGCCTCATGAACTACCTACGCATGGTCAGTAAACACACACACACGCACACGCACACGCACACGCACACGCACAAGAACAAACACAATAACACACACACAGTTCACTTTTATTTTGAGTCTTCATTTGAGTTTTTTCTTCTCATAACAATATATCTGACTTTTAGATACCAATAGCAGCCACACTGTTAAACAAGTCACCAGCAACTACAGCATATGAGTCCGTCACACTCCTGTCCTGCCCTCCATGTCGTTGTGTTGGGTCACACTCCTGTCCTGCCCTCCATGTCGTTGTGTTGGGTCACACCATGTCCTGTCCTGCCCTCCACCACCATGTCGTTGTGTTGGGTCACACTCCTGTCCTGCCCTCCATGTCGTTGTGTTGGGTCACACTCCTGTCCTGCCCACCATGTTGTTGTGTTGGGTCACACTCCTGTCCTGCCCTGTTGTGTTGGGTCACACTCCTGTCCTGTCCCTCCATGTCGTTGTGTTGGGTCACACTCCTGTCCTGCCCACCATGTCGTTGTGTTGGGTCACACTCCTGTCCTGCCCTCCATGTCGTTGTGTTGGGTCCTGTCCTCCATGTCGTTGTGTTGGGTCACTCCTGTCCTGCCCACCATGTCGTTGTGTTGGGTCACACTCCTGTCCTGCCCTCCATGTCGTTGTGTTGGGTCACACTCCTGTCCTGCCCTCCATGTCGTTGTGTTGGGTCACACTCCTGTCCTGCCCTCCATGTCGTTGTGTTGGGTCACACTCCTGTCCTGCCCTCCATGTCGTTGTGTTGGGTCACACTCCTGTCCTGCCCTCCATGTCGTTGTGTTGGGTCACACTCCTGTCCTGCCCTCCATGTCGTTGTGTTGGGTCACACTCCTGTCCTGCCCTCCATGTCGTTGTGTTGGGTCACACTCCTGTCCTGCCCTCCATGTCGTTGTGTTGGGTCCACTCCTGTCCTGCCCTCCATGTTGTTGTGTTGGGTCACACTCCTGTCCTGCCCTCCATGTTGTTGTGTTGGGTCACACTCCTGTCCTGCCCTCCATGTTGTTGTGTTGGGTCACACTCCTGTCCTGCCCTCCATGTTGTTGTGTTGGGTCACACTCCTGTCCTGTCCATGTGTTGTGTTGGGTCACACTCCTGTCCTGCCCTCCATGTCGTTGTGTTGGGTCACACTCCTGTCCTGCCCTCCATGTCGTTGTGTTGGGTCACACTCCTGTCCTGCCCTCCATGTCGTTGTGTTGGGTCACACTCCTGTCCTGCCCTCCATGTCGTTGTGTTGGGTCACACTCCTGTCCTGCCCTCCATGTCGTTGTGTTGGGTCACACTCCTGTCCTGCCCTCCATGTCGTTGTGTTGTGTTGGGTCACACTCCTGTCCTGTCCTGTGTTGGGTCACCACCTGTCATGTCGTTGTGTTGGGTCACACTCCTGTCCTGCCCTCCATGTCGTTGTGTTGGGTCACACTCCTGTCCTGTCCACCATGTCGTTGTGTTGGGTCACACTCCTGTCCTGACCTCCATGTTGTTGTGTTGGGTCACACTCCTGTCCTGCCCTCCATGTTGTTGTGTTGGGTCACACTCCTGTCCTGCCCTCCATGTCGTTGTGTTGGGTCACACTCCTGTCCTGTCCACCATGTCGTTGTGTTGGGTCACACTCCTGTCCTGCCCTCCATGTTGTTGTGTTGGGTCACACTCCTGTCCTGCCCTCCATGTTGTTGTGTTGGGTCACACTCCTGTCCTGCCCTCCATGTTGTTGTGTTGGGTCACACTCCTGTCCTGCCCTCCATGTTGTTGTGTTGGGTCACACTCCTGTCCTGCCCTCCATGTTGTTGTGTTGGGTCACACTCCTGTCCTGCCTACCATGTCGTTGTGTTGGGTCACACTCCTGTCCTGTCCTCCATGTTGTTGTGTTGGGTCACACTCCTGTCCTGCCTACCATGTTGTTCTGTTGGGTCACACTCCTGTCCTGCCCACCATGTCGTTGTGTTGGGTCACACTCCTGTCCTGCCCTCCATGTCGTTGTGTTGGGTCACACTCCTGTCCTGCCCTCCATGTTGTTGTGTTGGGTCACACTCCTGTCCTGTCCTCCATGTTGTTGTGTTGGGTCACACTCCTGTCCTGCCCACCATGTCGTTGTGTTGGGTCACACTCCTGTCCTGCCCTCCATGTCGTTGTGTTGGGTCACACTCCTGTCCTGCCCTCCATGTCGTTGTGTTGGGTCACACTCCTGTCCTGTCCTCCATGTTGTTGTGTTGGGTCACACTCCTGTCCTGCCCTCCATGTTGTTGTGTTGGGTCACACTCCTGTCCTGCCCACCATGTCGTTGTGTTGGGTCACACTCCTGTCCTGCCCTCCATGTCGTTGTGTTGGGTCACACTCCTGTCCTGCCCTCCATGTTGTTGTGTTGGGTCACACTCCTGTCCTGCCCTCCATGTTGTTGTGTTGGGTCACACTACTGTCCTGTCCACCATGTCGTTGTGTTGGGTCACACTCCTGTCCTGTCCTCCATGTTGTTGTGTTGGGTCACACTCCTGGCCTGTCCTCCATGTTGTTGTGTTGGGTCACACTCCTGTCCTGTCCTCCATGTTGTTGTGTTGGGTCACACTCCTGTCCTGTCCTCCATGTTGTTGTGTTGGGTCACACTCCTGTCCTGCCCACCATGTTGTTGTGTTGGGTCACACTCCTGGCCTGCCCTCCATGTCGTTGTGTTGGGTCACACTCCTGTCCTGTCCTCCATGTTGTTGTGTTGGGTCACACTCCTGTCCTGCCCACCATGTTGTTGTGTTGGGTCACACTCCTGGCCTGCCCTCCATGTCGTTGTGTTGGGTCACACTCCTGTCCTGTCCTCCATGTTGTTGTGTTGGGTCACACTCCTGTCCTGCCCTCCATGTTGTTGTGTTGGGTCACACTCCTGTCCTGTCCTCCATGTTGTTGTGTTGGGTCACACTCCTGTCCTGTTGTTGTGTTGGGTCACCCTCCATGTCGTTGTGTTGGGTCACACTCCTGTCCTGTCCTCCATGTTGTTGTGTTGGGTCACACTCCTGTCCTGCCCACCATGTTGTTGTGTTGGGTCACACTCCTGTCCTGTCCACCATGTTGTTGTGTTGGGTCACACTCCTGTCCTGCCCTCCATGTTGTTGTGTTGGGTCACACTCCTGTCCTGCCCTCCATGTTGTTGTGTTGGGTCACACTCCTGTCCTGTCCTCCATGTTGTTGTGTTGGGTCACACTCCTGTCCTGCCCTCCATGTTGTTGTGTTGGGTCACACTCCTGTCCTGTCCACCATGTCGTTGTGTTGGGTCACACTCCTGTCCTGCCCACCATGTTGTTGTGTTGGGTCACACTCCTGTCCTGCCCTCCATGTCGTTGTGTTGGGTCACACTCCTGTCCTGCCCTCCATGTCGTTGTGTTGGGTCACACTCCTGGCCTGCCCTCCATGTCGTTGTGTTGGGTCACACTCCTGGCCTGCCCTCCATGTCGTTGTGTTGGGTCACACTCCTGGCCTGCCCTCCATGTCGTTGTGTTGGGTCACACTCCTGGCCTGCCCTCCATGTCGTTGTGTTGGGTCACACTCCTGGCCTGCCCTCCATGTTGTTGTGTTGGGTCACACTCCTGTCCTGCCCACCATGTTGTTGTGTTGGGTCACACTCCTGTCCTGTCCACCATGTCGTTGTGTTGGGTCACACTCCTGGCCTGCCCTCCATGTCGTTGTGTTGGGTCACACTCCTGTCCTGCCCACCATGTTGTTGTGTTGGGTCACACTCCTGTCCTGCCCACCATGTTGTTGTGTTGGGTCACACTCCTGTCCTGCCCACCATGTTGTTGTGTTGGGTCACACTCCTGTCCTGCCCTCCATGTCGTTGTGTTGGGTCACACTCCTGTCCTGTCCTCCATGTTGTTGTGTTGGGTCACACTCCTGGCCTGTCCTCCATGTTGTTGTGTTGGGTCACACTCCTGTCCTGTCCTCCATGTTGTTGTGTTGGGTCACACTCCTGTCCTGTCCTCCATGTTGTTGTGTTGGGTCACACTCCTGTCCTGCCCACCATGTTGTTGTGTTGGGTCACACTCCTGGCCTGCCCTCCATGTCGTTGTGTTGGGTCACACTCCTGTCCTGTCCTCCATGTTGTTGTGTTGGGTCACACTCCTGTCCTGCCCTCCATGTCGTTGTGTTGGGTCACACTCCTGTCCTGTCCTCCATGTTGTTGTGTTGGGCCACACTCCTGTCCTGCCCACCATGTTGTTGTGTTGGGTCACACTCCTGGCCTGCCCTCCATGTCGTTGTGTTGGGTCACACTCCTGTCCTGTCCTCCATGTTGTTGTGTTGGGTCACACTCCTGTCCTGCCCTCCATGTTGTTGTGTTGGGTCACACTCCTGTCCTGTCCTCCATGTTGTTGTGTTGGGTCACACTCCTGTCCTGCCCTCCATGTCGTTGTGTTGGGTCACACTCCTGTCCTGTCCTCCATGTTGTTGTGTTGGGTCACACTCCTGTCCTGCCCACCATGTTGTTGTGTTGGGTCACACTCCTGTCCTGTCCACCATGTTGTTGTGTTGGGTCACACTCCTGTCCTGCCCTCCATGTTGTTGTGTTGGGTCACACTCCTGTCCTGCCCTCCATGTTGTTGTGTTGGGTCACACTCCTGTCCTGTCCTCCATGTTGTTGTGTTGGGTCACACTCCTGTCCTGCCCTCCATGTTGTTGTGTTGGGTCACACTCCTGTCCTGTCCACCATGTCGTTGTGTTGGGTCACACTCCTGTCCTGCCCACCATGTTGTTGTGTTGGGTCACACTCCTGGCCTGCCCTCCATGTCGTTGTGTTGGGTCACACTCCTGTCCTGCCCTCCATGTCGTTGTGTTGGGTCACACTCCTGGCCTGCCCTCCATGTCGTTGTGTTGGGTCACACTCCTGGCCTGCCCTCCATGTCGTTGTGTTGGGTCACACTCCTGGCCTGCCCTCCATGTCGTTGTGTTGGGTCACACTCCTGGCCTGCCCTCCATGTCGTTGTGTTGGGTCACACTCCTGTCCTGCCCTCCATGTTGTTGTGTTGGGTCACACTCCTGTCCTGCCCACCATGTTGTTGTGTTGGGTCACACTCCTGTCCTGCCCACCATGTCGTTGTGTTGGGTCACACTCCTGGCCTGCCCTCCATGTCGTTGTGTTGGGTCACACTCCTGTCCTGCCCACCATGTTGTTGTGTTGGGTCACACTCCTGTCCTGCCCACCATGTTGTTGTGTTGGGTCACACTCCTGTCCTGCCCACCATGTTGTTGTGTTGGGTCACACTCCTGTCCTGCCCTCCATGTCGTTGTGTTGGGTCACACTCCTGTCCTGCCCTCCATGTTGTTGTGTTGGGTCACACTCCTGTCCTGTCCACCATGTCGTTGTGTTGGGTCACACTCCTGTCCTGCCCACCATGTTGTTGTGTTGGGTCACACTCCTGGCCTGCCCTCCATGTCGTTGTGTTGGGTCACACTCCTGTCCTGCCCACCATGTTGTTGTGTTGGGTCACACTCCTGTCCTGCCCTCCATGTTGTTGTGTTGGGTCACACTCCTGTCCTGCCCTCCATGTTGTTGTGTTGGGTCACACTCCTGTCCTGCCCTCCATGTTGTTGTGTTGGGTCACACTCCTGTCCTGCCCTCCATGTCGTTGTGTTGGGTCACACTACTGTCCTGCCCTCCATGTTGTTGTGTTGGGTCACACTCCTGTCCTGTCCACCATGTTGTTGTGTTGGGTCACACTCCTGTCCTGTCCACCATGTCGTTGTGTTGGGTCACACTCCTGTCCTGCCCTCCATGTCGTTGTGTTGGGTCACACTCCTGTCCTGCCCTCCATGTCGTTGTGTTGGGTCACACTCCTGTCCTGTCCACCATGTCGTTGTGTTGGGTCACACTCCTGTCCTGCCCTCCATGTCGTTGTGTTGGGTCACACTCCTGTCCTGTCCACCATGTCGTTGTGTTGGGTCACACTCCTGTCCTGCCCTCCATGTCGTTGTGTTGGGTCACACTCCTGTCCTGCCCTCCATGTCGTTGTGTTGGGTCACACTCCTGTCCTGCCCTCCATGTCGTTGTGTTGGGTCACACTCCTGTCACTCCTGTCCTGTCCACCATGTCGTTGTGTTGGGTCACACTCCTGTCCTGTCCACCATGTCGTTGTGTTGGGTCACACTCCTGTCCTGTCCACCATATCGTTGTGTTGGGTCACACTCCTGTCCTGTCCACCATGTCGTTGTGTTGGGTCACACTCCTGTCCTGTCCACCATGTCGTTGTGTTGGGTCACACTCCTGTCCTGCCCTCCATGTCGTTGTGTTGGGTCACACTCCTGTCCTGCCTACCATGTTGTTGTGTTGGGTCACACTCCTGTCCTGCCCCCTCCATGTTGTTGTGTTGGGTCCATGTTGTTGTGTTGGGTCACACTCCTGTCCTGTCCACCATGTCGTCCTGTCCTGTGTTGGGTCACACTCCTGTCCTGTCCACCATGTCGTTGTGTTGGGTCACACTCCTGTCCTGTCCACCATGTCGTTGTGTTGGGTCACACTCCTGTCCTGTCCACCATGTCGTTGTGTTGGGTCACACTCCTGTCCTGCCCACCATGTCGTTGTGTTGGGTCACACTCCTGTCCTGTCCACCATGTCGTTGTGTTGGGTCACACTCCTGTCCTGCCCTCCATGTTGTTGTGTTGGGTCACACTCCTGTCCTGCCCACCATGTTGTTGTGTTGGGTCACACTCCTGTCCTGCCCTCCATGTTGTTGTGTTGGGTCACACTCCTGTCCTGTCCTCCATGTTGTTGTGTTGGGTCACACTCCTGTCCTGCCCTCCATGTTGTTGTGTTGGGTCACACTCCTGTCCTGCCCTCCATGTTGTTGTGTTGGGTCACACTCCTGTCCTGCCCTCCATGTTGTTGTGTTGGGTCACACTCCTGTCCTGCCCTCCATGTTGTTGTGTTGGGTCACACTCCTGTCCTGTCCTCCATGTTGTTGTGTTGGGTCACACTCCTGTCCTGCCCTCCATGTTGTTGTGTTGGGTCACACTCCTGTCCTGCCCTCCATGTTGTTGTGTTGGGTCACACTCCTGTCCTGCCCTCCATGTTGTTGTGTTGGGTCACACTCCTGTCCTGTCCTCCATGTTGTTGTGTTGGGTCACACTCCTGTCCTGCCCTCCATGTTGTTGTGTTGGGTCACACTCCTGTCCTGTCCTCCATGTTGTTGTGTTGGGTCACACTCCTGTCCTGCCCTCCATGTTGTTGTGTTGGGTCACACTCCTGTCCTGCCCTCCATGTTGTTGTGTTGGGTCACACTCCTGTCCTGCCCTCCATGTTGTTGTGTTGGGTCACACTCCTGTCCTGCCCTCCATGTTGTTGTGTTGGGTCACACTCCTGTCCTGTCCTCCATGTTGTTGTGTTGGGTCACACTCCTGTCCTGCCCTCCATGTTGTTGTGTTGGGTCACACTCCTGTCCTGCCCTCCATGTTGTTGTGTTGGGTCACACTCCTGTCCTGCCCTCCATGTTGTTGTGTTGGGTCACACTCCTGTCCTGCCCTCCATGTTGTTGTGTTGGGTCACACTCCTGTCCTGTCCTCCATGTTGTTGTGTTGGGTGTTGGGTCACACTCCTGTCCTGCCCTCCATGTTGTTGTGTTGGGTCACACTCCTGTCCTGCCCTCCATGTTGTTGTGTTGGGTCACACTCCTGTCCTGTCCTCCATGTTGTTGTGTTGGGTCACACTCCTGTCCTGCCCTCCATGTTGTTGTGTTGGGTCACACTCCTGTCCTGCCCTCCATGTTGTTGTGTTGGGTCACACTCCTGTCCTGTCCTCCATGTTGTTGTGTTGGGTCACACTCCTGTCCTGCCCTCCATGTTGTTGTGTTGGGTCACACTCCTGTCCTGCCCTCCATGTTGTTGTGTTGGGTCACACTCCTGTCCTGCCCTCCATGTTGTTGTGTTGGGTCACACTCCTGTCCTGCCCTCCATGTTGTTGTGTTGGGTCACACTCCTGTCCTGTCCTCCCATGTTGTTGTGTTGGGTCACACTCCTGTCCTGCCCTCCATGTTGTTGTGTTGGGTCACACTCCTGTCCTGCCCTCCATGTTGTTGTGTTGGGTCACACCTCCTGTCCTGCCCTCCATGTTGTTGTGTTGGGTCACACTCCTGTCCTGCCCTCCATGTTGTTGTGTTGGGTCACACTCCTGTCCTGTCCTCCATGTTGTTGTGTTGGGTCACACTCCTGTCCTGCCCTCCATGTTGTTGTGTTGGGTCACACTCCTGTCCTGCCCTCCATGTTGTTGTGTTGGGTCACACTCCTGTCCTGTCCTCCATGTTGTTGTGTTGGGTCACACTCCTGTCCTGCCCTCCATGTTGTTGTGTTGGGTCACACTCCTGTCCTGCCCTCCATGTTGTTGTGTTGGGTCACACTCCTGTCCTGCCCTCCATGTCGTTGTGTTGGGTCACACTCCTGTCCTGCCCTCCATGTCGTTCTGTTGGGTCACACTCCTGTCCTGTCCACCATGTCGTTGTGTTGGGTCACACTCCTGTCCTGCCCACCATGTCGTTGTGTTGGGTCACACTCCTGTCCTGTCCACCATGTCGTTGTGTTGGGTCACACTCCTGTCCTGCCCTCCATGTCGTTGTGTTGGGTCACACTCCTGTCCTGTCCACCATGTCGTTGTGTTGGGTCACACTCCTGTCCTGCCCTCCATGTCGTTGTGTTGGGTCACACTCCTGTCCTGCCCTCCATGTCGTTGTGTTGGGTCACACTCCTGTCCTGCCCTCCATGTCGTTGTGTTGGGTCACACTCCTGTCCTGTCCACCATGTCGTTGTGTTGGGTCACACTCCTGTCCTGTCCACCATGTCCTGTTGGGTCACACTCCTGTCCTGCCCTCCATGTCGTTGTGTTGGGTCACACTCCTGTCCTGTCCACCATGTCGTTGTGTTGGGTCACACTCCTGTCCTGCCCTCCATGTCGTTGTGTTGGGTCACACTCCTGTCCTGCCCTCCATGTCGTTGTGTTGGGTCACACTCCTGTCCTGCCCTCCATGTCGTTGTGTTGGGTCACACTCCTGTCCTGTCCACCATGTCGTTGTGTTGGGTCACACTCCTGTCCTGCCCACCATGTCGTTGTGTTGGGTCACACTCCTGTCCTGTCCACCATGTCGTTGTGTTGGGTCACACTCCTGTCCTGTCCACCATGTCGTTGTGTTGGGTCACACTCCTGTCCTGTCCACCATGTCGTTGTGTTGGGTCACACTCCTGTCCTGCCCTCCATGTCGTTGTGTTGGGTCACACTCCTGTCCTGCCCTCCATGTCGTTGTGTTGGGTCACACTCCTGTCCTGCCCTCCATGTCGTTGTGTTGGGTCACACTCCTGTCCTGCCCTCCATGTCGTTGTGTTGGGTCACACTCCTGTCCTGCCCTCCATGTCGTTGTGTTGGGTCACACTCCTGTCCTGCCCTCCATGTTGTTGTGTTGGGTCACACTCCTGGCCTGCCCTCCATATCGTTGTGTTGGGTCACACTCCTGTCCTGCCCTCCATGTTGTTGTGTTGGGTCACACTCCTGTCCTGCCCTCCATGTCGTTGTGTTGGGTCACACTCCTGGCCTGCCCTCCATATCGTTGTGTTGGGTCACACTCCTGTCCTGCCCTCCATGTTGTTGTGTTGGGTCACACTCCTGTCCTGCCCTCCATGTTGTTGTGTTGGGTCACACTCCTGTCCTGCCCTCCATGTCATTGTGTTGGGTCACACTACTGTCCTGCCCTCCATGTTGTTGTGTTGGGTCACACTCCTGTCCTGCCCTCCATGTTGTTGTGTTGGGTCACACTCCTGTCCTGTCCACCATGTTGTTGTGTTGGGTCACACTCCTGTCCTGTCCACCATGTCGTTGTGTTGGGTCACACTCCTGTCCTGCCCTCCATGTCGTTGTGTTGGGTCACACTCCTGTCCTGCCCTCCATGTCGTTCTGTTGGGTCACACTCCTGTCCTGTCCACCATGTCGTTGTGTTGGGTCACACTCCTGTCCTGCCCACCATGTCGTTGTGTTGGGTCACACTCCTGTCCTGTCCACCATGTCGTTGTGTTGGGTCACACTCCTGTCCTGCCCTCCATGTCGTTGTGTTGGGTCACACTCCTGTCCTGTCCACCATGTCGTTGTGTTGGGTCACACTCCTGTCCTGCCCTCCATGTCGTTGTGTTGGGTCACACTCCTGTCCTGCCCTCCATGTCGTTGTGTTGGGTCACACTCCTGTCCTGCCCTCCATGTCGTTGTGTTGGGTCACACTCCTGTCCTGTCCACCATGTCGTTGTGTTGGGTCACACTCCTGTCCTGTCCACCATGTCGTTGTGTTGGGTCACACTCCTGTCCTGCCCTCCATGTCGTTGTGTTGGGTCACACTCCTGTCCTGTCCACCATGTCGTTGTGTTGGGTCACACTCCTGTCCTGCCCTCCATGTCGTTGTGTTGGGTCACACTCCTGTCCTGCCCTCCATGTCGTTGTGTTGGGTCACACTCCTGTCCTGCCCTCCATGTCGTTGTGTTGGGTCACACTCCTGTCCTGTCCACCATGTCGTTGTGTTGGGTCACACTCCTGTCCTGCCCACCATGTCGTTGTGTTGGGTCACACTCCTGTCCTGTCCACCATGTCGTTGTGTTGGGTCACACTCCTGTCCTGTCCACCATGTCGTTGTGTTGGGTCACACTCCTGTCCTGTCCACCATGTCGTTGTGTTGGGTCACACTCCTGTCCTGCCCTCCATGTCGTTGTGTTGGGTCACACTCCTGTCCTGCCCTCCATGTCGTTGTGTTGGGTCACACTCCTGTCCTGCCCTCCATGTCGTTGTGTTGGGTCACACTCCTGTCCTGCCCTCCATGTCGTTGTGTTGGGTCACACTCCTGGCCTGCCCTCCATGTCGTTGTGTTGGGTCACACTCCTGTCCTGCCCTCCATGTTGTTGTGTTGGGTCACACTCCTGGCCTGCCCTCCATATCGTTGTGTTGGGTCACACTCCTGTCCTGCCCTCCATGTTGTTGTGTTGGGTCACACTCCTGTCCTGCCCTCCATGTTGTTGTGTTGGGTCACACTCCTGTCCTGCCCTCCATGTTGTTGTGTTGGGTCACACTCCTGTCCTGCCCTCCATGTCGTTGTGTTGGGTCACACTCCTGTCCTGCCCTCCATGTTGTTGTGTTGGGTCACACTACTGTCCTGCCCTCCATGTTGTTGTGTTGGGTCACACTACTGTCCTGCCCTCCATGTTGTTGTGTTGGGTCACACTCCTGTCCTGCCCTCCATGTTGTTGTGTTGGGTCACACTCCTGTCCTGCCCTCCATGTCGTTGTGTTGGGTCACACTCTGTCCTGCCCTCCATGTTGTTGTGTTGGGTCACACTCCTGTCCTGTCCACCATGTTGTTGTGTTGGGTCACACTCCTGTCCTGCCCTCCATGTCGTTGTGTTGGGTCACACTCCTGTCCTGCCCTCCATGTCGTTCTGTTGGGTCACACTCCTGTCCTGTCCACCATGTCGTTGTGTTGGGTCACACTCCTGTCCTGCCCACCATGTCGTTGTGTTGGGTCACACTCCTGTCCTGTCCACCATGTCGTTGTGTTGGGTCACACTCCTGTCCTGCCCTCCATGTCGTTGTGTTGGGTCACACTCCTGTCCTGTCCACCATGTCGTTGTGTTGGGTCACACTCCTGTCCTGCCCTCCATGTCGTTGTGTTGGGTCACACTCCTGTCCTGCCCTCCATGTCGTTGTGTTGGGTCACACTCCTGTCCTGCCCTCCATGTCGTTGTGTTGGGTCACACTCCTGTCCTGTCCACCATGTCGTTGTGTTGGGTCACACTCCTGTCCTGTCCACCATGTCGTTGTGTTGGGTCACACTCCTGTCCTGCCCTCCATGTCGTTGTGTTGGGTCACACTCCTGTCCTGTCCACCATGTCGTTGTGTTGGGTCACACTCCTGTCCTGCCCTCCATGTCGTTGTGTTGGGTCACACTCCTGTCCTGCCCTCCATGTCGTTGTGTTGGGTCACACTCCTGTCCTGCCCTCCATGTCGTTGTGTTGGGTCACACTCCTGTCCTGCCCTCCATGTCGTTGTGTTGGGTCACACTCCTGTCCTGCCCTCCATGTCGTTGTGTTGGGTCACACTCCTGTCCTGCCCTCCATGTCGTTGTGTTGGGTCACACTCCTGTCCTGCCCTCCATGTCGTTGTGTTGGGTCACACTCCTGTCCTGCCCTCCATGTCGTTGTGTTGGGTCACACTCCTGTCCTGCCCTCCATGTCGTTGTGTTGGGTCACACTCCTGTCCTGCCCTCCATGTCATTGTGTTGGGTCACACTCCTGTCCTGCCCTCCATGTCGTTGTGTTGGGTCACACTCCTGTCCTGCCCTCCATGTCGTTGTGTTGGGTCACACTCCTGTCCTGCCCTCCATGTCGTTGTGTTGGGTCACACTCCTGTCCTGCCCTCCATGTCGTTGTGTTGGGTCACACTCCTGTCCTGCCCACCATGTCGTTGTGTTGGGTCACACTCCTGTCCTGCCCACCATGTCGTTGTGTTGGGTCACACTCCTGTCCTGCCACCATGTCGTTGTGTTGGGTCACACTCCTGTCCTGCCCTCCATGTCGTTGTGTTGGGTCACACTCCTGTCCTGCCCTCCATGTCGTTGTGTTGGGTCACACTCCTGTCCTGCCCTCCATGTCGTTGTGTTGGGTCACACTCCTGTCCTGCCCTCCATGTCGTTGTGTTGGGTCACACTCCTGTCCTGCCCTCCATGTCGTTGTGTTGGGTCACACTCCTGGCCTGCCCTCCATGTCCTTGTGTTGGGCCACACTCCTGTCCTGCCCTCCATGTCGTTGTGTTGGGTCACACTCCTGTCCTGCCCTCCATGTCGTTGTGTTGGGTCACACTCCTGTCCTGCCCTCCATGTCGTTGTGTTGGGTCACACTCCTGTCCTGCCCTCCATGTCGTTGTGTTGGGTCACACTCCTGTCCTGCCCTCCATGTCGTTGTGTTGGGTCACACTCCTGTCCTGCCCTCCATGTCGTTGTGTTGGGTCACACTCCTGGCCTGCCCTCCATGTCATTGTGTTGGGCCACACTCCTGTCCTGCCCTCCATGTCGTTGTGTTGGGTCACACTCCTGTCCTGCCCTCCATGTCGTTGTGTTGGGTCACACTCCTGTCCTGCCCTCCATGTCGTTGTGTTGGGTCACACTCCTGTCCTGCCCTCCATGTCGTTGTGTTGGGTCACACTCCTGGCCTGCCCTCCATGTCATTGTGTTGGGTCACACTCCTGTCCTGCCCTCCATGTCGTTGTGTTGGGCCACACTCCTGTCCTGCCCTCCATGTCGTTGTGTTGGGTCACACTCCTGTCCTGCCCTCCATGTCGTTGTGTTGGGTCACACTCCTGGCCCTCCATGTCACACACTCCTGTCCTGCCCTCCATGTCATTGTGTTGGGCCACACTCCTGTCCTGCCCTCCATGTCGTTGTGTTGGGTCACACTCCTGTCCTGCCCTCCATGTCGTTGTGTTGGGTCACACTCCTGTCCTGTCCACCATGTCGTTGTGTTGGGTCACACTCCTGTCCTGTCCACCATGTCGTTGTGTTGGGTCACACTCCTGTCCTGTCCACCATGTCGTTGTGTTGGGCCACACTCCTGTCCTGTCCACCATGTCGTTGTGTTGGGTCACACTCCTGGCCTGACCTCCATGTCGTTGTGTTGGGTCACACTCCTGGCCTGACCTCCATGTTGTTGTGTTGGGTCACACTCCTGTCCTGCCCTCCATGTCGTTGTGCTGGGTCACACTCCTGTCCTGCCCTCCATGTCGTTGTGTTGGGTCACACTCCTGTCCTGCCCTCCATGTCGTTGTGTTGGGTCACACTCCTGTCCTGTCCACCATGTCGTTGTGTTGGGTCACACTCCTGGCCTGACCTCCATGTCGTTGTGTTGGGTCACACTCCTGGCCTGACCTCCATGTTGTTGTGTTGGGTCACACTCCTGTCCTGCCCTCCATGTTGTTGTGTTGGGTCACACTCCTGGCCTGACCTCCATGTCGTTGTGTTGGGTCACACTCCTGTCCTGTCCACCATGTCGTTGTGTTGGGTCACACTCCTGGCCTGACCTCCATGTCGTTGTGTTGGGTCACACTCCTGGCCTGACCTCCATGTCGTTGTGTTGGGTCACACTCCTGTCCTGCCCTCCATGTCGTTGTGTTGGGTCACACTCCTGTCCTGCCCTCCATGTTGTTGTGTTGGGTCACACTCCTGTCCTGCCCTCCATGTTGTTGTGTTGGGTCACACTCCTGTCCTGCCCTCCATGTCGTTGTGCTGGGTCACACTCCTGTCCTGCCCTCCATGTCGTTGTGTTGGGTCACACTCCTGTCCTGCCCTCCATGTCGTTGTGTTGGGTCACACTCCTGTCCTGCCCTCCATGTTGTTGTGTTGGGTCACACTCCTGTCCTGCCCTCCATGTCGTTGTGTTGGGTCACACTCCTGTCCTGCCCTCCATGTCGTTGTGTTGGGTCACACTCCTGTCCTGTCCTCCATGTCATTGTGTTGGGTCACACTCCTGTCCTGTCCACCATGTCGTTGTGTTGGGTCACACTCCTGTCCTGCCCTCCATGTCATTGTGTTGGGTCACACTCCTGTCCTGTCCACCATGTCGTTGTGTTGGGTCACACTCCTGTCCTGTCCACCATGTCGTTGTGTTGGGTCACACTCCTGGCCTGACCTCCATGTTGTTGTGTTGGGTCACACTCCTGTCCTGCCCTCCATGTCGTTGTGTTGGGTCACACTCCTGTCCTGCCCTCCATGTTGTTGTGTTGGGTCACACTCCTGTCCTGCCCACCATGTCATTGTGTTGGGTCACACTCCTGTCCTGTCCACCATGTCATTGTGTTGGGTCACACTCCTGTCCTGTCCACCATGTCATTGTGTTGGGTCACACTCCTGTCCTGCCCACCATGTCGTTGTGTTGGGTCACACTCCTGTCCTGTCCACCATGTTGTTGTGTTGGGTCACACTCCTGTCCTGCCCACCATGTCGTTGTGTTGGGTCACACTCCTGTCCTGCCCTCCATGTTGTTGTGTTGGGTCACACTCCTGTCCTGTCCACCATGTCATTGTGTTGGGTCACACTCCTGTCCTGTCCACCATGTCATTGTGTTGGGTCACACTCCTGTCCTGCCCACCATGTCGTTGTGTTGGGTCACACTCCTGTCCTGTCCACCATGTCGTTGTGTTGGGTCACACTCCTGTCCTGCCCACCATGTCGTTGTGTTGGGTCACACTCCTGTCCTGCCCACCATGTCGTTGTGTTGGGTCACACTCCTGTCCTGCCCACCATGTCGTTGTGTTGGGTCACACTCCTGTCCTGTCCACCATGTCGTTGTGTTGGGTCACACTCCTGTCCTGCCCACCATGTTGTTGTGTTGGGTCACACTCCTGTCCTGCCCACCATGTTGTTGTGTTGGGTCACACTCCTGTCCTGCCCACCATGTCGTTGTGTTGGGTCACACTCCTGTCCTGCCCTCCATGTCGTTGTGTTGGGTCACACTCCTGTCCTGCCCACCATGTCATTGTGTTGGGTCACACTCCTGTCCTGCCCACCATGTCGTTGTGTTGGGTCACACTCCTGTCCTGCCCACCATGTCGTTGTGTTGGGTCACACTCCTGTCCTGCCCTCCATGTCGTTGTGTTGGGTCACACTCCTGTCCTGCCCACCATGTTGTTGTGTTGGGTCACACTCCTGTCCTGCCCTCCATGTCGTTGTGTTGGGTCACACTCCTGTCCTGCCCACCATGTCGTTGTGTTGGGTCACACTCCTGTCCTGCCCTCCATGTCGTTGTGTTGGGTCACACTCCTGTCCTGTCCACCATGTCGTTGTGTTGGGCCACACTCCTGTCCTGCCCACCATGTTGTTGTGTTGGGCCACACTCCTGTCCTGCCCACCATGTCGTTGTGTTGGGTCACACTCCTGTCCTGCCCACCATGTCGTTGTGTTGGGTCACACTCCTGTCCTGCCTACCATGTTGTTGTGTTGGGTCACACTCCTGTCCTGCCCACCATGTCGTTGTGTTGGGTCACACTCCTGTCCTGCCCACCATGTCATTGTGTTGGGTCACACTCCTGTCCTGCCCACCATGTCGTTGTGTTGGGTCACACTCCTGTCCTGCCTACCATGTTGTTGTGTTGGGCCACACTCCTGTCCTGCCCACCATGTCGTTGTGTTGGGTCACACTCCTGTCCTGCCCACCATGTCGTTGTGTTGGGTCACACTCCTGTCCTGCCTACCATGTTGTTGTGTTGGGCCACACTCCTGTCCTGCCCACCATGTCGTTGTGTTGGGTCACACTCCTGTCCTGCCTACCATGTTGTTGTGTTGGGCCACACTCCTGTCCTGCCCACCATGTCGTTGTGTTGGGTCACACTCCTGTCCTGCCCACCATGTCATTGTGTTGGGTCACACTCCTGTCCTGCCCACCATGTCGTTGTGTTGGGTCACACTCCTGTCCTGCCCTTCATGTCGTTGTGTTGGGTCACACTCCTGTCCTGCCCACCATGTCGTTGTGTTGGGTCACACTCCTGTCCTGCCCACCATGTTGTTGTGTTGGGTCACACTCCTGTCCTGCCCTCCATGTCGTTGTGTTGGGCCACACTCCTGTCCTGCCCACCATGTCGTTGTGTTGGGTCACACTCCTGTCCTGCCCACCATGTCGTTGTGTTGGGTCACACTCCTGTCCTGCCCTCCATGTCGTTGTGTTGGGTCACACTCCTGGCCTGCCCTCCATGTCGTTGTGTTGGGTCACACTCCTGTCCTGCCTACCATGTTGTTGTGTTGGGTCACACTCCTGTCCTGCCCTCCATGTCTTTGTGTTGGGTCACACTCCTGTCCTGCCTACCATGTCGTTGTGTTGGGTCACACTCCTGTCCTGCCCACCATGTTGTTGTGTTGGGTCACACTCCTGTCCTGCCCTCCATGTCGTTGTGTTGGGTCACACTCCTGGCCTGCCCTCCATGTCGTTGTGTTGGGTCACACTCCTGTCCTGCCTACCATGTCGTTGTGTTGGGTCACACTCCTGTCCTGCCCTCCATGTCGTTGTGTTGGGTCACACTCCTGGCCTGCCCTCCATGTCGTTGTGTTGGGTCACACTCCTGTCCTGCCCTCCATGTCGTTGTGTTGGGTCACACTCCTGTCCTGCCCTCCATGTCGTTGTGTTGGGTCACACTCCTGTCCTGCCCTCCATGTCGTTGTGTTGGGTCACACTCCTGTCCTGCCCTCCATGTCGTTGTGTTGGGTCACACTCCTGTCCTGCCCTCCATGTCGTTGTGTTGGGTCACACTCCTGTCCTGCCCTCCATGTCGTTGTGTTGGGTCACACTCCTGTCCTGTCCACCATGTCGTTGTGTTGGGTCACACTCCTGTCCTGCCCTCCATGTCGTTGTGTTGGGTCACACTCCTGTCCTGCCCACCATGTCGTTGTGTTGGGTCACACTCCTGTCCTGCCCTCCATGTCGTTGTGTTGGGTCACACTCCTGTCCTGCCCTCCATGTCGTTGTGTTGGGTCACACTCCTGGCCTGCCCTCCATGTCGTTGTGTTGGGTCACACTCCTGTCCTGCCCTCCATGTCGTTGTGTTGGGTCACACTTCTGGCCTGCCCTCCATGTCGTTGTGTTGGGTCACACTCCTGTCCTGTCCTCCATGTCGTTGTGTTGGGTCACACTCCTGTCCTGCCCACCATGTCGTTGTGTTGGGTCACACTCCTGTCCTGCCCTCCATGTCGTTGTGTTGGGTCACACTCCTGTCCTGCCCTCCATGTCGTTCTGTTGGGTCACATTCCTGTCCTGCCCTCCATGTCGTTGTGTTGGGTCACACTCCTGTCCTGCCCTCCATGTCGTTGTGTTGGGTCACACTCCTGTCCTGCCCTCCATGTCGTTGTGTTGGGTCACACTCCTGTCCTGCCCTCCATGTCGTTGTGTTGGGTCACACTCCTGGCCTGCCCTCCATGTCGTTGTGTTGGGTCACACTCCTGTCCTGCCCTCCATGTCGTTGTGTTGGGTCACACTCCTGGCCTGCCCTCCATATCATTGTGTTGGGTCACACTCCTGTCCTGCCCTCCATGTCGTTGTGTTGGGTCACACTCCTGTCCTGCCCTCCATGTCGTTGTGTTGGGTCACACTCCTGTCCTGCCCTCCATGTCGTTGTGTTGGGTCACACTCCTGTCCTGCCCTCCATGTCGTTGTGTTGGGTCACACTCCTGGCCTGCCCTCCATATCGTTGTGTTGGGTCACACTCCTGTCCTGCCCTCCATGTCGTTGTGTTGGGTCACACTCCTGTCCTGCCCTCCATGTCGTTGTGTTGGGTCACACTCCTGTCCTGCCCTCCATGTCGTTGTGTTGGGTCACACTCCTGTCCTGCCTACCATGTCGTTGTGTTGGGTCACACTCCTGTCCTGTCCACCATGTCGTTGTGTTGGGTCACACTCCTGGCCTGCCCTCCATGTCGTGGTGTTGGGTCACACTCCTGTCCTGCCCTCCATGTCGTTGTGTTGGGTCACACTCCTGTCCTGCCCTCCATGTCGTTGTGTTGGGTCACACTCCTGTCCTGTCCACCATGTCGTTGTGTTGGGTCACACTCCTGGCCTGCCCTCCATGTCGTTGTGTTGGGTAACACTCCTGTCCTGCCCTCCATGTCGTTGTGTTGGGTCACACTCCTGTCCTGCCCTCCATGTTGTTGTGTTGGGTCACACTACTGTCCTGCCCACCATGTTGTTGTGTTGGGTCACACTCCTGTCCTGCCCTCCATGTCGTTGTGTTGGGTCACACTACTGTCCTGCCCTCCATGTTGTTGTATTGGGTCACACTCCTGTCCTGCCCTCCATGTCGTTGTGTTGGGTCACACTCCTGTCCTGCCCTCCATGTCGTTCTGTTGGGTCACATTCCTGTCCTGCCCTCCATGTCGTTGTGTTGGGTCACACTCCTGTCCTGCCCTCCATGTCGTTGTGTTGGGTCACACTCCTGTCCTGCCCTCCATGTCGTTGTGTTGGGTCACACTCCTGTCCTGCCCTCCATGTCGTTGTGTTGGGTCACACTCCTGGCCTGCCCTCCATATCGTTGTGTTGGGTCACACTCCTGTCCTGCCCTCCATGTCGTTGCGTTGGGTCACACTCCTGGCCTTCCCTCCATATCGTTGTGTTGGGTCACACTCCTGTCCTGCCCTCCATGTCGTTGTGTTGGGTCACACTCCTGTCCTGCCCTCCATGTCGTTGTGTTGGGTCACACTCCTGTCCTGCCCTCCATGTCGTTGTGTTGGGTCACACTCCTGTCCTGCCTACCATGTCGTTGTGTTGGGTCACACTCCTGTCCTGTCCACCATGTCGTTGTGTTGGGTCACACTCCTGGCCTGCCCTCCATGTCGTTGTGTTGGGTAACACTCCTGTCCTGCCCACCATGTCGTTGTGTTGGGTCACACTCCTGTCCTGCCCTCCATGTCGTTGTGTTGGGTCACACTCCTGTCCTGCCCTCCATGTCGTTGTGTTGGGTCACACTCCTGTCCTGCCCTCCATGTCGTTGTGTTGGGTCACACTCCTGTCCTGCCCTCCATGTCGTTGTGTTGGGTCACACTCCTGTCCTGTCTTCCATGTCGTTGTGTTGGGTCACACTCCTGTCCTGCCCTCCATGTCGTTGTGTTGGGTCACACTCCTGTCCTGCCCACCATGTCGTTGTGTTGGGTCACACTCCTGTCCTGCCCACCATTTAGTTGTGTTGGGTCACACTCCTGTCCTGCCCTCCATGTCGTTGTGTTGGGTCACACTCCTGTCCTGCCCACCATGTCGTTGTGTTGGGTCACACTCCTGTCCTGCCCACCATGTCGTTGTGTTGGGTCACACTCCTGTCCTGCCCACCATTTCGTTGTGTTGGGTCACACTCCTGTCCTGCCCTCCATGTCGTTCTGTTGGGTCACACTCCTGTCCTGCCCTCCATGTCGTTGTGTTGGGTCACACTCCTGTCCTGCCCTCCATGTCGTTGTGTTGGGTCACACTCCTGTCCTGCCCTCCATGTCGTTGTGTTGGGTCACACTCCTGTCCTGCCTACCATGTCGTTGTGTTGGGTCACACTCCTGTCCTGTCCACCATGTCGTTGTGTTGGGTCACACTCCTGTCCTGCCTACCATGTCGTTGTGTTGGGTCACACTCCTGTCCTGCCCACCATGTCGTTGTGTTGGGTCACACTCCTGTCCTGCCCTCCATGTCGTTGTGTTGGGTCACACTCCTGGCCTGCCCTCCATGTCGTTGTGTTGGGTCACACTCCTGTCCTGCCCTCCATGTCGTTGTGTTGGGCCACACTCCTGTCCTGCCCTCCATGTCGTTGTGTTGGGTCACACTCCTGTCCTGCCCTCCATGTCGTTGTGTTGGGTCACACTCCTGTCCTGCCCACCATGTTGTTGTGTTGGGTCACACTCCTGTCCTGCCCTCCATGTCGTTGTGTTGGGTCACACTCCTGGCCTGCCCTCCATGTCGTTGTGTTGGGTCACACTCCTGTCCTGCCCTCCATGTCGTTGTGTTGGGTCACACTCCTGTCCTGCCCACCATGTTGTTGTGTTGGGTCACACTCCTGTCCTGCCCACCATGTTGTTGTGTTGGGTCACACTCCTGGCCTGCCCTCCATGTCGTTGTGTTGGGCCACACTCCTGTCCTGCCCTCCATGTCTTTGTGTTGGGTCACACTCCTGTCCTGCCTACCATGTCGTTGTGTTGGGTCACACTCCTGTCCTGCCCTCCATGTCGTTGTGTTGGGTCACACTCCTGGCCTGCCCTCCATGTCGTTGTGTTGGGTCACACTCCTGTCCTGCCCTCCATGTCGTTGTGTTGGGTCACACTCCTGTCCTGCCCTCCATGTTGTTGTGTTGGGTCACACTCCTGGCCTGCCCTCCATGTCGTTGTGTTGGGTCACACTCCTGTCCTGCCCTCCATGTCGTTGTGTTGGGTCACACTCCTGTCCTGCCCACCATGTCGTTGTGTTGGGTCACACTCCTGTCCTGCCCTCCATGTCGTTGTGTTGGGTCACACTCCTGTCCTGCCCTCCATGTCGTTGTGTTGGGTCACACTCCTGTCCTGCCCTCCATGTCGTTGTGTTGGGTCACACTCCTGTCCTGCCCTCCATGTCGTTGTGTTGGGTCACACTCCTGTCCTGTCCACCATGTCGTTGTGTTGGGTCACACTCCTGTCCTGCCCTCCATGTCGTTGTGTTTGGTCACACTCCTGTCCTGCCCACCATGTCGTTGTGTTGGGTCACACTCCTGTCCTGCCCTCCATGTCGTTGTGTTGGGTCACACTCCTGTCCTGCCCACCATGTCGTTGTGTTGGGTCACACTCCTGTCCTGCCCTCCATGTCGTTGTGTTGGGTCACACTCCTGTCCTGCCCTCCATGTCGTTGTGTTGGGTCACACTCCTGTCCTGCCCTCCATGTCGTTGTGTTGGGTCACACTTCTGGCCTGCCCTCCATGTCGTTGTGTTGGGTCACACTCCTGTCCTGTCCTCCATGTCGTTGTGTTGGGTCACACTCCTGTCCTGCCCACCATGTCGTTGTGTTGGGTCACACTCCTGTCCTGCCCTCCATGTCGTTGTGTTGGGTCACACTCCTGTCCTGCCCTCCATGTCGTTGTGTTGGGTCACACTACTGTCCTGCCCTCCATGTCGTTGTGTTGGGTCACACTCCTGTCCTGCCCTCCATGTCGTTGTGTTGGGTCACACTCCTGTCCTGCCCTCCATGTTGTTGTGTTGGGTCACACTCCTGTCCTGCCCTCCATGTTGTTGTGTTGGGTCACACTACTGTCCTGCCCACCATGTTGTTGTGTTGGGTCACACTCCTGTCCTGCCCTCCATGTCGTTGTGTTGGGTCACACTCCTGTCCTGCCCTCCATGTTGTTGTGTTGGGTCACACTACTGTCCTGCCCTCCATGTTGTTGTGTTGGGTCACACTACTGTCCTGCCCACCATGTTGTTGTGTTGGGTCACACTCCTGTCCTGCCCTCCATGTCGTTGTGTTGGGTCACACTCCTGTCCTGCCCTCCATGTTGTTGTGTTGGGTCACACTCCTGTCCTGCCCACCATGTTGTTGTGTTGGGTCACACTCCTGTCCTGCCCACCATGTCATTGTGTTGGGTCACACTCCTGTCCTGCCCACCATGTCGTTGTGTTGGGTCACACTCCTGTCCTGCCCACCATGTTGTTGTGTTGGGTCACACTCCTGTCCTGCCCTCCATGTTGTTGTGTTGGGTCACACTCCTGTCCTGCCCACCATGTTGTTGTGTTGGGTCACACTCCTGTCCTGCCCACCATGTTGTTGTGTTGGGTCACACTCCTGTCCTGCCCACCATGTTGTTGTGTTGGGTCACACTCCTGTCCTGCCCACCATGTTGTTGTGTTGGGTCACACTCCTGTCCTGCCCACCATGTTGTTGTGTTGGGTCACACTCCTGTCCTGCCCACCATGTTGTTGTGTTGGGTCACACTCCTGTCCTGCCCACCATGTTGTTGTGTTGGGTCACACTCCTGTCCTGCCCACCATGTTGTTGTGTTGGGTCACACTCCTGTCCTGCCCTCCATGTCGTTGTGTTGGGTCACACTCCTGTCCTGCCCACCATGTTGTTGTGTTGGGTCACACTCCTGTCCTGCCCACCATGTTGTTGTGTTGGGCCACACTCCTGTCCTGCCCTCCATGTCGTTGTGTTGGGTCACACTCCTGGCCTGCCCTCCATGTCGTTGTGTTGGGCCACACTCCTGTCCTGCCCACCATGTCGTTGTGTTGGGTCACACTCCTGTCCTGCCCACCATGTTGTTGTGTTGGGTCACACTCCTGTCCTGCCCTCCATGTCGTTGTGTTGGGTCACACTCCTGGCCTGCCCTCCATGTCGTTGTGTTGGGCCACACTCCTGTCCTGCCCACCATGTCGTTGTGTTGGGTCACACTCCTGTCCTGCCCTACATGTCTTTGTGTTGGGTCACACTCCTGTCCTGCCCACCATGTCGTTGTGTTGGGTCACACTCCTGTCCTGCCCTCCATGTTGTTGTGTTGGGTCACACTCCTGTCCTGCCCACCATGTTGTTGTGTTGGGTCACACTCCTGTCCTGCCCTCCATGTCGTTGTGTTGGGTCACACTCCTGTCCTGCCCTCCATGTCGTTGTGTTGGGTCACACTCCTGTCCTGCCCTCCATGTCGTTGTGTTGGGTCACACTCCTGTCCTGCCCACCATGTCGTTGTGTTGGGTCACACTCCTGTCCTGCCCTCCATGTCGTTGTGTTGGGTCACACTCCTGTCCTGCCCTCCATGTCGTTGTGTTGGGTCACACTCCTGTCCTGCCCTCCATGTCGTTGTGTTGGGTCACACTCCTGTCCTGCCCTCCATGTTGTTGTGTTGGGTCACACTCCTGTCC
Organism: Oncorhynchus keta; assembly: GCF_023373465.1. Taxonomy (NCBI): domain Eukaryota; kingdom Metazoa; phylum Chordata; class Actinopteri; order Salmoniformes; family Salmonidae; genus Oncorhynchus; species Oncorhynchus keta. The sequence continues at coordinate 24,313,327 of NC_068451.1, read as the reverse complement.
TGCCCACCATGTCGTTGTGTTGGGTCACACTCCTGTCCTGCCCTCCATGTCGTTGTGTTGGGTCACACTCCTGTCCTGCCCACCATGTCGTTGTGTTGGGTCACACTCCTGTCCTGCCCTCCATGTCGTTGTGTTGGGTCACACTCCTGTCCTGCCCTCCATGTCGTTGTGTTGGGTCACACTCCTGGCCTGCCCTCCATGTCGTTGTGTTGGGTCACACTCCTGTCCTGCCCTCCATGTCGTTGTGTTGGGTCACACTCCTGGCCTGCCCTCCATGTCGTTGTGTTGGGTCACACTCCTGTCCTGTCCTCCATGTCGTTGTGTTGGGTCACACTCCTGTCCTGCCCACCATGTCGTTGTGTTGGGTCACACTCCTGTCCTGCCCTCCATGTCGTTGTGTTGGGTCACACTCCTGTCCTGCCCTCCATGTCGTTGTGTTGGGTCACACTACTGTCCTGCCCACCATGTCGTTGTGTTGGGTCACACTCCTGTCCTGCCCTCCATGTCGTTGTGTTGGGTCACACTCCTGTCCTGCCCTCCATGTTGTTGTGTTGGGTCACACTACTGTCCTGCCCTCCATGTTGTTGTGTTGGGTCACACTCCTGTCCTGCCCTCCATGTCGTTGTGTTGGGTCACACTGCTGTCCTGCCCACCATTTAGTTGTGTTGGGTCACACTCCTGTCCTGCCCTCCATGTCGTTGTGTTGGGTCACACTACTGTCCTGCCCTCCATGTTGTTGTGTTGGGTCACACTCCTGTCCTGCCCTCCATGTCGTTGTGTTGGGTCACACTCCTGTCCTGCCCTCCATGTCGTTCTGTTGGGTCACATTCCTGTCCTGCCCTCCATGTCGTTGTGTTGGGTCACACTCCTGTCCTGCCCTCCATGTCGTTGTGTTGGGTCACACTCCTGTCCTGCCCTCCATGTCGTTGTGTTGGGTCACACTCCTGTCCTGCCCTCCATGTCGTTGTGTTGGGTCACACTCCTGTCCTGCCCTCCATGTCGTTGTGTTGGGTCACACTCCTGTCCTGCCCTCCATGTCGTTGTGTTGGGTCACACTCCTGGCCTGCCCTTCATATCGTTGTGTTGGGTCACACTCCTGTCCTGCCCTCCATGTCGTTGTGTTGGGTCACACTCCTGTCCTGCCCTCCATGTCGTTGTGTTGGGTCACACTCCTGTCCTGCCCTCCATGTCGTTGTGTTGGGTCACACTCCTGTCCTGCCCTCCATGTCGTTGTGTTGGGTCACACTCCTGGCCTGCCCTCCATGTCGTTGTGTTGGGTCACACTCCTGTCCTGCCCTCCATGTCGTTGTGTTGGGTCACACTCCTGTCCTGCCCTCCATGTCGTTGTGTTGGGTCACACTCCTGTCCTGCCCTCCATGTCGTTGTGTTGGGTCACACTCCTGTCCTGCCTACCATGTCGTTGTGTTGGGTCACACTCCTGTCCTGCCCACCATGTCGTTGTGTTGGGTCACACTCCTGTCCTGCCCTCCATGTCGTTGTGTTGGGTAACACTCCTGTCCTGCCCTCCATGTCGTTGTGTTGGGTCACACTCCTGTCCTGCCCTCCATGTCGTTGTGTTGGGTCACACTCCTGTCCTGCCCTCCATGTCGTTGTGTTGGGTCACACTCCTGTCCTGCCCTCCATGTTGTTGTGTTGGGTCACACTCCTGTCCTGCCCACCATGTTGTTGTGTTGGGTCACACTCCTGTCCTGCCCTCCATGTCGTTGTGTTGGGTCACACTCCTGTCCTGCCCTCCATGTCGTTCTGTTGGGTCACACTCCTGTCCTGCCCTCCATGTCGTTGTGTTGGGTCACACTCCTGTCCTGCCCTCCATGTCGTTCTGTTGGGTCACACTCCTGTCCTGCCCTCCATGTCGTTGTGTTGGGTCACACTCCTGTCCTGCCCTCCATGTCGTTGTGTTGGGTCACACTACTGTCCTGCCCTCCATGTTGTTGTGTTGGGTCACACTCCTGTCCTGCCCACCATGTTGTTGTGTTGGGTCACACTCCTGTCCTGCCCTCCATGTCGTTGTGTTGGGTCACACTCCTGTCCTGCCCTCCATGTCGTTCTGTTGGGTCACATTCCTGTCCTGCCCACCATGTCGTTGTGTTGGGTCACACTCCTGTCCTGCCCTCCATGTTGTTGTGTTGGGTCACACTCCTGTCCTGCCCTCCATGTCGTTGTGTTGGGTCACATTCCTGTCCTGCCCTCCATGTCGTTGTGTTGGGTCACACTCCTGTCCTGCCCTCCATGTCGTTGTGTTGGGTCACACTCCTGTCCTGCCCTCCATGTCGTTGTGTTGGGTCACACTCCTGTCCTGCCCTCCATGTCGTTGTGTTGGGTCACACTCCTGGCCTGCCCTCCATGTCGTTGTGTTGGGTCACACTCCTGTCCTGCCCTCCATGTCGTTGTGTTGGGTCACACTCCTGTCCTGCCCTCCATGTCGTTGTGTTGGGTCACACTCCTGTCCTGCCCTCCATGTCGTTGTGTTGGGTCACACTCCTGTCCTGCCCTCCATGTCGTTGTGTTGGGTCACACTCCTGGCCTGCCCTCCATGTTGTTGTGTTGGGTCACACTCCTGTCCTGCCCTCCATGTCGTTGTGTTGGGTCACACTCCTGTCCTGCCCTCCATGTCGTTGTGTTGGGTCACACTCCTGTCCTGCCCTCCATGTCGTTGTGTTGGGTCACACTCCTGTCCTGCCTACCATGTCGTTGTGTTGGGTCACACTCCTGTCCTGCCACCATGTCGTTGTGTTGGGTCACACTCCTGGCCTGCCCTCCATGTCGTTGTGTTGGGTCACACTCCTGTCCTGCCCACCATGTCGTTGTGTTGGGTCACACTCCTGTCCTGCCCTCCATGTCGTTGTGTTGGGTCACACTCCTGTCCTGCCCTCCATGTCGTTGTGTTGGGTCACACTCCTGTCCTGCCCTCCATGTCGTTGTGTTGGGTCACACTCCTGTCCTGCCCTCCATGTCGTTGTGTTGGGTCACACTCCTGTCCTGCCTTCCATGTCGTTGTGTTGGGTCACACTCCTGTCCTGCCCTCCATGTCGTTGTGTTGGGTCACACTCCTGTCCTGCCCACCATGTTGTTGTGTTGGGTCACACTCCTGTCCTGCCCACCATGTCGTTGTGTTGGGTCACACTCCTGTCCTGCCCACCATGTCGTTGTGTTGGGTCACACTCCTGTCCTGCCTACCATGTTGTTGTGTTGGGTCACACTCCTGTCCTGCCTACCATGTCGTTGTGTTGGGTCACACTCCTGTCCTGCCCTCCATGTCGTTGTGTTGGGTAACACTCCTGTCCTCTGCCCTCCATGTCGTTGTGTTGGGTCACACTCCTGTCCTGCCCTCCATGTCGTTGTGTTGGGTCACACTCCTGTCCTGCCCTCCATGTCGTTGTGTTGGGTCACACTACTGTCCTGCCCTCCATGTTGTTGTGTTGGGTCACACTCCTGTCCTGCCCACCATGTTGTTGTGTTGGGTCACACTCCTGTCCTGCCCTCCATGTCGTTGTGTTGGGTCACACTCCTGTCCTGCCCTCCATGTCGTTCTGTTGGGTCACACTCCTGTCCTGCCCTCCATGTCGTTGTGTTGGGTCACACTCCTGTCCTGCCCTCCATGTCGTTCTGTTGGGTCACACTCCTGTCCTGCCCTCCATGTCGTTGTGTTGGGTCACACTCCTGTCCTGCCCTCCATGTCGTTGTGTTGGGTCACACTACTGTCCTGCCCTCCATGTTGTTGTGTTGGGTCACACTCCTGTCCTGCCCACCATGTTGTTGTGTTGGGTCACACTCCTGTCCTGCCCTCCATGTCGTTGTGTTGGGTCACACTCCTGTCCTGCCCTCCATGTCGTTCTGTTGGGTCACATTCCTGTCCTGCCCACCATGTCGTTGTGTTGGGTCACACTCCTGTCCTGCCCTCCATGTTGTTGTGTTGGGTCACACTCCTGTCCTGCCCTCCATGTCGTTCTGTTGGGTCACATTCCTGTCCTGCCCTCCATGTCGTTGTGTTGGGTCACACTCCTGTCCTGCCCTCCATGTCGTTGTGTTGGGTCACACTCCTGTCCTGCCCTCCATGTCGTTGTGTTGGGTCACACTCCTGTCCTGCCCTCCATGTCGTTGTGTTGGGTCACACTCCTGGCCTGCCCTCCATGTCGTTGTGTTGGGTCACACTCCTGTCCTGCCCTCCATGTCGTTGTGTTGGGTCACACTCCTGTCCTGCCCTCCATGTCGTTGTGTTGGGTCACACTCCTGTCCTGCCCTCCATGTCGTTGTGTTGGGTCACACTCCTGTCCTGCCCTCCATGTCGTTGTGTTGGGTCACACTCCTGGCCTGCCCTCCATATCGTTGTGTTGGGTCACACTCCTGTCCTGCCCTCCATGTCGTTGTGTTGGGTCACACTCCTGTCCTGCCCTCCATGTCGTTGTGTTGGGTCACACTCCTGTCCTGCCCTCCATGTCGTTGTGTTGGGTCACACTCCTGTCCTGCCTACCATGTCGTTGTGTTGGGTCACACTCCTGTCCTGTCCACCATGTCGTTGTGTTGGGTCACACTCCTGGCCTGCCCTCCATGTCGTTGTGTTGGGTAACACTCCTGTCCTGCCCACCATGTCGTTGTGTTGGGTCACACTCCTGTCCTGCCCTCCATGTCGTTGTGTTGGGTCACACTCCTGTCCTGCCCTCCATGTCGTTGTGTTGGGTCACACTCCTGTCCTGCCCTCCATGTCGTTGTGTTGGGTCACACTCCTGTCCTGCCCTCCATGTCGTTGTGTTGGGTCACACTCCTGTCCTGTCTTCCATGTCGTTGTGTTGGGTCACACTCCTGTCCTGCCCTCCATGTCGTTGTGTTGGGTCACACTCCTGTCCTGCCCACCATGTCGTTGTGTTGGGTCACACTCCTGTCCTGCCCACCATGTCGTTGTGTTGGGTCACACTCCTGTCCTGCCCACCATGTCGTTGTGTTGGGTCACACTCCTGTCCTGCCCACCATTTCGTTGTGTTGGGTCACACTCCTGTCCTGCCCTCCATGTCGTTCTGTTGGGTCACACTCCTGTCCTGCCCACCATGTCGTTGTGTTGGGTCACACTCCTGTCCTGCCCACCATTTAGTTGTGTTGGGTCACACTCCTGTCCTGTCCACCATGTCGTTGTGTTGGGCCACACTCCTGTCCTGCCCTCCATGTCGTTGTGTTGGGTCACACTCCTGGCCTGCCCACCATGTCGTTGTGTTGGGTCACACTCCTGTCCTGCCCACCATTTAGTTGTGTTGGGTCACACTCCTGTCCTGTCCACCATGTCGTTGTGTTGGGTCACACTCCTGTCCTGCCCTCCATGTCGTTGTGTTGGGTCACACTCCTGTCCTGCCCTCCATGTCGTTGTGTTGGGTCACACTCCTGTCCTGCCCTCCATGTCGTTGTGTTGGGTCACACTCCTGTCCTGCCCACCATGTCGTTGTGTTGGGTCACACTCCTGTCCTGTCCACCATGTCGTTGTGTTGGGTCACACTCCTGTCCTGTCCACCATGTCGTTGTGTTGGGTCACACTCCTGTCCTGTCCACCATGTCGTTGTGTTGGGTCACACTCCTGTCCTGCCCTCCATGTCGTTGTGTTGGGTCACACTCCTGTCCTGCCCACCATGTCGTTGTGTTGGGTCACACTCCTGTCCTGTCCACCATGTCGTTGTGTTGGGTCACACTCCTGTCCTGCCACCATGTCGTTGTGTTGGGTCACACTCCTGTCCTGTCCACCATGTCGTTGTGTTGGGTCACACTCCTGTCCTGCCCTCCATGTCGTTGTGTTGGGTCACACTCCTGTCCTGCCCACCATGTCGTTGTGTTGGGTCACACTCCTGTCCTGCCCACCATGTCGTTGTGTTGGGTCACACTCCTGTCCTGTCCACCATGTCGTTGTGTTGGGTCACACTCCTGTCCTGCCCACCATGTTGTTGTGTTGGGCCACACTCCTGTCCTGCCCTCCATGTCGTTGTGTTGGGTCACACTCCTGGCCTGCCCACCATGTCGTTGTGTTGGGTCACACTCCTGTCCTGCCCACCATGTCGTTGTGTTGGGTCACACTCCTGTCCTGCCCACCATGTTGTTGTGTTGGGTCACACTCCTGTCCTGCCCACCATGTCGTTGTGTTGGGTCACACTCCTGTCCTGCCCTCCATGTCGTTGTGTTGGGTCACACTCCTGTCCTGCCCTCCATGTCGTTGTGTTGGGTCACACTCCTGTCCTGCCCTCCATGTTGTGTTGGGTCACACTCCTGTCCTGCCCTCCATGTCGTTGTGTTGGGTCACACTCCTGTCCTGCCCTCCATGTCGTTGTGTTGGGTCACACTCCTGTCCTGCCCTCCATGTCGTTGTGTTGGGTCACACTCCTGTCCTGCCCTCCATGTTGTTGTGTTGGGTCACACTCCTGTCCTGCCCTCCATGTCGTTGTGTTGGGTCACACTCCTGTCCTGCCCTCCATGTCGTTGTGTTGGGTCACACTCCTGTCCTGCCCTCCATGTCGTTGTGTTGGGTCACACTCCTGTCCTGCCCTCCATGTCGTTGTGTTGGGTCACACTCCTGTCCTGCCCTGTTGTGTTTGGGTCACACTCCTGTCCTGCCCTCCATGTCGTTGTGTTGGGTCACACTCCTGTCCTGCCCTCCATGTCGTTGTGTTGGGTCACACTCCTGTCCTGCCCTCCATGTCGTTGTGTTGGGTCACACTCCTGTCCTGCCCTCCATGTCGTTGTGTTGGGTCACACTCCTGTCCTGCCCTCCATGTCGTTGTGTTGGGTCACACTCCTGTCCTGCCCTCCATGTCGTTGTGTTGGGTCACACTCCTGTCCTGCCTACCATGTCGTTGTGTTGGGTCACACTCCTGTCCTGCCTACCATGTCGTTGTGTTGGGTCACACTCCTGTCCTGCCCTCCATGTTGTTGTGTTGGGTCACACTCCTGTCCTGCCCACCATGTCGTTGTGTTGGGTCACACTCCTGTCCTGCCCTCCATGTCGTTGTGTTGGGTCACACTCCTGTCCTGCCCTCCATGTCGTTGTGTTGGGTCACACTCCTGTCCTGCCCTCCATGTCGTTGTGTTGGGTCACACTCCTGTCCTGCCCTCCATGTCGTTGTGTTGGGTCACACTCCTGTCCTGCCTTCCATGTCGTTGTGTTGGGTCACACTCCTGTCCTGCCCACCATGTCGTTGTGTTGGGTCACACTCCTGTCCTGCCCACCATGTTGTTGTGTTGGGTCACACTCCTGTCCTGCCCTCCATGTCGTTGTGTTGGGTCACACTCCTGTCCTGCCCTCCATGTTGTTGTGTTGGGTCACACTCCTGTCCTGCCCACCATGTCGTTGTGTTGGGTCACACTCCTGTCCTGCCCTCCATGTCGTTGTGTTGGGTCACACTCCTGTCCTGCCCACCATGTCGTTGTGTTGGGTCACACTCCTGTCCTGCCCACCATGTTGTTGTGTTGGGTCACACTCCTGTCCTGCCCTCCATGTCGTTGTGTTGGGTCACACTCCTGTCCTGCCCACCATGTCGTTGTGTTGGGTCACACTCCTGTCCTGCCCACCATGTCGTTGTGTTGGGTCACACTCCTGTCCTGCCCACCATGTTGTTGTGTTGGGTCACACTCCTGTCCTGTCCACCATGTCGTTGTGTTGGGCCACACTCCTGTCCTGCCCTCCATGTCGTTGTGTTGGGTCACACTCCTGTCCTGCCCACCATGTCGTTGTGTTGGGTCACACTCCTGTCCTGCCCACCATTTAGTTGTGTTGGGTCACACTCCTGTCCTGTCCACCATGTCGTTGTGTTGGGTCACACTCCTGTCCTGCCCTCCATGTCGTTGTGTTGGGTCACACTCCTGTCCTGCCTACCATGTTGTTGTGTTGGGTCACACTCCTGTCCTGCCCTCCATGTCGTTGTTTTGGGTCACACTCCTGTCCTGCCCACCATGTTGTTGTGTTGGGTCACACTCCTGTCCTGTCCACCATGTTGTTGTGTTGGGTCACACTCCTGTCCTGCCACCATGTCGTTGTGTTGGGTCACACTCCTGTCCTGTCCACCATGTCGTTGTGTTGGGTCACACTCCTGTCCTGCCCTCCATGTTGTTGTGTTGGGTCACACTCCTGTCCTGCCCACCATGTCGTTGTGTTGGGTCACACTCCTGTCCTGTCCACCATGTCGTTGTGTTGGGTCACACTCCTGTCCTGCCCACCATGTCGTTGTGTTGGGTCACACTCCTGTCCTGCCCTCCATGTCGTTGTGTTGGGTCACACTCCTGTCCTGCCCACCATGTCGTTGTGTTGGGTCACACTCCTGTCCTGCCCACCATGTCGTTGTGTTGGGTCACACTCCTGTCCTGCCCACCATGTCGTTGTGTTGGGTCACACTCCTGGCCTGCCCACCATGTCGTTGTGTTGGGCCACACTCCTGTCCTGCCCTCCATGTCGTTGTGTTGGGTCACACTCCTGTCCTGCCCACCATGTCGTTGTGTTGGGTCACACTCCTGTCCTGCCCTCCATGTTAGTTGTGTTGGGTCACACTCCTGTCCTGCCACCATGTCGTTGTGTTGGGTCACACTCCTGTCCTGCCCTCCATGTTGTTGTGTTGGGTCACACTCCTGTCCTGCCTCCATGTCGTTGTGTTGGGTCACACTCCTGTCCTGCCCTCCATGTTGTTGTGTTGGGTCACACTCCTGTCCTGCCCTCCATGTTGTTGTGTTGGGTCACACTCCTGTCCTGCCCTCCATGTCGTTGTGTTGGGCCACACTCCTGTCCTGCCCTCCATGTTGTGTGTTGGGTCACACTCCTGTCCTGCCCTCCATGTCGTTGTGTTGGGTCACACTCCTGTCCTGCCCTCCATGTCGTTGTGTTGGGTCACACTCCTGTCCTGCCCTCCATGTCGTTGTGTTGGGTCACACTCCTGTCCTGCCTACCATGTTGTTGTGTTGGGTCACACTCCTGTCCTGCCCTCCATGTCTTTGTGTTGGGTCACACTCCTGTCCTGCCCTCCATGTCGTTGTGTTGGGTCACACTCCTGTCCTGCCCTCCATGTCGTTGTGTTGGGTCACACTCCTGTCCTGCCCTCCATGTCGTTGTGTTGGGTCACACTCCTGTCCTGCCCACCATGTCGTTGTGTTGGGTCACACTCCTGTCCTGCCCTCCATGTCGTTGTGTTGGGTCACACTCCTGTCCTGCCCTCCATGTTGTTGTGTTGGGCACACTCCTGTCCTGTCCTCCATGTCGTTGTGTTGGGCACACTCCTGTCCTGCCCTCCATGTCGTTGTGTTGGGTCACACTCCTGTCCTGCCCTCCATGTCGTTGTGTTGGGTCACACTCCTGTCCTGCCCTCCATGTTGTTGTGTTGGGTCACACTCCTGTCCTGCCCTCCATGTCGTTGTGTTGGGTCACACTCCTGTCCTGCCCACCATGTCGTTGTGTTGGGTCACACTCCTGTCCTGCCCTCCATGTTGTTGTGTTGGGTCACACTCCTGTCCTGTCCACCCATGTTGTTGTGTTGGGTCACACTCCTGTCCTGCCCTCCATGTTGTTGTGTTGGGTCACACTCCTGTCCTGCCCTCCATGTTGTTGTGTTGGGTCACACTCCTGTCCTGCCCTCCATGTTGTTGTGTTGGGTCACACTCCTGTCCTGCCCTCCATGTTGTTGTGTTGGGCCACACTCCTGTCCTGCCCTCCATGTTGTTGTGTTGGGTCACACTCCTGTCCTGCCTCCATGTCGTTGTGTTGGGTCACACTCCTGTCCTGCCCTCCATGTTGTTGTGTTGGGTCACACTCCTGTCCTGCCCACCATGTTGTTGTGTTGGGTCCATGTCGTGTCTGTTGGGTCACACTCCTGGCCTGCCCTCCATGTTGTTGTGTTGGGTCACACTCCTGTCCTGCCCTCCCATGTTGTTGTGTTGGGTCACACTCCTGTCCTGCCCTCCATGTTGTTGTGTTGGGCCACACTCCTGTCCTGCCTACTCCATGTTGTTGTGTTGGGTCACACTCCTGTCCTGCCCTCCATGTTGTTGTGTTGGGTCACACTCCTGTCCTGCCCTCCATGTTGTTGTGTTGGGTCACACTCCTGTCCTGCCCTCCATGTCGTTGTGTTGGGTCACACTCCTGTCCTGCCCTCCATGTTGTTGTGTTGGGTCACACTCCTGTCCTGCCCTCCATGTTGTTGTGTTGGGTCACACTCCTGTCCTGCCCTCCATGTTGTTGTGTTGGGTCACACTCCTGTCCTGCCCTCCATGTTGTTGTGTTGGGTCACACTCCTGTCCTGCCCACCATGTTGTTGTGTTGGGTCACACTCCTGTCCTGCCCACCATGTTGTTGTGTTGGGCCACACTCCTGTCCTGCCCTCCATGTTGTTGTGTTGGGTCACACTCCTGTCCTGCCCACCATGTTGTTGTGTTGGGCCACACTCCTGTCCTGCCCACCATGTTGTTGTGTTGGGCCACACTCCTGTCCTGCCCTCCATGTTGTTGTGTTGGGTCACACTCCTGTCCTGCCCTCCATGTTGTTGTGTTGGGTCACACTCCTGTCCTGCCCACCATGTTGTTGTGTTGGGCCACACTCCTGTCCTGCCCTCCATGTTGTTGTGTTGGGTCACACTCCTGTCCTGCCCACCATGTTGTTGTGTTGGGTCACACTCCTGTCCTGCCCTCCATGTTGTTGTGTTGGGCCACACTCCTGTCCTGCCCTCCATGTTGTTGTGTTGGGTGTTGGGTCACTCCTGTCCTGCCCTCCATGTTGTTGTGTTGGGCCACACTCCTGTCCTGCCCTCCATGTTGTTGTGTTGGGCCACACTCCTGTCCTGCCCTCCATGTTGTTGTGTTGGGTCACACTCCTGTCCTGCCCTCCATGTTGTTGTGTTGGGCCACACTCCTGTCCTGCCCTCCATGTTGTTGTGTTGGGCCACACTCCTGTCCTGCCCTCCATGTTGTTGTGTTGGGCCACACTCCTGTCCTGCCCTCCATGTTGTTGTGTTGGGTCACACTCCTGTCCTGCCCTCCATGTTGTTGTGTTGGGCCACACTCCTGTCCTGCCCTCCATGTTGTTGTGTTGGGCCACACTCCTGTCCTGCCCTCCATGTTGTTGTGTTGGGCCACACTCCTGTCCTGCCCTCCATGTTGTTGTGTTGGGCCACACTCCTGTCCTGCCCTCCATGTTGTTGTGTTGGGCCACACTCCTGTCCTGCCCTCCATGTTGTTGTGTTGGGCCACACTCCTGTCCTGCCCTCCATGTTGTTGTGTTGGGCCACACTCCTGTCCTGCCCTCCATGTTGTTGTGTTGGGCCACACTCCTGTCCTGCCCTCCATGTCGTTGTGTTGGGTCACACTCCTGTCCTGCCCTCCATGTCGTTGTGTTGGGTCACACTCCTGTCCTGCCTCCATGTTGTTGTGTTGGGCCACACTCCTGTCCTGCCCTCCATGTTGTTGTGTTGGGCACACTCCTGTCCTGCCCTCCATGTTGTTGTGTTGGGTCACACTCCTGTCCTGCCTACCATGTTGTTGTGTTGGGTCACACTCCTGTCCTGCCCACCATGTTGTTGTGTTGGGCCACACTCCTGTCCTGCCCTCCATGTTGTTGTGTTGGGTCACACTCCTGTCCTGCCCTCCATGTTGTTGTGTTGGGCCACACTCCTGTCATGCCCTCCATGTTGTTGTGTTGGGCCACACTCCTGTCCTGCCCTCCATGTTGTTGTGTTGGGCCACACTCCTGTCCTGCCCTCCATGTTGTTGTGTTGGGCCACACTCCTGTCCTGCCCTCCATGTTGTTGTGTTGGGCCACACTCCTGTCCTGCCCTCCATGTTGTTGTGTTGGGCCACACTCCTGTCCTGCCCTCCATGTTGTTGTGTTGGGCCACACTCCTGTCCTGCCCTCCATGTTGTTGTGTTGGGCCACACTCCTGTCATGCCCTCCATGTTGTTGTGTTGGGCCACACTCCTGTCATGCCCTCCATGTTGTTGTGTTGGGCCACACTCCTGTCCTGCCCTCCATGTTGTTGTGTTGGGCCACACTCCTGTCCTGCCCTCCATGTTGTTGTGTTGGGCCACACTCCTGTCATGCCCTCCATGTTGTTGTGTTGGGCCACACTCCTGTCCTGCCCACCATGTTGTTGTGTTGGGCCACACTCCTGTCCTGCCCACCATGTTGTTGTGTTGGGTCACACTCCTGTCCTGCCCACCATGTTGTTGTGTTGGGTCACACTCCTGTCCTGCCCACCATGTTGTTGTGTTGGGCCACACTCCTGTCCTGCCCACCATGTCGTTGTGTTGGGTCACACTCCTGTCCTGCCCACCATGTTGTTGTGTTGGGTCACACTCCTGTCCTGCCCACCATGTTGTTGTGTTGGGTCACACTCCTGTCCTGCCCACCATGTTGTTGTGTTGGGTCACACTCCTGTCCTGCCCACCATGTTGTTGTGTTGGGTCACACTCCTGTCCTGCCCACCATGTTGTTGTGTTGGGTCACACTCCTGTCCTGCCCACCATGTTGTTGTGTTGGGTCACACTCCTGTCCTGCCCACCATGTCGTTGTGTTGGGTCACACTCCTGTCCTGCCCACCATGTTGTTGTGTTGGGTCACACTCCTGTCCTGCCCACCATGTTGTTGTGTTGGGTCACACTCCTGTCCTGCCCACCATGTTGTTGTGTTGGGTCACACTCCTGTCCTGCCCACCATGTTGTTGTGTTGGGTCACACTCCTGTCCTGCCCACCATGTTGTTGTGTTGGGTCACACTCCTGTCCTGCCCACCATGTCGTTGTGTTGGGTCACACTCCTGTCCTGCCCACCATGTTGTTGTGTTGGGTCACACTCCTGTCCTGCCCACCATGTTGTTGTGTTGGGTCACACTCCTGTCCTGCCCACCATGTTGTTGTGTTGGGTCACACTCCTGTCCTGCCCACCATGTTGTTGTGTTGGGTCACACTCCTGTCCTGCCCACCATGTTGTTGTGTTGGGTCACACTCCTGTCCTGCCCACCATGTTGTTGTGTTGGGTCACACTCCTGTCCTGCCCACCATGTTGTTGTGTTGGGTCACACTCCTGTCCTGCCCACCATGTTGTTGTGTTGGGTCACACTCCTGTCCTGCCCACCATGTTGTTGTGTTGGGTCACACTCCTGTCCTGCCCACCATGTTGTTGTGTTGGGTCACACTCCTGTCCTGCCCACCATGTTGTTGTGTTGGGTCACACTCCTGTCCTGCCCACCATGTTGTTGTGTTGGGTCACACTCCTGTCCTGCCCACCATGTTGTTGTGTTGGGTCACACTCCTGTCCTGCCCACCATGTTGTTGTGTTGGGTCACACTCCTGTCCTGCCCACCATGTTGTTGTGTTGGGTCACACTCCTGTCCTGCCCACCATGTCGTTGTGTTGGGTCACACTCCTGTCCTGCCCACCATGTTGTTGTGTTGGGTCACACTCCTGTCCTGCCCTCCATGTTGTTGTGTTGGGTCACACTCCTGTCCTGCCCACCATGTTGTTGTGTTGGGTCACACTCCTGTCCTGCCCACCATGTTGTTGTGTTGGGTCACACTCCTGTCCTGCCCACCATGTCGTTGTGTTGGGTCACACTCCTGTCCTGCCCACCATGTTGTTGTGTTGGGTCACACTCCTGTCCTGCCCACCATGTCGTTGTGTTGGGTCACACTCCTGTCCTGCCCACCATGTTGTTGTGTTGGGTCACACTCCTGTCCTGCCCTCCATGTCGTTGTGTTGGGTCACACTCCTGTCCTGCCCACCATGTCGTTGTGTTGGGTCACACTCCTGTCCTGCCTACCATGTTGTTGTGTTGGGTCACACTCCTGTCCTGCCCTCCATGTCGTTGTGTTGGGTCACACTCCTGTCCTGCCTACCATGTTGTTGTGTTGGGTCACACTCCTGTCCTGCCTACCATGTCGTTGTGTTGGGTCACACTCCTGTCCTGCCCACCATGTCGTTGTGTTGGGTCACACTCCTGTCCTGCCCACCATGTCGTTGTGTTGGGTCACACTCCTGTCCTGCCTACCATGTTGTTCTGTTGGGTCACACTCCTGTCCTGCCTACCATGTCGTTGTGTTGGGTCACACTCCTGTCCTGCCTACCATGTTGTTCTGTTGGGTCACACTCCTGTCCTGCCCACCATGTCGTTGTGTTGGGTCACACTCCTGTCCTGCCTACCATGTTGTTCTGTTGGGTCACACTCCTGTCCTGCCTACCATGTCGTTGTGTTGGGTCACACTCCTGTCCTGCCTACCATGTCGTTCTGTTGGGTCACACTCCTGTCCTGCCCACCATGTCGTTGTGTTGGGTCACACTCCTGTCCTGCCTACCATGTCGTTGTGTTGGGTCACACTCCTGTCCTGCCCACCATGTTGTTGTGTTGGGTCACACTCCTGTCCTGCCCTCCATGTTGTTCTGTTGGGTCACACTCCTGTCCTGCCCACCATGTTGTTCTGTTGGGTCACACTCCTGTCCTGCCTACCATGTCGTTGTGTTGGGTCACACTCCTGTCCTGCCTACCATGTTGTTCTGTTGGGTCACACTCCTGTCCTGCCCACCATGTCGTTGTACTGGGGTCCAGTGTTGTTCATAATAGGTGGTTGTGTCACTCTGTCTGTCTGTCTGTCTGTCTGTCTGTCTGTCTGTCTGTCTGTCTGTCTTCCACCTGGCACTCCTCCTCCCTTGTTATTCTTTGTTATTTGACAAGGCTGGTTGTCTGTGTGCTCATTGACGAGCTGTCTTCATGGCTGCCTGTGCTCCATCTCTCTTTGTCTCCTCGGTACAGGCCTGTTATCTGTCTCTGTTATCAAACCACTGGGTGTGTTCCATCTTCACCACCACTCCATTCATCTTAGCTCTATCAAGCTCTGTCAGCACTGTCACACTGTTTACTAGATATGTGTAGTGTAAGTATAGTGTTCTCTCTCTCTCTCTCTCTCTCTCTCTCTCTCTCTCTCTCTCTCTCTCTCTCTCTCTCTCTCTGTGTATTTTTCTCTCGTACCTCTTTCTCTCTTAATTCATTAAATTCCATTAAATTCAAATGAGCTTTATTGGCATCATAATACTATTTCTCCATCCCTCCCTCCTCCTCTCTATCTCTTCCCCCCCCTCTCTCTCTGTCAGGTGGAGTATGATGGTCTGACAGGCCATGTGGAGTTCAACAGTAAAGGACAGAGAACCAACTACACACTGAGGATTCTGGAGAAACAGCGCAGGGGTCACAGAGAGGTCAGAGGGCACTGGTGTTATTGAGAAACAGAGTTTGACACAAAATGGCTTCCGTGTTGACAGTAATCCTCCCTTACAGTGACATTCTAGCCATATAATTAGAATTGGTTATGCTATGGAAGTGCTTTGTGATTCGCTAGCAGTATGTACTTAACGATTACACCAGCTGAGGACTAAAGACGAAATAGAACAGCAAAATCAATGATTGTTTTTGGGTCGACATTTGCGATACGAGACTCCAAGGGGATCTCCAAAAATGTAGCACTTGTATTGTAATTAGATGTTTTTCCCTCTGAACGTGAAGGTCTTTAACGTTCTACATTTCAAACACAGTGAGGGTGCTGACATATATCTACAACGCTCCTAGAAACTGTTATTTTAGAAATGCAGCACGAGAAGAGAAAATATAGGGCTTTAGAAAAAAATGATAATTCTATCTTTAGAGCCATTACCTCCTATCTGACCCATAGAGAGATGTATGTGAACATCTAGTTTATTTTCTAAAGTGCCTTTGGGCTTGTCCTCTGGATTCTAGCTCCTTCTTGGAAGTGGAAGAAGGCCTCGGAAGTGGAAAAGGAGGGCATAGAGGCACTTCAGGCTGACATCAAAACCCAGTTGGCATCCCTCCGTAGAGCAGAGAACCTACGGAAACGCAGAAGGAAGAAAGAACAAACTAGAACTCGATTCTATAAAGATCCCTTCAAGTTCCTTAAAAGTCTCTTCACAAAGGAGAAAAGTGGAGCTCTAAAAACAACAAAGAAAGACCTAGAGGAGCACCTGAGAACAACAAACTTTGACTCAAAGCGACATGAACATCTGGCCATCCCATCAGATATCCCACCTATTGAACCCCGGAACATCATATTGAGACCAGCCCTCCGACATGGAAAGAGTGGAAAACACAGTTCGACGGGCAAGAACAGCATCAGCCCCGGGGCCAAATGGAGTCCCGTACAAAGTGTATAAGAACGCACCAGACGTCCTGAGGTTCCTCTGGGGGCTTATGAGAACAGCTTGGCAGAAGAAGATAATACCCAAAGTGTGGCGTAGGGCAGGCGGGGTCCTGATCCCTAAGGAGAAGGATGCAGTGAACATCAGCCAATTCCGCCCAATCTCCTTACTGAATGTCGAGGGTAAAATCTTCTTTAGGGTCATTGCCCAGAGGATGGCCGAGTACCTGCAAAGGAATGCGTACGTCGATACATCTGTACAGAAGGCAGGAATATCAGGGTTCTCTGGATGCTTGGAACATTCCAGCATGATCTGGCACCAGATCCAAATGGCCAAGGTGGAGAAAAGGGACCTCCATGTAGTCTTCCTCGACCTCGCCAATGCATTTGGCTCTGTGCCCCATGAACTCCTGTGGTCTGCCTTCAGATTTTTCCACATACCGGACACCATCACAAACCTGGTGAAGTCGTACTTCCAGGATCTGCAGTTCTGCTTCACCACCTCAGAGTTCACCACCTCATGGCAGTGCCTGAATGTAGGTATAATGGCGGGATGTACCATTTCTCCGTTGGCATTCACAATGGCAATGGAGGTTATCATCAGATCCTCAAAATGGGTTGTTGGTGGACAGCGAGTCGACTCTGGTTTCCGCCTCCCTCCACTCAGAGCCTACATGGACGACATTACAACATTGACCACCACTGTCCCATGCACCAGGAGACTGCTCAGAAAACTCGAGGAGAACATCAGCTGGGCCCGTATGAAGATTAAACCATCCAAGTCACGCAGCATCTCGATTGTGAAGGGAGTACTCTCTGACCTGAAATTCTTCATCGGAGATGACCAAATCCCAACAGTGTCTGAGCAGCCGGTAAAAAGCCTTGGAAGGTGGTATGATGCAAGCCTGAATGATAAAGACCAGGTGCAACAGCTTCACAAAGACATCAGTAGTAGCCTACAGTCCATCGACAACACACCAGCTACCTGGTCTCCTACCCCGGGTGTTGTGGCCTTTAGCACTGTATGAGGTTCCAATCTCAACAGTGGAGAAGATGGAAAGAGGAGTCACAGGCTACTTAAAGAAGTGGCTCGGAGTTCCACGATGCCTTACCACCATATGGAGATGGTGTCCTCAAGCTGCCCCTCACCAGTCTAACAGAGGAATTCAAGTGTGCAAAAACCAGGCTCCAGATGACACTGAATGAATCTCAAGACCCAGTGGTGAGCAACAACGCGCCGACCTTTGCAACTGGGCGCAAATGGAGGCCAGGAAAAGCAGTCCAGGAGGCAACAGCAGCCCTCAGACATGCTGACATTGTGGGTCATGTTCAGCAAGGGAGAGGAGGCCTTGGGCTAACTAGCCGTGCTGCTTGGAGTAAGGCCACTGCACCAGAGCGGCGGAAGATGGTAGTGCAGGAAGTACGCCATCAGGAGGAGGCTGCAAGGTGGGCCAAGGCAGTCTCTCTTGCCAAACAGGGACAGTGGACTCGATGGGACAGTGTGGAGAAGAGGAAGATCAGCTGGAAGGATCTGTGGGCCATGGAAGCGATGCGGTTGAGCTTTTCCATCAGAGCAACATATGACGTCCTTCCAACACCAGTTAATCTTCACCAATGGTATGGTGAAGATCCGGACTGTGCCCTCTGTTCCATGCCAGCCAACCTCAGGCACATTCTCACAGGGTGTAAAACAAGCCTCACCCAAGGACGCTACACTTGGCGTCACAACCAAGTCCTTAAAAACCTTGCGTCCGCCCTGGAGGACAAGCGAGCTGCCACCAACTCCCTACCACCCACAGCAGCATCACACTCCTACGGACAAACTTTGTCCGTGAAGGGGCTAAACCACCGAAGAGCGGCTCTACACCATTAGAGCGAGACCAGCTGCGCTTGGCCCGCGACTGGAAAATGCTAGCTGACATTGGCCGGCAACTTGTGTTTCCTCCGGAGATCGCAACCACCACCCTAAGACCTGACATGGTGCTCTGGTCCCGTTCACTCAATAAGGTCTTCATCATTGAGCTCACAGTACCCTGGGAAAACTCAGTAGATGAGGCTTATGAGCGAAAACATCTGCGCTATGCTGATCTAGCTGCCGAAGCACGGCATCATGGCTGGAACACAGAAGTCCGACCAGTGGAGGTGGGCTGCAGAGGTTTTGTGGCAACATCTACAACCAGACTGCTTAGAGACCTGGGAATTAAGGGCCAGAGCCAGCGTTCGGCAATCAAAGCTGTATCAGAGGCGGCAGAAGGCAGCAGTCAGTGGCTCTGGATGAAGAGGAAAGACCCCAGCTGGGCCCCGAAGTGAGAGGGCCAGGAGGTATGCGGTCAACAATGCTTGACTCAGGGAGGAGGACGCCCCTGCCATGCATAGTCCCATGGGATGTTGGCTATCAACAACAAGGCAACTCCTATGACTAATTGGGAATGGGACGCAAGCGTAGGATTGATCACCCTGTCGCTGGCCGCCTTTGGGGAGGGTGTATAGTGTGAAAGGCCGAAACACCCTAGGAACCAAAGGTACACTACTGACGATGCGCTCCCCAAATTTCACCACGCTCACTGTTCATTAACTCTTGGAAGTGCTTGCACAAAAGATAGTAACATCTCATCCTGTGTTCTTGGAATCTGAATAGAGAGATGTATGTGAACATCTAGTTTATTTTCTAAAGTGCCTTTGGGCTTGTCCTCTGGATTCTAGCTCCTTCTTGTTTTACACTGTCACATGGATTTATACCTCCTGTATAATCACACACATCCTGCAATTATTATCCTCTCTCTCTCTCTCTCTCTCTCTCTCTCTCTCTCTCTCTCTCTCTCTCTCTCTCTCTCTTTCTCTCTCTCTCTCCATTTCTCTCTCTCTCTCTCTCTCTCTCTCTCTCTCTCTTCTCTTTCTCTCTCTCTCTCTCTTTCTCTCTCTCTCCCTTTCTCTCTCCCTCAGATTGGTATCTGGTACTCCAACAACACACTGGCTATGAACGCCACCAGTCTGGACATCAACGTCTCGGAAACACTGGCCAACAAGACCCTCATCGTCACCACCATACTGGTGAGGTCAAACCCTTTATTATGACCACCATACTGGTGAGGTCAAACCCTTTATTATGACCACCTTATTAGTGAGGTCAAACATTTTATTATAACCACCATACTGGTGAGGTCAAACCCTTTATTATGACCACCATATTGGTGAGGTCAAACCCTTTATTATGACCAACATACTGGTGAGGTCAAACCCTTTATTATGACCACCATATTGGTGAGGTCAAACCCTTTATTATGACCACCATACTGGTGAGGTCAAAACCTTTATTATGACCACCATACTGATGAGGTCAAAACCTTTATTATGACCACCATACTGATGAGGTCAAAACCTTTATTATGACCACCCTTCCAGGGAAGTCAAACCCGTTATCATGACCACCATACTGGTGAGGTCAAAACCTTTATTATGACCACCATACTGATGAGGTCAAAAACCTTTATTATGACCACCATACTGATGAGGTCAAAACCTTTATTATGACCACTCTTCCAGGGAGGTCAAACCCGTTATCATGACCACCATACTGGTGAGGTCAAAACCTTTATTATGACCACCATACTTATGAGGTCAAAAACTTTATTATGACCATCTTACTGATGAGATCAAACCTGTTATCATGACCACCATACTGATGAGGTCAAACCCGTTATCATGACCACCATACTGATGAGGTCAAAACCTTTATTATGACCACCATACTGATGAGGTCAAAACCTTTATTATGACCACCCTCCCAGGGAGGTCAAACCCGTTATCATGACCACCATACTGATGAGGTCAAAACCTTTATTATGACCACCATACTGATGAGGTCAAAACCTTTATTATGACCACCCTTCCAGGGAGGTCAAACCCGTTATCATGACCACCATACTGTTGAGGTCAAAACCTTTATTATGACCACCCTTCCAGGGAGGTCAAACCCGTTATCATGACCACCACACTGATGAGGTCAAAACCGTTATTATGACCACCCTTCCAGGGAGGTCAAACCCGTTATCATGAAACCATACTGATGAGGTCAAAACCTTTATTATGACCACCATACTGATGAGGTCAAAACCTTTATTATGACCACCCTTCCAGGGAGGTCAAACCCGTTATCATGACCACCATACTGATGAGGTCAAAACCTTTATTATGACCACCCTTCCAGGGAGGTCAAACCCGTTATCATGACCACCATACTGATGAGGTCAAAACCTTTATTATGACCACCATACTGATGAGGTCAAAACCTTTATTATGACCACCCTTCCAGTGAGGTCAAACCCGTTATCATGACCACCATACTGATGAGGTCAAAACCTTTATTATGACCACCATATTGGTGAGGTCAAAACCTTTATTATGACCACCATACTGGTGAGATCAAAACCTTTATTATGACCACCATACTGATGAGGTCAAAATCTTTATTATGACCACCATACTGATGAGGTCAAAACCTTTATTATGACCATCATACTGATGAGGTCAAACCCGTTATCATGACCACCATACTGATGAGGTCAAAACCTTTATTATGACCACCATACTGATGAGGTCAAAACCTTTATTATGACCACCCTTCCAGGGAGGTCAAACCCGTTATCATGACCACCATACTGATGGTGTCAAAACCTTTATTATGACTACCCTTCCAGGGAGGTCAAACCCGTTATCATGACCACCACACTGATGAGGTCAAACCTGTTATCATGACCACCATACTGATGAGGTCAAAACCTTTATTATGACCACCATACTGATGAGGTCAAAACCTTTATTATGACCACCCTTCCAGGGAGGTCAAACCCGTTATCATCACCACCATACTGATGAGGTCAAAACCTTTGTTATGACCACCCTTCCAGGGAGGTCACACCTGTTATCATGACCACCATACTGATGAGGTCAAAACCTTTATTATGACCACCATACTGATGAGGTCAAAACCTTTATTATGACTACCCTTCCAGGGAGGTCAAACCCGTTATCATGACCACCACACTGATGAGGTCAAACCTGTTATCATGACCACCATACTGATGGTGTCAAAACCTTTATTATGACTACCCTTCCAGGGAGGTCAAACCCGTTATCATGACCACCACACTGATGAGGTCAAACCTGTTATCATGACCACCATACTGATGAGGTCAAAACCTTTATTATGACCACCCTTCCAGGGAGGTCAAACCCGTTATCATGACCACCATACTGATGAGGTCAAAACATTTATTATGACCACCCTTCCAGGGAGGTCAAACCCGTTATCATGACCACCATACTGATGAGGTCAAAACCTTTATTATGACCACCATACTGATGAGGGCAAAACCTTTATTATGACCACCCTTCCAGGGAGGTCAAACCCGTTATCATGACCACCATACTGATGAGGTCAAAACCTTTATTATGACCACCCTTCCAGGGAGGTCAAACCCGTTATCATGACCACCATACTGATGAGGTCAAAACCTTTATTATGACCACCATACTGATGAGGTCAAAACCTTTATTATGACCACCCTTCCAGGGAGGTCAAACCCGTTATCATGACCACCATACTGATGAGATCAAAACCTTTATTATGACCACCATACTGATGAGGTCAAAACCTTTATTTTGACCACCCTTCCAGGGAGGTCAAACCCGTTATCATGACCACCATACTGATGAGATCAAAACCTTTATTATGACCACCCTTCCAGGGAGGTCAAACCTGTTATCATGACCACCATACTGATGAGGTCAAAACCTTTATTATGACCACCCTTCCAGGGAGGTCAAACCCGTTATCATGACCACCATACTGATGATGTCAAAACCTTTATTATGACTACCCTTCCAGGGAGGTCAAACCCGTTATCATGACCACCATACTGATGAGGTCAAACCTGTTATCATGACCACCATACTGATGAGGTCAAAACCTTTATTATGACCACCATCCTGATGAGGTCAAAACCTTTATTATGACCACCCTTCCAGGGAGGTCAAACCCGTTATCATGACCACCATACTGATGAGGTCAAAACCTTTGTTATGACCACCCTTCCAGGGAGGTCACACCTGTTATCATGACCACCATACTGATGAGGTCAAAACCTTTATTATGACCACCATACTGATGAGGTCAAAACCTTTATTATGACCACCCTTCCAGGGAGGTCAAACCCGTTATCATGACCACCATACTGATGAGGTCAAAACCTTTATTATGACCACCATACTGATGAGGTCAAAACCTTTATTATGACCACCCTTCCAGGGAGGTCAAACCCGTTATCATGACCACCATACTGATGAGATCAAAACCTTTATTATGACCACCATACTGATGAGGTCAAAACCTTTATTTTGACCACCCTTCCAGGGAGGTCAAACCCGTTATCATGACCACCATACTGATGAGATCAAAACCTTTATTATGACCACCCTTCCATGGAGGTCAAACCCGTTATCATGACCACCATACTGATGAGGTCAAAACCTTTATTATGACCACCCTTCCAGGGAGGTCAAACCCGTTATCATGACCACCATACTGATGAGGTCAAAACCTTTATTATGACCACCCTTCCAGGGACGTCAAACCCGTTATCATGACCACCATACTGATGAGGTCAAAACATTTATTATGACCACCCTTCCAGGGAGGTCAAACTCGTTATCATGACCACCATACTGATGAGGTCAAAACATTTATTATGATCACCCTTCCAGGGAGGTCAAACCCGTTATCATGACCACCATACTGATGAGGTCAAAACCTTTATTATGACCACCATACTGATGAGGTCAAAACCTTTATTATGACCACCCTTCCAGGGAGGTCAAACCCGTTATCATGACCACCATACTGATGAGGTCAAAACCTTTATTATGACCACCATACTGATGAGGTCAAAACCTTTATTATGACCACCCTTCCAGGGAGGTCAAACCCGTTATCATGACCACCATACTGATGAGATCAAAACCTTTATTATGACCGCCATACTGGTGAGGTCAAAACCTTTATTATGGCCACCCTTCCAGGGAGGTCAAACCCGTTATCATGACCACCATACTGGTGAGGTCAAAACCTTTATTATGACCACCATACTGGTGAGGTCAAAACCTTTATTATGACCATCATACTGGTGAGGTCAAAACCTTTATTATGACCATCATACTGGTGAGGTCAAAACCTTTATTATGACCACCATACTGGTGAGGTCAAAACCTTTATTATGACCACCATACTGACGAGTTCAAAACCTTTATTATGACCATCATACTGGTGAGGTCAAAACCTTTATTATGACCACCATGTACTGAGGTTATCACCATATACACTGAGTGTACAAAACATAAGGAATGCTCTTTCCATGACACAGACTGACCAGGTGAATCCACTTCAGTCAGTGTAGATGAAGGGGAGGAGACAAATAATGATTTTTAAGCCTTCAGACAATTGAGAAATGGATTGTGTATGTGTGCCCATTCCGAGGTGAATGCGTAAGACAAACGATTTAAGTGCTTTTGAATGGGGTATGACAGTAGGAGCCAGGCACACCAGTATGCATTTGTCAAGAACTGCAACGCTGCTGGTTTTTCACGTTCAACAGTTTCCTGTGTGTATCAACAATGGTCCACCACCCAAAGGACACCAAGCCAACTTGACACAACTGTGGGAAGCATTGGAGTCAACATGGCCAGAATCCCTGTGGAATGCTTTCGACACCTTGTAGAGTCCAATCCCCGACAAATAGAGGCGGTTCTGAGGGCAAAAGGGGGTGTAACTTAATATTAGAAAGGTGTTCTTAATGTTTTTTTCACTCAGTGTATAACCTAAGGTCATTTTAGTAAATCATATCAGTCTCCAACACATAGTAATGCCAGAGTTGTCATGCATCCCTCTGTCCCCTCCCTATCGCCTTCCTCTCTGTGCAGGAGAGCCCCTATGTGATGCGTAAGGGGAACTACCAGGAGTACCAGGGGAATGACCAGTACGAGGGCTTCTGTGTGGACATGTTGAGAGAGCTGGCAGACATCTTGAAGTGCTCCTTCAGGATGAAACTGGTGGATGATGGGCTGTATGGAGCGCCTGAACCCAACGGGTCCTGGACCGGCATGGTGGGAGAGCTCATCAACAGGGTGAGCACACACACGCACACACACACACGCACGCACACACGCACGCCCGCGCGCTAATAAGGGTCTGTGTGCTTAATTAGATCACAGCATACTTCAATTACCAGAGTGTGGTCCCCATGTGCCTCTTGCCATGGTGCTGCCCTGCTCTCCACTCTCTCTTCCCTCTCTGCTCTCCTGACTGATTAAACCAGACTAATCCCATGTTCATCAATTAGGCTTTAATTTGACTGTCTGACAGGAGGTTCCACAGATGGAACAGCCAGCCAACAGTTCTGCTGCAGTAGACCTCGGACTCTATTGTCTCTCTGAAAACACCTAACCCTAACCCTCTGAGAGGTGGAGGGAACGCCATTGGCTCATAGGTGAATCTCCAAACCAGGGGTCTCTGACTCTGAGTGACCGAAGTGTCAGTTTGTTGTCATCTATTTCTGACCCCCCCCCCCCTCTCTCTCTCTCTCTCTCTCTCTCTCTCTCTCTCTTTTTCCCACAGAAAGCAGACTTGGCAGTAGCAGGCTTCACCATCACGTCTGAGAGGGAGAAAGTCATAGACTTCTCCAAGCCCTTCATGACGCTAGGAATCAGCATCTTGTACAGAGTCCACCTGGTAAGACAGACAGACAGACAAACCAGAGCAGTTGGGTGTATTAGATTGACCTAACTACTGTTCGTGCTATCCTGTTTATTTTATGGACTGTGACAGTGCATTTCTTTGAGGCTATCGAGGATATCTGAATCTGATTCTGAAAGTTAGAATGGATAGGTCTTATAGAGTTTATGGTTGTACATCGCACACATTTACCATTCAACTCTCTGAGGCTTACATTTGTTGCATTATGAACAGCTTCACATTGCAGAGATGATGTGCTGTACAGTTGCAGGGAGAAACACTGCCCCTCTGAGGTTGAAAAATGAACTACATTCCCGCTAATGTAATAGGTCCACTCCAACCTGTCCTATCTCTCTCCCTGTCTCTGTTTTAGGGGAGGAAGCCGGGGTATTTCTCCTTCCTGGACCCCTTCTCTCCGGCTGTTTGGCTCTTCATGCTGCTCGCCTACCTGGCTGTCAGCTGTGTGCTCTTCCTGGCTGCAAGGTAAGTGCATGAAAGAGCATCACAGTAACCCAGGGCAACAGGAAAAGGAAACTAGTGAAGAACTTTGGGATTGTTTGTGCATTTTGGTTGACACAATTGAATAATAATGAGTTACAGTAGCTTATATACACACCAATGCCTTGGTTGAGAAAAAAGGTGCTATCTAGAACCTAAAAGGGTTCTTTGGCTGTCCCCATAGAAGAACCCTTTGAAGAAACCTTTTTGTTTCCAGGTAGAACCCTTTTGGGTTTCATGTGGAACTCTTTCCACAGAGGGTTCTACATAGAACGCATAAGGGTTCTACCTGAAACCAAAAAGGGTTATCCTATGGGGACAGCCAAAGAACCCTTATGGAACCTTTTTTTCTAAGAGTGTTCTCCTCTCCTACTCCCAGGTTGAGTCCCTATGAGTGGTACAACCCCCACCCGTGTCTGCAGGGGCACAAGGACATGCTGGAGAACCAGTACACCCTAGGGAACAGCCTGTGGTTCCCTGTTGGAGGCTTCATGCAGCAGGGCTCTGAGATCATGCCCCGTGCCCTGTCCACACGCTGCGTCTCAGGGGTCTGGTAAGTCTGTGTGTGTGTGTGTGTGTGTGTGTGTGTGTGTGTGTGTGTGTGTGTGTGTGTGTGTGTGTGTGTGTGTGTGTGTGTGTGTGTGTGTGTGTGTGTGTGTGTGTGTGTGTGTGTGTGTGTGTGTGTGTGTGCGTGTGCATGCGTGCGTGGATGGGTGGGTAAGTATGCCTCAGTCTGTATTTCTGAGTTAATGGCTCTCTGTCACCCTTTCCTCTCTCATTTCTCTCCATGTCTGTGATTCTGTCAAACTCTATTTTCTCTGTCTCTCTCTCTCTCTTTCTCTCTCTCTCTCTCTCTCTGTCTCTCTCTGCATCTCTCTGCATCTCTCTCTCTCTCTCTGTCTGTCTCTCTCTGCATCTCTCTCTCTGTCTGTCTCTCTCTGCGTCTCTCTCTGCATTTGTCTCCCTCTCTGTCTCTCTCTGACAGTCTCACTTCTCCCATTCTTTCCCCTTAGTCCTACCTCCCTTTCCCTCTCTCTCTCCCCCCTCTCCTTCTCTTACTCTCTCTAACTCTGTCTCTCTCTTCTCCCAGGTGGATGTTTACTCTGATCATCATCTCCTCCTACACGGCCAACCTGGCAGCCTTCCTGACCGTCCAGAGGATGGAGGTGCCCATCGAGTCTCCTGACGACCTGGCCGACCAGACCAACATCGAGTATGGCACTATCCACGGGGGGAGCACCATGACTTTCTTCATGGTACGGCCCGACGCTGGCCCTGGGGGGCGTATGTAGAGCTTTGAATGGAGAACGACTGGTAGGGAGGTGTGTGTGTGTGTGCTGTTGTTCTAGTATTTGCCGACCTGTCTCAGATTGCTCCTATTTATATGTGTGTGTATGGTGAAGTGTGTATGTGTTTGAGCACAGTGTGTGAGTGTAGTAGTTTCCCTATTTTCTTGCATGTCTCTGAGCTCCTGTTGTGTTCTTTGTGGCTGTTAGTGTTAAGTGGCTGAGTGTCAGTGTTTGCTTATGTAAGAGCTGCTGGCATCTGTGTCGGCATCTGTGTTTGTCAGTGTGTTTGGACTGTGTGTTTGAGTGTGCATGTGTGTTGGTGAGTAAATCTTTAGGCATGTGTGTGTTCATTGTGCTTACCCAGACCTCCCTTGATGCTGCATCATCCCTCTCTCCACCTCTTAACTGTACACACTACCGAAGAGTCCTTCACATCCAACCCACATCTCACCTGTTTTGTTGTTTTGTTGCATATACAATACTGTATCTAACTGGTTGCTGTTACCTTGACTCTGTGTCTATGCTGTTCCTTAGCATGATATATTGTATGTACACAACCACCTTGCTTTTGATTCAGCTGCATCTGGATAAAGGATAATGCATCTGTTTAAGTATGAGGAAACATGAGGAAATGTATATATCTCTCTTTTCCTACCCCTCCATCTCTATCCCTTCTCCCCCCTCCCTTCTCCTCCCTCCCCTTTCCCTTTCCCACCCCTCCATCTCTATCCCTTCTCCCCCTCCCTTCTCCCCCTCCCTTCTCCTCCCTCCCCTTTCCTTTTCCCACCCCTCCATCTCTATCCCTTCTCCACATCCCTTCTCCTCCCTCCCTCCCCTTTCCCTTTCCCACCCCTCCATCTCTATCCCTTCTCCACATCCCTTCTCCTCCCTCCCTCCCCTTTCCCTTTCCCACCCCTCCATCTCTATCCCTTCTCCACATCCCTTCTCCTCCCTCCCTCCCCTTTCCTTTTCCCACCCCTCCATCTCTATCCCTTCTCCCCCTCCCTTCTCCTCCCTCCCCTTTCCCTTTCCCACCCCTCCATCTCTATCCCTTCTCCCCCTCCCTTCTCCCCCTCCCTTCTCCTCCCCTTTCCTTTTCCCTCCCCTCCATCTCTATCCCTTCTCCCCCTCCCTTCTCCCCCTCCTTTCTCCTCCCTCCCCTTTCCTTTTCCCTCCCCTCCATCTCTATCCCTTCTCCCCTCCCTTCTCCTCCCTCCCCTTTCCCTTTCCCTTTCCCACCCCTCCATCTCTATCCCTTCTCCCCCTCCCTTCTCCTCCCTCCCCTTTCCTTTTCCCACCCTTCCATCTCTATCCCTTCTCCCCCTCCCTTCTCCTCCCTCCCCTTTCCTTTTCCCACCCCTCCATCTCTATCCCTTCTCCCCCTCCCTTCTCCTCCCTCCCCTTTCCCTTTCCCACCCCTCCATCTCTATCCCTTCTCCCCCTCCCTTCTCCTCCCTCCCCTTTCCTTTTCCCACCCCTCCATCTTTATCCCTTCTCCTCCCTCCCTTCTCCCCCTCCCTTCTCCTCCCTCCCCTTTCCTTTTCCCACCCCTCCATCTCTATCCCTTCTCCCCCTCCCTTCTCCTCCCTCCCCTTTCCTTTTCCCACCCTTCCATCTCTATCCCTTCTCCCCCTCCCTTCTCCTCCCTCCCCTTTCCTTTTCCCACCCCTCCATCTCTATCCCTTCTCCCCCTCCCTTCTCCTCCCTCCCCTTTCCTTTTCCCACCCTTCCATCTCTATCCCTTCTCCCCCTCCCTTCTCCTCCCTCCCCTTTCCTTTTCCCACCCCTCCATCTCTGTCCCTTCTCCCCCTCTCTTCTCCTCCATCCCCTTTCCTTTTCCCACCCCTCCATCTCTATCCCTTCTCCCCCTCCCTTCTCCTCCCTCCCTTCTCCTCCCTCCCCTTTCCCTTTCCCCCCCCTCCATCTCTATCCCTTCTCCCCCCTCCCTTCTCCCCCTCCCTTCTCCTCCCTCCCCTTTCCTTTTCCCACCCCTCCATCTCTATCCCTTCTCCACATCCCTTCTCCTCCCTCCCTCCCCTTTCCTTTTCCCACCCCTCCATCTCTATCCCTTCTCCCCCTCCCTCTCCTCCCTCCCTTCTCCTCCCTCCCCTTTCCCTTTCCCACCCCTCCATCTCTATCCCTTCTCCCCCCTCCCTTCTCCCCCTCCCTTCTCCTCCATCCCCTTTCCTTTTCCCACCCCTCCATCTCTATCCCTTCTCCCACTCCCTTCTCCTCCCTCCCTCCCTCCCTTTTCCTTTTCCCACCCCTCCATCTCTATCCCTTCTCCCCCTCCGTTCTCCCCCTCCCTTCTCCTCCCTCCCCTTTCCTTTTCCCTCCCCTCCATCTCTATCCCTTCTCCCCCTCCCTTCTCCCCCCTCCCTTCTCCTCCCTCCCCTTTCCTTTTCCCACCCCTCCATCTCTATCCCTTCTCCCCCTCCCTTCTCCTCCCTCCCTCCCTTTTCCTTTTCCCACCCCTCCATCTCTATCCCTTCTCCCCTCCCTTCTCCCCCTCCCTTCTCCTCCCTCCCCCTTCCTTTTCCCTCCCCTCCATCTCTGTCCCTTCTCCCCCTCTCTTCTCCTCCATCCCTTTCCTTTTCCCACCCCTCCATCTCTATCCCTTCTCCCCCTCCCTTCTCCTCCCTCCCTTCTCCTCCCTCCCCTTTCCTTTTCCCACCCCTCCATCTCTATCCCTTCTCCTCCCTCCCTTCTCCCCCTCCCTTCTCCTCCCTCCCCTTTCCTTTTCCCTCCCCTCCATCTCTGTCCCTTCTCCCCCTCTCTTCTCCTCCATCCCCTTTCCTTTTCCCACCCCTCCATCTCTATCCCTTCTCCCCCTCCCTTCTCCTCCCTCCCTTCTCCTCCCTCCCCTTTCCCTTTCCCACCCCTCCATCTCTATCCCTTCTCCCCCTCCCTTCTCCCCCTCCCTTCTCCTCCATCCCCTTTCCTTTCCCCACCCCTCCATCTCTATCCCTTCTCCCCCTCCCTTCTCCTCCCTCCCTCCCTTTTCCTTTTCCCACCCCTCCATCTCTATCCCTTCTCCCCCTCCCTTCTCCCCCCTCCCTGCTCCTCCCTCCCCTTTCATTTTCTCTCCCCTCCATCTCTATCCCTTCTCCCCCTCCCTTCTCCCCCCTCCCTTCTCCTCCCTCCCCTTTCCTTTTCCCACCCCTCCATCTCTATCCCTTCTCCCCCTCCCTTCTCCCCCCTCCCTTCTCCCCTCCCCTTTCCTTTTCCCACCCCTCCATCTCTATCCCTTCTCCCCCTCCCTTCTCCTCCTCCCTTCTCCTCCCTCCCTTTCCTTTTCCCACCCCTCCATCTCTATCCCTTCTCCCCCTCCCTTCTCCCCCTCCCTTTTCCTCCCTCCCCTTTCCTTTTCCCACCCCTCCATCTCTATCCCTTCTCCCCCTCCCTTCTCCCCCTCCCTTCTCCTCCCTCCCCTTTCCTTTTCCCACCCCTCTGTCTCTTTCCTCCACCCCCCCCACCTCCCTCCCTCCCTCCAGAACTCGCGCTACCAGACATACCAGCGCATGTGGAACTACATGCACTCCAAGCAGCCCAGTGTGTTTGTGAAGAGCACGGAGGAGGGCATTGCCCGCGTGGTCAACTCTAAATATGCCTTCCTCCTGGAGAGCACCATGAATGAGTATTACCGCAAACTCAACTGTAACCTCACCCAGATTGGTGGTCTGCTGGACACCAAGGGCTACGGCATCGGCATGCCACTGGGTGAGAGAGGGATGGAGGTATGGGGGAGGTATGGGGAGAGAAAGGGATGGGGGAGGGAAGTATGGGGGAGGTAGGTATGGGGGAGAGAGGAATGGAGGGAGGGAGGTATGGGGTCAGAGGGATGGAAGGAGGTATGGGGAGAGAGAGAGGGATGGAGGGAGGTATGGGGAGAGAGGGATGATGGAGGGAGGTATGTGGGGAGAGAGTGCTAGAGGGAGGTATGGGGGAGGGAGGTATAGGAGGAGAAAGGGATGGAGGGGGAGGTGGGGGGAGAGATGGATGGAGGGAGGTATGTGGGGAGAAATGGGAGAGAGGGATGGATTGAGGGAGGTATTCGGGAGAGATGGATGGGAAAGAGGAGAGATGGAGAGATGGGAAAGAGGAGACATGAGAAGAGATGGGAAAGAGGAGAGATGGCAAAGAGAGAAGAAGAGATTGGGTGAGAATGGTGGTGAAATGGAGGGAGGATGGGAGACAAGGAGAGACGGGGGAGTGGTACAACCCACAACATCTGGATTAGAAGGGGAGGAGACCACAAGCCTTTTAATTCCTCTTCCTCTCCATCTTGAATACCCTCTTTCTCCTCCTCCCTCTTTCCTTTCGTCCTCCCAGGATCTCCATTCAGAGAGGAGATCACTATGGCCATCCTGCACCTGCAGGAGAACAACAGGCTGGAGATCCTGAAGAGGAGGTGGTGGGAGGGAGGACAGTGCCCTAAAGAAGAGGACCACAGAGCCAAGGGTCAGTACACTACTCTGTTTCCAGTGTCTTTGCAGCTTTGTATCTCAACTAATGTCTGAGTGTTCTGAATGTACGAATGTACTCTAAGATGGGAGATTACCAGGGTCTGTGGTTTTGTGTGTGTAACTGTTCTTGTGTCATATCAGGGGCATATTGGTGGTACTGTATGTGTGTGTATTAACCATCATGTCTCTCCTCCACAGGTCTGGGCATGGAGAACATTGGGGGTATCTTCGTGGTGTTGATCTGTGGCCTCATCATCGCTGTGTTCGTGGCCATCATGGAGTTTGTGTGGTCGACGCGCTGCTCTTCAGAGACAGACGAGGTACGCCCTCAATCCTGCCCTCGCCGACACCACAGACCCACCCCAGTAGGTCCCCATGGCAACACACCAACCCTGACTCCCCATCCTCTGTCGTGCAGTGTGTGTGTTTGTTGGGCCGCCTCTGAAACTGTGTGTGTTTGAATATGTGTTCGTCGGGCTGCTTCTAGCACCATTTGTGTGTGTGTGTGTGTGTGTGTGTGTGTTAATCAGTGTGTCTAGTCTGTGTGTTTCACTGTTGGGTTTACTATGTATTGTGCATGGATGATGAGGGTTGCTATTTTTACAACTGAACTTCAAATTAAGCAGGACAGATTTCTCCTGTAAGCAGGTCAGGGTCCAGTCACATGTTGTGTGAACGTACTTGTGTTGGCATGCTATAGTACTAGCGTTGGTGTGTGATCGCGGGAGGGTATTTTGACTGTGATCAGAAAGTGTTCATGTTTAGTACAGGGTATGGATAAGCCAATATTGTGATGCCAATATTTGCTTGCAGTGTGTAATGATTTCCCTGGCATTAAATGTCACGATCTATCTTCTTTTACATGCCTCACATTCTGGTACTCTTCGTTTCCATTCTTGGATCACTCATCTCTCTGTGTGTCTGCCACACCCGTCATTCTGTCAATCAGTGTCTGTTTTCTGATAATGAATACTGTTTCTGTTTGTGTAAGAGTATTATTCATCATTGTTATGATTTTGTAGATTAGAATATTCCATAATGTCTATGTCTATGTGTCCTTGGTGTATTTTGTTGGAACGTTTTGTGCAAGTGTGTGATGCTGTTGGAATGTTAAGAGGTGTGTGTGTGTCTGTTTGTGTGTGTGTGTGTGTGTGTGTGTTTGTGTTGTTTGTCTACATGCACCTCAGTTTGCTGGCCTGCCTGTTTGTTCATAGTTCATTATGCACTATTATATATTATATGTAATGTGTAATGAACACAATTTGTTGTGCTCAGTTGGTAATTTGTATGGATTGTATTAACTCTCTCTGCTCTTTGGATATTCTCCAACCTCTCTACCTCATTATCTCCAAATAATTTCTATTCATTAACACTTTCATTGCCATCCCCCCATTTCTACCTTTCTATTCCCTCATTCGGTTCTCCTCTCCTCCTACCATCTCTTTTACTCCACCTCCGCCCTGTTTCTGCTTTCCTTCTCTTTTTTTACCCCTCTATCTCTCTCCCTTTGCCTTCCCTCTTTTCCCCCTGTCTGTCTACTTTGCTTTTGTGGCCCCCTATCTCTCCCTATTCTCCCCTTCCCGTCGTCCCTCTCCTCTGTTCTCCCAGGTGTCTGTCTGTCAGGAGATGCTCACCGAGTTCCGAAACGCTGTCTCTTGTAAGAAGAGTTCCCGTTCCCGTCGTCGCCGCCCCCTGGGCAACTCTGCGGCCCTCCGCCACCCCACCCGCATCGCCCTGGGGACCCAGCGGCCACTCCGCCTCGTACGGGAGATGCGCCTCAGCAACGGCAAGCTCTACAGCGGCTCAGGACCCCTGACTGGTGGAGCAGGGGGGCCAGGAGGGGGTGTAGGGGCTGGTGGAGGTCCCTCAGACATGGGCCCCGGGCCTCAACGACTCCTGGAGGACCCTCTGGGGGCCAACACCACCCCTCCTCACCCGCCCCAGCCGCAGGCCGCCATGGCGCTCCCTCGCAGCTGCACGCACGTCAGGATCTGCCACGAGTGCAGGAGGATCCAGAGCCTGAGGTCAGGGATGGGGTCCACGAGGATCCCCCCCTCATCTGCACCCTTGCCCCGCCTGCCCCCTCCTCCTCCCCCCTCCTCCTCCAACACAGACAGCGAGGGGGGTGGTGGGTCTAGCCCCCGGCGGCTCCCCCACAGCACCCCTGCACCCTGCCTACCTATACCACCCCCACAGAGCAGCATCGACACAGACCTTCTGGGGAAGCAGGACTAAGACTGACGATCTAGGCGGGGCTGGAGGGTATATGTGGGGGCAAGTTAACGGTGACTTAACCGATGTTTTGAGCTGCTCAGTGACACACTATTATGTGACCCTCTGTACATTGGCCTCCAGGAGGGAACTACAGGGAGAGAAGGAGGGAGAAAGAGAGAGAGAGAATTAGAGGGCTCAAAGACGTTGTGAGACGTGTGATGAAGCAATGGAAAGGATATATTTGCACAGATGCCAAAAGACACACCCATACAGAAGGAGAAAGAAGGAGAGACTTCCTTTGCTCTCCAGTGCGCTGCCCAGCTGGGTCTGATGTTAGCCCAGTCTATTCACAGAACCATGCTCCACTATGTTCTGGCTTTGTGATTTACCTGAAGATGGCTGCTCGGTTCTTATCTTGACTTACCAGTGGACCAATCAGGACTGAGCTACACTGTATAAAGTAGTCAGGTAACGCACATCATTTGATGCCAGACCTACTGGTTTCTCTGTTGGTCTCTCTCTGTTCTCCCCGCTCTCTATCTCCATCTCTCTATCTTTCCTTTTCCATGGTACCACAGACTCACCTAGAGCGTCCAGCTCTTCCTCTCTGGACGGTGACCACTGGAGGAGGAGCCCACATCAATCCTGGAGGACCTTTAATCTATAGAACATACAACAACAGAAGACTTTAAAACTGACTCAGAGAATTATATGATTTTCCAGATTTTTTTGTTGTTGTCTTTGTCGTTTGGTTACCATTGTTCTAAGTGGAAGTTACAGAAAAATAAAGACTATATATGTGACTAATGTGGTGGATCACGACACACTATGAAGACAACACTCCCCTGAGGTTTACTGTGTGGAGGAGGTGTTTTGTCCCTCTGTGGGCCCCGTAGCTGCTTTTGAAACGACATTGAAGAAAGCAGATTTGGCTGGAAATGAGTTGCAACAAAGTCTGATATGCATAATGTGTGTGTGTGTGTGTGTGCGTGCGTGTGCATGTGTACGTGTGTGTGTGTGCGTGCGTGCGTGTGCATGTGTACATGTGTGTGTGTGTGTGCGTGCGTGCGTGCATGTGTACGTGTGTGTGTGTGCGTGCGTGCGTGCATGTGTACGTGTGCGTGCGTGCGTGCGTGCATGTGTACGTGTGTGTGTGTGCGTGCGTGCGTGCATGTGTGCGCACACAGAGGTCTGTTCTTACAGTAAGTGAGAGAAACAAATGATCATACCATTTCCGTGTAAGTATATGATAATCAGAGGCTTTGCGATGTGAAATTACTTGTTATCCTGGAGAATACTTGCCAAGCCTTTTCTCCTCTTTACCTCTGTTCATAGCACAGAGAGAGAGGAAGAGGAGAGAGGAAGAGGAGAGAGAGAAAAAGGAGAGAGCAATGGAGAGATGAAGAAGAGAGAGATGAAGAGGAGTGGGAGAAAGAGAACAAATAGGAACGCAACAGTGAGGAACAGAGAGATAAAGGTGGACTGTATCAGAATGACAAATCCCTAATTGAACTTCTTCCATCATGAGATCTCTCCTGATCTGGTAATTCTGGGCAGCATCTTGCTGGGGTCTTGGCTCTGCTGCCCGGAGGCTGGGACTAAAGCTTCCCTGCTCTACATCACGTTGAACTGGCTGTTTGCAGCACAGACGCCTGCCAGAGCTCCACACCACCCTGAGCCCTCTCATTACAGCCTGTGGAGCTTTAGATCTGGTAATTATTCCCCTTTAATAACTAATAGCCACACAATGACTACGGAGGAGACTGAGGTCATGGTTTAATGTTATAAAAGTATGACTGGGAATAATGTTAGGGTTCAAGCCTCTCTGATGATTTCTGCTGCCTCTCTCACATATACACCACAGATCATCTCACACACGCGCACACACGCACACACGCGCACACACGCACACACGCGCACGCACGCACGCACGCACGCACGCACGCACGCACGCACGCACACACACACACACACACACACACACACACACACACACACACACACACACACACACACACACACACACACACACACACACACACACACACACACACACACACACACACACACACACACACACACACACATAATTATCTCTGTGTTCTTCTATTGAACCCACAGTGCAGCAGTGAGCCAGACACACACAGCTGCATAGGTCACCACATTGTCTGTGATCTCCCTCTAGTCTCAACTCAATGCTGTGAAACCACTGGATGGCTTTGTTCCAATACACTTCATTGGCCACCTTTCCTCATCTCCTTTCCTACATAACAATTGATCTTACAGTTTGATAGACAATTGATAGACAGGTGAAAGCACTGGTGCATCTCTAACCTGTCCTTTCACCTATGAGTGGTGAAGAAGGAAAGGAGATAAGAAAATGAAGACCTTTGAGTATTGGAACGCACATCAATGCCAGGGGGAGGGAAGGAGGGGTAGCCAAAGTGAATCAGAGGGGTGTCTGTGAGGGGAGAGAGTTTACTCAACAAAAAAAAACATTGTTTTTGTTTACTTTTCTGTTCTCTCTGTTATTTTTTCATATTTCTATACTAGTGCTAAATGGATTATTAAAAGAATGAAGTTGAATATTATGGATACATTTGTATTAATATTATTGCTGTTACGTAACTAGGAGTGGTGGGTGTGGAGTCAGGCGCAGAGAGCAGAGGTCTAAGGAAAACCGTATTTATTCCGGTGAGAAAAGGTCATGCCAAAACAACAGGCAAATAAATGACCGGCCCAAAACATGACACAAACAGTCCGGAAAAATGCAAACAATTACCATCCACAAAACAGAACAGAGAAACAAGCCCGCACAAAAGCAGGCGGGCATAACAGGCTTAAATAGCCCTAAACCAAACCCCAAACCAGAAACAGGTGAAACCAATAAGACATAACTAACAAAAATGGAAAAGGGAATCGGTGGCAGCTAGTAGACCGGTGACGACGACCGCCGAGCGTCGCCCGAGCAGGAAGGGGAGCCACCTTCGGTGGAAGTCGTGACAATTGTTCCTATTGAAGAACGGATAGGAGGTTGCTGCTGTTTTGGGGAGATGGGTGGGTAGAGAGAGGGTGTGGGGCAGGGGTGGGTTGATAGAGGTGAGAGGTCACAGGTACGTCCTCTCCATAGCAACCACCTGGTGTTAAAGCCTATAGACACACTAACTTGTTTGGAATAAAAAAATATTCAAACTGTCCAAGCTGGCATAATGTATTGTCTCTCCTGCAGTGTTAAAGTGTGTGTCTGTGCGCACGTGCATGTGTACGTGGGCACTTGTGTATTTTGTCTGTGTGTGCACGAGTGTGTCTGACAATTTGTCTTGTAAATCAAATCAAACATATTGTATGTTTCTCAGTTTCAGGCTGAGCACCTAATTATTTTGTTGTATCCATCTTAGCTGGGTCGTTCCACTGATAGTGTCTTTTGGGTAGTGTAATAGCTATTGATTTCACTTCATTTGAACATTCTGTCATAAAGAGCACATGTTCAACTTCATAACAAACATGTTTTATCTCCAGAGATTAAAAGAAGAAAAATTACCATAAAAGGTTACAATTATAGTAACAGGGTTGAATGTAACAGGTTTGACGATTTCATCTTAATCCAGCCAAGTTTGCTGTGTGCAACAGGGAGGGGAAACTGAATGTAAGTTTATCAAAACATTTGAACTTGTTTTGAAATGTGTATTTATTTATTTACAGTATGATGAGAGTTTATAAGTCCAATGAAAATAGCATGTGCAGGAGAGGTAAGAAAAAACATTTGAGAGGCTTGTAAGGCACCTCCCTCTTTCAAATATTTATAAAAGATAACATACAAAAAAGTATCTAACATTTTTAAGACAGATTAGTGCTAAAATGACCGACATCTGTTCAATTACTTGAATTCCATTAAGTTACTTCTCTAGAGGGAAATCAAATCACTCACGAGAGAAATCAAGTCAAAAACTATGTGGGACGCTGGGTTGAAGGGAGTTGTAGTTTTCATTAAGCAAATATTCACCCTTATTCAGCGCAGAAACTTGGTAATTAACTACAATGACCCTAATCCATTGCGCCTGTTGTTTCCAGCTCAAACAGAGACTGTTGTCACTAGTTGCCACTGCCACTACCACAAAGTTATAAAACCCTACCTATTTCTACAATTTCTCTTCATAAAATGTGATTTTAAACCTAACCTTAACCACACTGCAAACCTTATGCCTAACTCTCACTTTATGACCAAAAAGCAATTTGTTTTGTTTTCATGAATCTGCACAATATAGCCAATTTTGACTTTGTCGCTGTGCTATCTCATGGAAACTCACAGAGACTTATACAGTTTTAATTAACTAGGCAAGTCAGGTAAGAACAAATTCTTATTTACAATGACGGCCTACCTCCGGCCAAACCCGGACAACGATGGGCCGCCCTATGGGACTCCCAATTACCTCCAGATGTGACACAGCCTGGATTTATACCAGGGGTAGTACTAGTGACACCTCTTGCACTGAGATGCAGTGCCTTAGACCTCTGTGCCACTTGGGAGCCGTTAGATACACACCGATCACATGAGAGAGGAATGTACACAACACAATGACTAGAGGGATAGAGAAAGTTGGAGAAAGTATGCTTTATCTAATTTGAAGAACTAGTCAAATGATTTCAGCTCTGGAGCTGCTACTGCTTGAGCAGAAATGAGATGATGACTTTAAGGAATGAAAAACAATATAGTCATCAAATAAATACTAAGTAATATACACAACTGAAATATTTTATTATTTCATAGTAATTTTCGTTGTAATGTTTCATGAACTGAAATAAAAGAGCCCAGAAATGTTCCATTCACACAAAAAGCATATTTCTTTCAACTTTTGTGAACCAATTTGTTTATATTCCTGTTAGTGAGCATTTCTCCTTACCAAGATAATCCATTTACCTGGCAGGTGTGGCATATCAACGTTGATTAAACACTATAGTCATTACACAGGTGCACCTTATGCAGTTCTGTCACACAACACAATAGCACAGATGTCTCAAGTTTTGAGGGAGCGTGAAATTGGCATGCTGACTGCAGGAATGTCCACCAGAGCTGTTACCAGAGAATTTAATGTTCATTTCTCTACCATAAGCCACCTCCAATGTTGTTTTATAGAATTTGGCAGTACGTCCAACCGGCATCATAACAGCAAACCACGTGTAACCACTTCAGCCCAGGACCACCACATCCAGATACATTTTGAATTTGGCCTTTACCATTATACCCCATAGAAACACTGAAACACATATTGAATAACATACAGTATTAATAGTTGGCAAAAAGACAGTCAAAAAACTAATAATGAGGAATAAAGTTTTGAAGTGTCTGTCCTATATTCAGACCCCATGACTTTTTCCACAGTTTGTTACATTACAGCCTTATTCTAAACTCGATTAATTACTGATTCCCCTCCTCAATCTACATACAATACCCCATAATGACAACACAAAAACAGGTTTTTAGAAATGTTTGTAAATATATATATATATATATATATATATATATATATATATATATATATATATATATAAATGTATTTATATAAGTATTCAGAACCTTTGCTATGAGACTTGAAATTGAGCTCAGGACAGGTGCATCCTGATTCCATTGATCATCCCTGAGATGTTTCTACAACTTGATTGGTAAATTCAATTGATTGGACTTGATTTGGAAAGGCACACCTGTCTACATACAGTTGAAGTCTGAAGTTTACATACACTTAGGTTGGAGTCAATAAAACTCATTTTTCAACCACTCCACAAACTTCTTGTTTAACAAACTATAGTTTTGGCAATTCGGTTAGGACATCTTCTTTGTCCATGACCCAAGTCATTTTTCCAACAATTGTTTACAGACAGTTTATTTGACTTATAACTCACTTCCAGTGGGCCAGAAGTTTACATACACTAAGTTGACTGTGCCTTTAAACAGTTTGGAAAATTCCAGAAAATGATGTAATTTGAGTCAATTGGAGGTGTACCTGTGGATGTATTTCAAGGCCTACCTTCAAACTCAGTGCCTCTTTGCTTGACATCATGGGAAAATCCAAATAAATAAGTCAAGACCTCAGGAAAAAACATTGTAGACCTCCACAAGTCTGGTTCATCCTTGGGAGAAATTTCCAAACGCCTGAAGGTACCACTTTAATCTGTACAAACAATAGTACGCAAGTATACAGGCCATGGGACCACGCAGCCGTCATACCACTCAGGAAGGAGACGTGTTCTGTCTCCTAGATATGAACGTACTTTGGTGCGAAAAGTGCAAATCTATCCTAGAACAACAGCAAAGGACCTTGTGAAAATACCGGAGGAATCAGGTACAAAAGTATCTATATCCACAGTAAAACAAGTCCTATATCGACATAACATGAAAGGCCGCTCAGCAAGGAAGAAACCACTGCTCCAAAACCGCCATTAAAAATCCAGACTACGGTTTGCAACTGCACATGGGGACAAAGATCGTACTTTTTGGAGAAATGTCCTTTGGTCTGATGAAACAAAAATAAAAATGTTTGGCAATAATGACCATCGTTTTGTTTGGAGGAAAAAGGGGGAGGCTTGCAAGCCGAAGAACACAATCCCAACCGTGAAGCACGAGGGTGGCAGCATCATGTTGTGGGGGTGCTTTGCTGCAGGAAGGACTAGTGCACTTCACAAAATAGATGGCATCATGAGGAAGGAAAATTCTGTGGATATATTGAAGCAACATGTCAAGACATCAGTCAGGAAGTTAAAGCTTGGTCGCAAATGGGTCTTCCAAATGGACAATGACCCCAAGCATACTTCCAAAGTTGTGGCAAAATGGCTTAAGTACAACAAAGTCAAGGTATTGGAGTGGCCCTCACAAAGCCCTGACCACAATCCTATAGAACATTTGTGCGTAGAACTGAAAGAGCGTGTGAGAGCAAGGGGTCCTACAAACCTGATTCAGTTACACCAGCTCTGTCAGGAGGAATGGGCCGAAATTCACCCAACTTATTGTGGGAAGCTTGTGGAAGGCTACCCAAAACAATTTAAAGGCAATGCTACCAAATACAAATTGAGTGTATGTAAACTTCTGACCCACTGGAAATGTGATGAAAGAAATAAAAGCTGAAATAAATAATTCTCTCTACTATTATTCTGTTTCACATTCTTAAAATAAAGTGGTGATCCTATCTGACATAAGACAGGGCATTTTTACTCGGATTAAATGTCTGGAATTGTGAAAAACGGAGTTTAAATGTATTTGGCTAAGCTGTATGTAAACTTCTGACTTCAACTGTAAGTCCCCTACAGTTGACAGTGCATGTCAGAGCAAAAACCAAGCAATGAGCTCAAAGGAATTGTTCGAAATAGCTCTGAGATAGGAATGTGTTGAGGTACAGATCTGGGGAAGGGTAGCAAAAAAAATCTGCAGCATTGAAGGTCACCAAGAACACAGTGGCCTCCAACAATCTTAAATGGAAGAAGTTTGGAACCACCATGATTATTCCTAGAGCTGGCTGCCCGGCCACACTGAGCAATCTGGGAAGAAGGGCCTTGGTCAGGGAGGTGACCAAGAACTCGATGGTCATTCTGACAGAGCTCCAGAGTTCCTCTGTGGACATGGGAGAACCTTCCAGAAGGACAGCCATCTCTGCACTGCACTGCACCAATCACGCCTTTATGGTAGAGGGGCCAGACAGAAGCCACTCCTCAGTTAAAGGCACATGACAGCCCACTTGGAGTTTGCCAAAAGGCACCTAAAGGACTCTCAGACCATAAGAAACAAGATTCTCTGGTCTGATGAAACCAAGATTGAACTCTTTGGCCTGAATGCCAAGCGTCATGTCTGGAGGAAACCTGGCACCATCATTAAAGTGAAGCATGGTGGTGGCAGCATCATGCTGTGGGGATGTTTTTCAGCGATAGGGACTGGGAGACTAGTCAGGATCGAGGAAAAGATGAACGGAGCTAAGTACAGAGAGATCCTTGATGAAAACCTGCCCCAGAGTGCTCAGAACCTCAGACTGGGGTGAAGGTTCACCTTCCAACAGGACAAAGACCATAAGCACACAGCTAAGGCAACGCAGGAATGTCTTCGGGATAAGTCTCTGAATGTTCTTGATTGGCCCAGCAGGAGCCCGGACTTGAGCCCAATCGAAAATCTTTGGAGAGACCTGAAAATAGCTGTGCATCAACGCTCCCCATCCAACCTGACAGAGCTTAAGAGGAGCTGCAGAGAAGAATTGGAGAAATTCCCCAAATACAGGTGTGCCAAGCTTGTAGGTTCATACCATAGAAGTCTAGAGGCTGTCATCACTGCCAAAGGTGCTACAACAAAGTACTGATTAATGGGGCGGCAGGGTGGCCTAGTGGTTAGAGCGTTGGACTAGTAACTTCAAGTTCAAACCCCCGAGCTGACAAGGTAAATATCTGTTGTTCTGCCCCTGAACAAGGCAGTTAACCCACTGTTCCTAGGCTGTCATTGAAAATAAGAATTTGTTCTTAACTGACTTGCCTGGTTAAATAAAAAAATAATAAAAAATGAATAAAGGGTCTACTTATGAAAATGTGATATTTCCATTTTTGCAAACATTTAAAAAAAACTGTTTTTGCTTTCTCATTATAGGGTATTGTGTGATAAGAATATGTTTTTTGTAATCAATGTTAGAATAAGGGGTCTGAACATTTTCCGAATATTAGAAAGCTCAGGATTTGTTTGTTTTTGTTGACACCCCTTATTTTTGGGGGGCACAAAACTACCTCCATACTTCCACACATTCGTATGGGTCCTGTGACACGTGTGGTTGTCGTAGCAAAACAGAGAACACCATCGTGTTTGTGAGAGTCTCCCTTTCCATAGAGGGGTCATAATAGTTTTGTAGGCCAAACTGTTTGGACGCTACAGATGTTTCGTAAGAAGACCAATTTTCGGGATGTCTCATGGTCTGACAAACACCACTGTAACTCCAAATATCACTGTAACTAAGGCACCTTCAATCGCAGATGCAGAAAGCCAGCATAGGCAGATGCAGAAAGCCAGCATAGGCAGATGCAGAAAGCCAGCATAGGCAGATGCAGAAAGCCAGCATAGGCAGATGCAGAAAGCCAGCATAGGCAGATGCAGAAAGCCAGCATAGGCAGATGCAGAAAGCCAGCATAGGCAGATGCAGAAAGCCAGCATAGGCGGATGCAGAAAGCCAGCATAGGCAGATGCAGAAAGCCAGCATAAATCAAATCAAATCAATCAAATCAAATGTATTTATATAGCCCTTCGTACATCAGCTGATATCTCAAAGTGCTGTACAGAAACCCAGCCTAAAACCCCAAACAGCAAGCAATGCAGGTGTAGAAGCATAGGCAGATGTGGTGGATTAAGACGCAGCCTGATGGATTTTGAAGGGATTCTTTCATTATGTTACTTGGATTGACACACGGGTGCATCAACAGACTCTTAGGGATAAAGTAGTGAGACTACTTTCTGGAGGACAATGCCATGCTGACTCACATGCGTTAACAATTTGTGGGTTGGGCTAAGGCTTAAGAGGGTGTGAACTATGCTGAATGGGTGTAAACAAAGAAGAGCCTAGGAGGTGTGAAAATCTCATAAAAATCAAAGGGAATTTTCTCTTACTTGTCTCCAATGTGGGACAACAAGTTTATCACCTTTTAAAGCTAAATAACTTTCCCATGTTTTCTCCAACTACAGTGTATGATATTATACTATTTTGAAGCTCAGTCCGTACTTTTATAAAACATTTAAAATAAGCAAATCACGTTTGACATACACTGAGTGTACAAAACATTAAGGACAACTTCTTAATATTGAGTTGCACCCTCCCATTTTACTCTCAGAACAGCCTCAATACGTCGGGGCATGGACTCCACAAGGTGTCGAAAGCGTTCCACAGGGATGCTGGCCCATGTTGACTCCAATGATTCCCACAGTTGTGTCAAGTTAGCTGGATGTCCTTTGGGTGGTGGACCATTCTTGATACACACGGGAAACTGTTGAGCGTGAAAAACCCAGCAGCATTACAGTTCTTTATGCCAACGGTGTGCACCTGGCACCTACAGCCATACTCCATTCAAAGGCACTTAAATCTTGTGTATTTCCCATTCATCCTCTGAATGGCACACATACACAATCCATGTCTCAATTGTCTCATGGCTTAAACATCTTTATTTAACCTGTCTCCTCCCCATCATCTACACTGATTGAAGTGGATTTAACAAGTGACATCAATAAGGGATCATAGCTTTAACCTCAATTCACTTGGTCATTGGAGGAGCGGTTGTCTTTAATGTTTTGTACACTCAGTGTAAGCCTCACTAGAGAAATCTGGACACAAATGTTCACAGACAAAATGTAACAATCAGTAACAATCATCATTCATTGTGATGTGACAACAGTATTCAAAAGGCACTCGCACATCTGAGCAATCTTTTTTGCAGGTGCATGGCAACAATTGAACAAGATAAATGAAAAAGGAGACCGCACACTGCTCTTGATAGCATCACTGATATTTAATAAGCTTACGTATCAGCCACACGGCCTTTGTCAGAGCACTTGTGATTACAAAAAATGTGCACCCTTGTGTAGACCTGGTCCCACCCACATCCGTTCTACACATCGAAGGGGGTTGGAGGCAAAGGAAAAACAAATAAGTGCTACCAAATATAACAATATGCATTTCATAAATACTACAAAAGTGCATAAATAAGGCGTATTGAACATGTCTGCAAAATCTCAATGAGGACATAGTAAGTTTTCATTAGTCATGGGGTACATCGTTCGAAAAACGTCAGAATAATCTACAAGAGACACATATTTCATGTTCAAATTCACAACATAACAAGCATTTCATCATTAAGACCTTTAGGAAATAATGTCTAGAGGGTGAAAATCCCAAAAAAATCCCAAACACTCAGAGTATTATTAATATCTCCTCCCCTGTCTGATATCTTAACTTTCTCTATGCCACAAAATCTAAAGGTGGAAATGTCATGCTTCAGGTCATTGAAATGTACAGTGACTGGATAATCCCTGTCGTTTCTCCTGATTCAACTTTTATTCTCTGTTTGAGAGAGCGGGTGGTTTTACCGACATAACAAAAGCTCTGACGAAGGC
This sequence comes from Oncorhynchus keta, assembly GCF_023373465.1. Lineage (NCBI taxonomy): Eukaryota > Metazoa > Chordata > Actinopteri > Salmoniformes > Salmonidae > Oncorhynchus > Oncorhynchus keta. Next base: position 24,268,804 of record NC_068451.1, on the reverse strand, counting down.
CGTGTGGCCGATACGTAAGCTTATTAAATATTGGTGATACTATCAAGGGTGATGTGACAGCAGTAAAAACACATAATGCAGAAATTGATATTTCTAAGATTTAAAAAAATATTGTATACTGTAGGTATTGAATGATAAAATTCTGACATAAATCATTCTTAATCTGCTAGCCCTACTCTGGGCAGACTTGAGAGAGGATAATGTCTATCATGTTCTTGATGATGATAGGAGGTGGGTGGAGGGCATGGGGGAGGTGGTGGGCAAGGGTCATCTCCCAGGCGTCTATCAGTACAACATCCAGACCCTTGAACATAGCCCTGAGCACCCCGTCCAGCTGCACTGAGAACCAGTCACTATTGTACAGGCTCACTTTCGGGTCCAGGGCCTGGAGGTTGGCCGAGCGCAACACCACCAGGGTCCCCGAAGCTCGGTCCAGAAGCCGCACCACCGCCCGCCGAATGTGGCGTAGTCGGCGAATGTATACCTGCACAGGGAAGGTGCTGAAATGGGAACATATGCTGATGAACACCACAGTATTTGACCCACCAGTTAGGCCATCCAGCTCATTAGCTACATAGCGCATCTCACTGGCGATGACAGTGTTGAAGCGGATTGGAGGACCATGACAACGGTATTTCAGCAGGATGTTGTGGGTGCTGTCCACTGCCATGAAGGGCCCCACATTCTTAGGACTGTAAAGGTTGAACTCCTTCAGGTCTGTCACAAAGAGGAAGGGAGAGTTGGGAGTTGGACAAACAGAAGAGAGTGTTAGAAAGCACAGTAGAGAGTGAAAGATGCCGCAAGACTCACCTGGTACTAAAGTGTTGAGGTACTCAAACCACTGTCTGACAGTAGAGTCTCCGTACATGTACACCACCTTGCCCTTCAGACACTGAGTGGCAGATGAGATGTTAAACTGGCGCATCACACCACCACCCAGAGCTCGCCATGACCCTTGGAAGTAATAACCGGAAGGAGTGATCCTGGTAGACTCTGTCTTCATGGTGCTTCTCTCCACGTCTGCTTTGTCTGAAAGAGAAAAGCAAGCATCTTGCACCAGCTAGCATCATCACTTTACAGGCAATAGAAGTGCTAGGGCTTTCCCACCTTACATTACTGTAGATGCAGTAGTTGGCTCGAATACTGTCCTGCACACCCAGAAACTCTCCAGAGTTGAAGTAAACAGCCACACAGCGGAGCAGAGCAGTTAGTAGGCTGGTTAACTAGTGTTAAAAAGATAAACACATAGTTGTACTGTGGTATCTCCTTGCTTGCCTACCTTTTTTCTCGGGCAGCACAATGACACTGTCAGACCCTGAAGGATGAATGGGAACTTTGATATTTACACCACTGAGAAAAAGTGGAGAAAGAATCATATTTCAATGTTAAATAAACTCAATGCAGCAAGCAATCTGATACATTGGAAACAAAGTCTGAGAATACATTTCACACTTTTAAACTATTTACTTACATACTGTAAAACTCACTAACCTTTGAAAGAGCAATGCCTCCTTGTTCACGAGCAGATGGTTCACATAGGGTCCCCTGGCGTGGTTGATCCGTGTGTCACAGCTCAGCAGCTTGGGCTTGTAGCAGTACCAGGGCTCCCCTGTGTGGGGGTCTGTGTAATTGCACAGCGGCTTCTGGTTTGTCGGCAGACACAGGTTACATACAGTTGTCTGGGACAGTTTTCCAGAGCGGAACAGACTCTGAAAGGGAATCCGGTCGGGCCGTTCCTCTCGTATCCGTCGTAGAACATTAATTGCCTCACTAGGATGGACCAGTGTCATCTCCACCTGTGCAGACCCCTGCCATAGTAACGGGAAAATGGCAGAGTAGGTCCCATTCCTGTGGTCCAGCACCTGTCCGGCAACGCCTGCCCCCAATGTGGAGGAATGCAGCCGGGCCAGCAAGAAGTCTCCACCATAGCTTTTGGGACGCCCCTGGAAGTCATGCATATGGACCAGAGCCTCCAACTGGTTCCCCACGTGCCACTCTCTCCTGCCCCCTGCTGGCAGGATCACAAAAAGGCTGTGTGCAGGGTCACTGGTCTGGTTCAGGGACACATTCACAGAATGGGGCTGAGGCTGTGGCCAGGTGATGGACTCTAGGAGGTCACGCTCCTCCAGAGCCTCCTCCGGTGAGGGCTCCTGGCTACAGTAGCTCTGGTTGCGGTCCAGAGGAGAAGGGCCCTCTGGGAGCAAAGATGAGTGGATGTTGCTTTGGTGCTGGTAGAACATTGACACTGCTTGGTAGTTGAGCTTCTGCTGAGTAAAGAGGAGAGGTCACTAACAGGCATGCTACACTGGACACTAGCTTTTGTAGAGCGTGTGACGCTTCCATTAATTTTACTAAAACCTGGACATAAGCAGCATAGCTCTGTGAAAGGCTTGCGCTGTTCAGTGTAAAATGACTCTCTGGTACCATTTTAAAGAATTTGATGCATGACTCACACCCAAGAACACTTGATAAAGTTGGCTTGCATTCTGCTGATGCTGGTAAAATCTATGCATCAAATGTAGCATCTAAAAACCTACTGTTTTCGTGACGCCCTTCCTGCTCTTAGCAACGTGGGTGTATTTACATACTAGCTTTGCTTTCAATTGTATTGGGTTGTACAAAAACATTAAATCCATTTCTATTTCAACTTACTGTGCCGATGGGCAGGACTGTTGGTCATTATGAAGGCTGACTTTGAGAAAAAATATCTAAAGGATCGTATTACAGATTTTCCAAATGTGGGTCTGTTGTCAACCGACTTCCTCTGCTTACCTCAGGTCAAAATAAAAGTCCTTCACGTGTGCCATATGTGGACAGAGAGGAAGTGGGTCTACAACAGACCCACATTTGGAAAGTCTGTTTAATAATACGATTCTTCAGATATTTTGTCTCAAATTCCAAACTTCATAATGACCAACATTCCTGCCACCCAGCACAATAAGTTGAAATGCAATTGTATTTAACTTAAGGCAACGCAGTGGACTATTTTTGTGCCACCCAATATAATTAAAAGCGACACTAGTGTATGTAAATACACCCACGTTGATAAGAGCAGCTAGAGACGCCCCAGTGTAGCTCCCCTGATGAGGGGGAGAGGGTGATAGAAGTAATGTGAGATTGGTTCATATTAGGCCAGATGGATTTACCCTACCTCCAGAATGTTAATGTTGCTGAACAGGAAGAAGAGGCCTGACAGGGCCAGCAGGAAGAAGATGCATATATATCTGGACAGGCTCCTCCACATGGTGTCCATTCTCTGTTAGTCAGCCTGATATTGACACAAAGAAGCTGGTAAGGGACCGATAATAATTGTATTTAATTCTGTTGAGCCATTTTCTTTGACCAAGTTAAATTGTAAAAAATAGTTTTAAAATGTAACATTTTCTTTCTTATAGCTCTCAGATATAGGACAGAAACAAAGACCTTTCTTCTGAAACTCGTCAGTCTATTCTTGTTCTGAGAAATGTGTACAACTCCCTTCACCGAGCAGTGCAAACGGGCTCTAATCAGAATAGAAAGAGGAGTGGGAGGTTTCAGCCTTATCCTAAAATGTATTAAATTGTTTTTTTCCTCATCAATCTACACATAATACCCCATAATGACAAAACAAAAACAAGTTTTTAGAAATTTTTGCAAATGTATAAAAAAAAATTAAATATCACATTTACAGAAGTGCTCAGACCCTTTACTTTGTACTTTATTGAAGAACCTTTGGCAGCGATTACAGCCTTGAGTCTTCTTGGGTATAATGCTACAAGCGTGGCACACCTGTATTTGGGGGGTTTCTTCCATTTTTCTCTGCAGGTCCTCTCAAGTTCTGTCAGGTTGGATGGGGAGAGTCGCAGCTCAGCTATTTTCAGATCTCTTCAGAGATGTTTGATCAGGTTCAAGTCTAGGCTCTGCCTGTGCCACTCAGGGGTATTCATAGACTTGTCCCAAAGACACTCCTGCGTTGCCCTGGCTGTGTGCTTAGGGTCGTTGTCCTGTTGGAAGGTGAACCTTTGCCCCAGTCTGAGGTCCTGAGCGCTCTGGAGCAGGTTTTAATCAAGGATCTATCTGTTCATCTTTCCCTCGATCCTGACTAGTCTCCCAGTCCCTGCCGCTAACAAACATCCCCACAGCATGATGATGCAACCAAGATGCTTCACCATAAGGATGGTGTCATTCAGGCAAATGCTTGGCATTCAGGCAAAATAGTTCAATCTTGGTTTCATCAGACCAGAGAATCTTGTTTCTCATGGTCTGAGATTCCTTTTGGTGCCTTTTGGCAAATTACAAACGGACTGTCATGTGCCTTTAACTGAGGAATGACTTCCATCTGGCCATTCTACCATAAAGGCCTGATTGGTGGAGTGCTGCAGAGATGGTTGTCCTTCTGGAAGTTTCTCCCATAACTACAGAGGAACTCTGGAGCTCTGTCAGAATGACCATCAGGTTCTTGGTCACATCCTTGACCAAAGTTCAGTTTGGCCAGGCAGCCAGCTCCAGGAAGAATTTTGGTGGTTCCAAACCTCTTCCATTTAAGACTGATGGAGGCCACTGCCTCCTTGACAGGATTGTGCCTCAACACAATCCTGTATCGGAGCTCAACGAACAATTCCTTTGACCTCATGGCTAGGTTTTTGCTCTGACTTGCCCTGTCAACTGTGGGACTTATATAGACAGGTGTGTGCCTTTAAAAATCATGTCCAATCACATGAATTTGCCACAGGTTGACTCCAATCAAGTTGTAGGAACATCTCAAGGATGATCAATGAAAGGAGGCACCTGAGCTCAATTTTGAGTCTCACATAAAGGCTCTGAATACTTATGTATATAAGGTATTTCTGTTTTGTATGTTTAAAACATTTGCAAACATTTCTAAAAACCTCTTTTCACATGATGGGTTATTGTGTGTAGATTGATGAATAAAAATAATGAGAGGAAGAGAGGGATAGAGGTGTCATGTCTGTGCTGTCTTTCTCTTCCATATCCATATTGTGATGCAAATCTTCCCCCATTCAATACAATACATTCACTTAGGCATAAACTCTGTGACCCATCTTTTCCCATTCAATGTAATGCCAAACATCCACCCCGTGACACACATCTTTTTCCATCGACTGCAGTGTACTGAGAAAAACGTCAACCCTGTGACACTCATCTTTTCCTATTGACTGCAATGTATTGCGAAAAACAGTGACATTTATGTTTTTTCAAAACAGTTTCAGAATGCCGCCATCAGGCTGATAATGGGCTGTCTCAGTCCACTGCGTCCGCCCTTGTCATCCTTACACATCTGCTGTGGAAGATGGGAGAGCTACAGCAGTGTTTGTCAGACCAAGAATCTAAAATAACCTAAAATCGGTCTTCTCACGACAACGTCTGAATCGTGCGAACTGAAATCCATACTCGCACGAACACAATGGTGTTCTCTGTTTTGCTCTATGACCACCACAAGAGTCACAGGACTTGTCTGAAGCCAGTACCGCAGATCTGCCAACGTCTGTCTGTAGCGTCCAAGCTGTTTGGGCTACACACTAATATTTTTACATTTTTATATTTTATTTAACCTTTATTTGACTAGGCAAGTCAGTTAAGAACAAATTCATATTTACAATGATGGCCTACCCCAGCCAAACCCTGACCCGGACGATGCTGGGCCAATTGTGCGCCACCCTATTGGATTCCCAATCACAGTCGGTTGTGATACAGCTTGGAATCTAACCCGAGTCTGTAGTGACTCCTCTAGCACTGAGATGCAGTGCCTTAGACCGCTGCCCACTTGATAGCCCTCCATCGAAAGTTGAGACTCTCACGAACATGTCTGTTTTTCTCTAGGATGCCCACAAGCCTCACAATTCTCCTCTGAAGGTAGCCTGGTACCAGTTTAAAATGTTTTTATGGAAGTACAGTGCATTTGGTAAGTATTCTGACCCCTTGACTTTTTCAAAATGTTGTTACGTTACAGCTTTATTCTAAAATTGATAAAATTATTGTTTTCCCTCATAAATCTATACACAATAACCCATAATGACAAAGCAAAAACAGGTTTTAAGAAATATTTGCTAATGTATTAAATAGGTATTCAGACCCTTATTTACATAAGTATTCCGAACCTTTGCTATGAGACTCAAAATTGAGCTCAGGTGCATCCTGTTTCCATTGATCTGTCATACCCTGATCTGTTTCACCTGACTTTGTGCTTGTCTCCACCCCCCACCAGGTGTCTCCCATCTCTCCTCATTATCTCCTGTGTAATTATACCTGTATTCTCTGTTTGTCTGTTGCCAGTTCGTTTTATTTGTCAAGCCTACCAGCGTTTTCCCCCTTGCTCCTGTCTGTTTTTTATTCCTGTTTACTAGTTTTCCATTATGCCTGCCCTGACCCTGAGCCTGCCTGCCGTCCTGTACCTTGTCCCACCACTCTGGATTACTGACTTCTGCCTGCCGTTGACCTGTCGTTTTGCCTGCCCCCTGTTCTATTAATAAACTTTTGTTACTTTGACACTGTCTGCATCTGGGTCTTCCCTAAAAACGTGATAGTACGAACTGGGCATGACCGACACAGCAGATTCAGACCAGCTCCACAATGCTGTCTCCCTGCCACCATTGGACGACACAAGGAGTTACTGCAATGTCTTATGGAGGGACTCCATACCCTGGCAGAACGCCATGCCCAGGTATTCGAGACTTTGCTGGAGCAATTCTGCGGATTCCTCACTGGGCAGCGGATCTCCCAGCCTACCCCAGTGTCCCGAGAACCCCTCTTACCTCCTCCGGAGCGCTACACTGGATATTCTGGAACCTGCCGGGCTTTTCTCTCCCAGGGCTCTCTCATTTTCAAGCTGCAGCCTTCTTCGTTCCCCTCGGACCGCTCAAAGATAGCGTCCATCATAACGCTGATGTCCGGGAGGGCACTCACCTGGGCTACGGCGGTGCAGGAGCAACTGTCATCCGTCTTTCTCAATCTAGATTTGTTTGTGGCAGAAATTGTGAAGGTGTTTGATTCTCCGTTGTCCGGGAGAGAGGCTGCTTGTAAGCTGCTCCAGCTACGTCAAGACTCCCATAGTGTAGCAGACTACACAGTGGATTTTTGCACGTGGCAGCTGAGTGTTTCTGGAACCCGGAAGCATTGTTCGACATGTTCCTTCACAGATTATCGGAGGTGGTCAAAGATGAGCTTGCAGCCCGGGAGCTGCCCATTGACCTGGACTCCCTCATAGCCTTAATCGCCCGGATCGATGGGCGGCTTCGAGATCGTAGGAAGGAGAGGGAATTTGTGCCCTGTTGCCTGCATTCACCCTCGATTCCCACCTCGCCTCCAAAGAATCCCGGAGACAGCTGACGTCTACAAGTCTGAGATCTCTTGGGAATCACCAAGTGCTGCCGACTCCTTCAATCTAGCCCTGGGCAGGGCTAGATTGACTCCGGCTGAGCCTTTACGCCAACTCCACACCCAGAGCTGTCTTTATTGTGGAGCTATGGGTCAGTTCCTGCATGGGAGACCAGATGCTGCTGGAAGTGGTGTTGGAGGGCCAGTAGGAGGCAGTCTTTCCTCTGGTCTAAAAAAATATCCCAATGCCCCAGGGCAGTGATTGGGGACACTGCCCTGTGTAGGGTGCCGTCTTTTGCATGGGGTGTTAAAACGGGTGTCCTGACTCTCTGAGGTCATTAAAGATCCCATGGCACTTATCGTAAGAGTAGGGGTGTTAACCCCGGTGTCCTGGCTAAATGCCCAATCTGGCCCTCAAACCTTCACGGTCACCTAATAATCCCCAGTTTACAATTGGCTCATTCATCCCCCTCCTCTCCCGTGTAACTATTCCCCAGGTTGTTGCTGCAAATGAGAACGTGTTCTCAGTCAACTTACCTGGTAAAATAACGAATAAATAAAATGGGACATTTTGTAGCTACCTGCCCATTAAAAAACCAGGCTCATCAAGAAGGGGCGAGTACTCTGGTGGGCCTTATTCCTCTCCCCTTACTCGCACCCCTTTCCATGCCATCCTGCTGTATGGGAACCAGTCAAAATCTTTCCGTGTACTCATAAATTCTAGGGCCGATGTGAGTTTTTGGGACACTACCCTGGCATCCGAAATGGACCTCCCACTCAGCCTCTCTCCATTCCCATGGACGTTAGAGTGCTGGACAGGCGCTCTATAGGCCGGGTCACTAACTATACCACTCTCATCAACCTACGAGTGTCAGGCAACCACAGCGAGGCAATCCAATTTATGCTGATTAAGACGCATCAGGTTCCTGAGGTATTGGGATTCTCTTGGCTCGAGCGGCACAATCCAATCATAGACTGGACTGCTGGTGCTATTATGGGCTGGAGCCCGTTCTGCACACTCATTGGGTCGTCGGGCCTGCCTGTCGTCCGGGTTCCACCCCCAGTCTAACGGCCAGTTGGAGCGAGCCAACCAAGACTTGGAAACGACTCTTCGCTGCCTGGCCTCCACCAACCCCACCACCTGGAGCCAGCAACTAGTGTGGGTCGAATACTCCCGCGACACCCTTCCTTGCTCTGCCATAGGTCTCTCGCCCTTTGAGTGTTCCCTGGGCTATCAGCCCCCACTCTTCCCTGAGCAAGAGGAAGAGGTTGGCATACCTTCAGCCCAAGTGTTTGTCCACCGCTGTCATCGTACCTGTAAGAGAGATCCCGATCGGCCCTTCTTAAGACCACCTCCAGGTATCGATGACAAGTGGACTGCCACCGGACCCCGACTCCCCTGCTATCGTTGAAAGCGGAACGCCACCGGACCCCGGCTCCCCAGTATCATCTCGGGCAGAAGGTATGGCTGTCCTGCAAACTTTCTCCCCGGTTCATCCCCCCAGTTCATCTGCCCTTTCCCCATCTCCAAGGTCATTAGCCCCTCTACTGTTCATCTCCTGTTGTTCCGTACCCTCCGTATACATTCCACTTTTCATGTGTCAAAAATCAAACCCATGTCTCACAACCCTTTGTGTACATACCCCAACCAGAAGCCATGGATTACAGGCAACATTCACACTGAGCTAAAGGGTAGAGCGGCCGCTTTCAAGGAGTGGGACTCTAACCCATAAGCTTATAAGAAATCCCGCTATACCCTCCGATGAACCATCAACCAGGCAAAGCGTAAATACAGGACTAAGATTGAATCGTACTACACCGGCTTCGATGCTCGTTGGATGTGGAAGGACTTGCAAAATATTACAGACGACAAAGAGAAACACAGCCAAGAGCTGCCCAGTGACACAATAATACCAAACGAGCGAAATAACCTCTATGCTCGCTTCGAGGTAAGTAATACTGAAACATGCATGAGAGCATCAGCTGTTCTGGACCACTGTGTGATCACGCTCTCCGCAGCTGATGTAAGACCTTTAAACAGGTCAACATTCACAAGGTCGCAGGGCCAGACATATTACCAGGAGGTGTACTCCGAGCATGCGCTGACCAACTGGCAAGTTTCTTCACTGACATTTTCAACCTCTGAGTCTATAATACCAAAATGTTTCAAGCAGGCCACCATAGTCCCTGTGCCCAACAATACTGAGGTAACCTGCCTAAATTATTATCGACCCGTAGCACTAACGTCTGTAGCCATGAATTGCTTTGAAAGGCTGGTCATGGCTCACATCAACACCATTATCCCAGAAACCCTAGACCCACTCCAATTTGCATACGACCCCAACAGATCCACAGATGATGCCATCTCTATTGCACTCTCTATGTGAGAATGCTATTCATTGATTACAGCTCAGCATTCAACACCATAGTTCCCTCAAAGCTCATCAATAAGCTAAGGACCCTGGGACTTAACACCTCCCTCTGCAACTGGATCCTGGACTTCCTGACGGGCCGCTCCCAGGTGGTAAGGGTAGGTAACAACACATCCGCCATGCTGATCCTCAACACCACCCCAATGGTGGAACAAACTCCCTCACGACGCCAAGACAGCGGAGTCAATCACCACCTTCCGGAGACACCTGAAACCCCACCTCTTTAAGGAATACCTAGGATAGGATAAAGTAATCCTTCTCACCCCCCCCCTTAAAAGATTTAGATGCACTATTGTAAAGTGGCTGTTCCACTGGATGTCATAAGGTGAATGCACCAATTTGTAAGTCGCTCTGGATAAGAGCGTCTGCTAAATGACTTAAATGTAAATGTAAAATGTAACACGGGGGCCCCTCAGGGGTGTATGCTCAGTACCCTCCTGTACTCCCTGTTCACTCATGACTGCACGGCCAAGCACGATCCCAACATCATAGTTAAGTTTGCAGATGACACAACAGTGTCTGATCACCGACAACAAGGAGACAGCCTATGGGGAGGTCAGAGACCTGACAGTGTGGTGCCAGGACAACAACTTCTCCCTCAACATGATCAAGACAAAGGAGATGATTGTGGACTACAGGAAAAGGAGGACTGATCACACCCCCATTCTCACCGACGGGGCTGTAGTGGAGTTGGTTGAGAGCTTGAGAGCCAAATTTCTTGGCGTCCACATCACCAACAAACTAACATGGTTCAAGCACACCAAGACAGCCATGAAGAAGGCAAGACAAAACCTATTCACCATCAGGACGTTGAAAAGATTTGGCATGGGTGCTCAGATCCTCAAAAGGTTTTACAGCTGCACCATCGAGAGCATGGTTGCGTCACTGCCTGGTATGGCAACTGCTCGGCCTCCGACCACAAGACACAATCTAAGATGGCGCAGCAGTCAGACGTCTTTGTCCTCGTCTTGTCCCATGTCCCGTGTATATATCCTTTATATCGTTTTCCTTTGCATATCTTTTTAAAAATATTTTCCCTAAACCTCAACTTCAATATACTCTCCTGCAACACACTTCACCCAATGTGGTATGGATCTGCTATATTCTAAAGTATTTTTCTTTACTTTCGAACCCGAATCCCCCAACAGAAGCTAGCCAGCTAACTAGCTACTAGCCAGTAGTCAGCCAACCACTGCTAGCGGTCATCAGCTAACCTCTAGCTCGGAAATCTCTCGCCAGTTTGCACAATGCGATTCAAAACAGAGCATACCGGACTTATTTTCTCTCCATATCTCTGGATTCTTACCACAAGCTCTGAACCTTTTCACCTGGATCATCGCAGCTAGCTAGCTGCAATCCGAGTTGCTACTCCTGGCTAATGTCTCTGTCCCGAAGTAAGCACCAATTAGCCTGGAGCTAGCCCATGCTAGGCCCATCTCCCGGCTGGCTGAAGAGGTCCATCAGCCACTCCTTGGGCTACAATACCTATTTTGCCAATTGGCCTGGACCCCTTTTACTACACGAAGCCCTGCTAATCCATCACTACTGGACTACCGACATAATCTGTCCGAGGGTACTTTTTGCAACAGGCTCCTCCGTCGCAACGTCCCCTGAATATCCATCTGTCTAGAGCATATCGGACTGTTCGATGAATAGGTCCATCGGCCAAATTCTTGGGCCACTAAACCTATTTTGCCAATTGGATTGGGCACCTTTACTACACGGAACCCTACTAATCCATCACGGCTGGTCTGCCGACGGAACTGCACGAGGAGGCTACAACAGACTTCTTCCATCACAAAGTACCTATAAGGCCCTTTTGCTAGCCCATGCCCGCTAGCTGTCTGAATCACCATGTCTCCAGCCAGCTTTGTACTCACTGGACCCCTATGATCACTTGGCTACGCATGCCTCACCCTAATGTCAATATGCCTTGTCCATTGCTGTTCTGGTTAGTGATTATTGTCTTATTTCACTGTAGAGCCTCTAGCCCTGCTCAATATGCCTTAGCTAACCCTTCAGTTCCACCTCCCACACATGCGGTGACATCCCCTGGTTTAAATTATGTTTCTAGAGACAATATCTCTCTCATTGTCACTCTATGTTTAGATTTACCTCCACTGTATTCACATCCTACCATACCTTTGTCTGTACATTATGCCTTGAATCTATTCTATCGAGCCCAGAAACCTGCTCCTTTTACTCTCTGTTCCGAACGAACTAGACGACCAGTTCTGATAGCCTTTAGCCTTTAGGTTAATCCAGGCCCAGCAGTGCCTAGCTCCACTCCCATTCCCCAGGTGCTCTCATTTGTTGACTTCTGTAACCATAAAAGTCTTGGTTTAATGCATGTTAACATTAGAAGAGTCCTCACCAAGTTTGTTATATTCACTACCTTAGCACACTCTGACAACCCGGATGTCCTAGCCGTGTCTGAATCGTGGCTTAGGAAGACCACCAAAAACCCTGAAATTTCCAACATTACCATAACAATTTTCAACAAGATAGAACTGCCAAAGGGGGCGGAGTGGCAATCTACTGCAGAGATAGCCTGCAGAGTTCTGTCATACTATCCAGGTCTGTGCCAAAACAATCCGAGCTTCTACTTCTAAAAATCCACCTTTCCAGAAACAAGTCTCTCACCGTTGCCGCTTGCTATAGACCACCCTCTGCCCCCAGCTGTGCCCTGGACACCATATGTGAATTGATTGCCCCCCATCTATCTTCAGAGCTCGTGCTGCTAGGTGACCTAAACTGTGATCTGCTTAACACCCTGGCCACCCTACAATCTAAGCTTGATGACCTCAATCTCACACAAATTGTCAATGAACCTACCAGGTACAACCCCAAATCCGTAAACACGGGCACCCTCATAGATATCATCCTAACCAACTTGCCCTCCAAATACACCTCTGGTGTCTTCAACCAAGATCTCAGCGATCACTGCCTCATTGCCTGCATCCGTAATGGGTTTGCGGTCAAACGACCACCCCTCATCACTGTCAAACGCTCCCTAAAATGAGCAGGCCTTTCTAATCAGCGAGCAGGCCTTTCTAATCGACCTGGCCCAGGTATCCTGGAAGGATATTGACCTAATCCCGTCAGTAGAGGATGCCTGGTTATTCTTTAAAAGTGCCTTCCTCACCATTTTAAATAAGCATGCCCCATTCAAAACATTTAGAACCAGGAACAGATATAGCCCTTGGTTCACTCCAAACCTGACTGCCCTTGACCAGCACAAAAACATCCTGTGGCATACTGCATTAGCAAATAGCCCCCGTGATATGCAACTTTTCAGGGAAGTTAGGAACCAATATACACAAGCAGTTAGGAAAGCTAAGGCTAGATTTTTCAACCAGAAATGTGCATCCTGTAGCACAAACTCAAAAAGGTTGTAGGACCCTGTGAAGTCCATGGAGAATAAGAGCATCTCCTCCCAGCTGCCCACTGCACTGAGGATAGGAAACACTGTCATAAATCCACGATAATTGAACATTTCAATAAGCATTTTTCTATGGCTGGCCATGCTTTCCACCTGGCTACCCCTACCCCGGTCAACTGGCTTGCACCCCCCACAGCAACTTGCCCAAGCCTCCCCCATTTCTCCTTCACCCAAATCCAGATAGCTGATGTTCTGAAAGAGCTGCAAAATCTGGACCCCTACAAATCAGCCGGGCTAGACAATCTGGACCTTCTCTTTCTAAAATTATCTGCTCAAATTGTTGCAACCCCTACTAGCCTGTTCGACCTCTCTTTCGTATCTTCTGAGATCCCCAAAGATTGGAACGCTGCCGCAGTCATCCCCCAAAGAGGGTGACACTCTACACCCAAACTGCTACAGACCTATATCTATCCTACCCTGCCTTTCTAAGGTCTTCGAAAGCCAAGTTAACTAACAGATCACCAACCATTTCGAATCCCACCATACCTTCTCCTCTATGCAATCTGGCTTACGAGCTGGTCATGGGTGCACCTCAGCCACGCGCAAGGTCCTAAACGATATCATAACCGCCATCGATAAGAGACATTACTGTGCAGCCGCATTCATCGACCTGGCTAAGGCTTTTGACTCTGTCAATCACAACATTCTTATTGGCAGATTCAACAGCCTTGGTTTCTTAAATGATTGCCTCACCTTGTTCACCAACTACTTCTCTGATAGAGTTCAGTATATCAAATCGGAGGGCCTGTTGTCCGGACCTCTAGCAGTCTTTATGGCGGTGCCACAGGGTTAAATTCTCGGGCCAACTCTCTTCTCTGTATACATCAATGATGTCGTTCTTGCTGCTGGTGATTCTCGGATCCACCTCTATGCAGACGACACCATTCTGTATACTTTTGCCCCTGAATGTTTTAAAGTAGTTTTGGATACGAGTGATGGACATATGGCTTGCATATTCCAACCTGAGGATTCTACTGTTAAGATTTTCACAGACAGCGGACCCAAACCCCTTTATCATGCAAAACCCGGGAGTTTTTCTCCTGCGCTGCGTATGAGAGAATGGCTTAAGATAAGGCTAGTGCTCTGTCAAATTGAACAGGCCCTGAGTGGTACAAACATGCCTGGCTTTGCATTGGAAGAGGTTGTGTGCGGGTGCAGTGATTTGAAAGCCATTAGGATCTCTTCAATGGCGTATAGACATTCGGTAACGGTAGACATTCGGTAACGGTGAACACCTCATCGCTGTAACCTTGTTCATATTTTTTGCCAGAAACACCCCTCAACGTGGATATACGCACCATGTCCCCCACTATGAATTTAAAATCCTTTTTTTTCTTACGGCAGACCATATAGATTTTTAAAGACTTGAAAAGAGTTTTCAGAAGAGACCTCGGAGGTCTTCATCCGTATACTCTTATGGTAGCTGTTGTTGTACCCCTTAACTAAATCTTGAACTATATCAATATATCTATGCATGTTGTGAGCTGTAAAATATCGCCACATCCCAGTAGCAAAATGTACTATATTGTGCTTCTTCATAAGTTTCTGAAAAGTCTTATTAAAAAATTATTTTCCACCATCAGTCTGCACTTTCTTGGGGGCTCCTCCTTCCTTTAAGATAGAGTCTAAGGCCCGGGTCACCTCTGCCCCGCTCTTATTTTTTAAGACCCTTACAAATGCTATTTTAGAGAAAATATCTATAACCGTTAGCATGTAGCGATTTCCATCATTTTTATCTGCAAGGGCCTGCATGTCACATAGATTCGCCTGAAATTGGGACAAGGGATGAGTAGAAAAAACTCTATTTCTTGGAAATTTTCGTACAGGTTTATGTAGAGTATTAAGCATCCTGCTCTGCTAACCACTCATTCAGTTGAGCAGCGCTTAACCGGCTACCTGTTTCTTCAGCTATAGCTCTCTGTAAACACTCCTTACCCCCATAAGACCCGGGGTTAGAGGGATTATAATCAATCATTTTCAACGTCTGCTCCGCCATCCTTCTTGCCTGTCTGAGGTACAATAACGTTAATGAACCCCTTTCAAATAACTAAAACATTTAATTTTCATTTCAAATTTTTATTTTTTGCAAACATCAAGCTTTAAGTATACAGACAATTCAGGATTCATTGCAGGATACTTGTACCCGTTTCTCAACGATCCAAGCATGCAACACCTTGTATATTTGGTTTAGATTTACAGGCTTTTGTCGCTGAACTTTTAAAACACACACGCTATATAAGTATATAAACAACAAATATGATACATGTCACAATTAAATGGTGTTTCAAACAAATAAAGTAAAATCTTAGACAAAGTTGTTTCTAGTTCTTCAGAATCATCCACAAGAAGGGATACCATTTGTGTCCATTGTAGACTCTCACCCGTATGTCGTACATGATGCATGATTTGCTCCATTTTTAGCACACGCTCTACATTAGCCCAGGTATTGTGTGTTGTGTAGAACGATACATTGTTCACTTTATTTTCAATAATTTGATGCATAACATTTGTATGTTCTCTCAAAATAAAACATGTATTTATTCTCTCTAGCATCGTGTGCATATCGTATGCATATCGTCTTCCACCAGGGTGTGTCGGATTTCTTTGAGTTTTTCGAGGTTGTAGATCACCTCCTTCAGTTAATGTAGGAAAGCCCCGGTAACCCCGTAAACTCTGGGAATAGACGGCACAAGACCCATAGACTCCAGGGCTCTGACCAGCGATGGTATAAACCTGCAGGACCACAGTCTTTTCACCAGCTCTTCAAAATGGTTGAAGAAGTAGTATCTTGGGGGGTCGTATAGGCATGGATGCCTGCGCTGGCTGGGGTGATTGATCTCACAACCAATGCATTTTTCTCTTATATACTCTCTTATATACTCTCCAATCACCACGTATAATAAGTGTGGCTACAGAGGCCTTGATGGTGTCCATAAACATAGTACTGACCACCCCATCAAACACATCCTCAGGCTGTGTACATGTACATTTACATTTACATTTAAGTCATTTAGAAGACGCTCTTATCCAGAGCGACTTACAAATTGGTGCATTCACCTTATGACATCCAGTGGAACAGCCACTTTACAATAGTGCATCTAAATCTTTTAGGGGGGGGGGGGTGAGAAGGATTACTTAACCTATCCTAGGTATTCCTTAAAGAGGTGGGGTTTCAGGTGTCTCCGGAAGGTGGTGATTGACTCCGCTGTCCTGGCGTCGTGAGGGAGTTTGTTCCACCATTGGGGGGCCAGAGCAGCGAACAGTTTTGACTGGGCTGAGCGGGAACTGTACTTCCTCAGTGGTAGGGAGGCGAGCAGGCCAGAGGTGGATGAACGCAGTGCCCTTGTTTGGGTGTAGGGCCTGATCAGAGCCTGGAGGTACTGAGGTGCCGTTCCCCTCACAGCTCCGTAGGCAAGCACCATGGTCTTGTAGCGGATGCGAGCTTCAACTGGAAGCCAGTGGAGAGAGCGGAGGAGCGGGGTGACGTGAGAGAACTTGGGAAGGTTGAACACCAGACGGGCTGCGGCGTTCTGGATGAGTTGTAGGGGTTTAATGGCACAGGCAGGGAGCCCAGCCAACAGCGAGTTGCAGTAATCCAGACGGGAGATGACAAGTGCCTGGATTAGGACCTGCGCCGCTTCCTGTGTGAGGCAGGGTCGTACTCTGCGGATGTTGTAGAGCATGAACCTACAGGAACGGGCCACCGCCTTGATGTTAGTTGAGAACGACAGGGTGTTGTCCAGGATCACGCCAAGGTTCTTAGCGCTCTGGGAGGAGGACACAATGGAGTTGTCAACCGTGATGGCGAGATCATGGAACGGGCAGTCCTTCCCCGGGAGGAAGAGCAGCTCTGTCTTGCCGAGGTTCAGCTTGAGGTGGTGATCCGTCATCCACACTGATATGTCTGCCAGACATGCAGAGATGCGATTCGCCACCTGGTCATCAGAAGGGGGAAAGGAGAAGATTAATTGTGTGTCGTCTGCATAGCAATGATAGGAGAGACCATGTGAGGTTATGACAGAGCCAAGTGACTTGGTGTATAGCGAGAATAGGAGAGGGCCTAGAACAGAGCCCTGGGGACACCAGTGGTGAGAGCGCGTGGTGAGGAGACAGATTCTCGCCACGCCACCTGGTAGGAGCGACCTGTCAGGTAGGACGCAATCCAAGCGTGGGCCGCGCCGGAGATGCCCAACTCGGAGAGGGTGGAGAGGAGGATCTGATGGTTCACAGTATCGAAGGCAGCCGATAGGTCTAGAAGGATGAGAGCAGAGGAGAGAGAGTTAGCTTTAGCAGTGCGGAGCGCCTCCGTGATGCAGAGAAGAGCAGTCTCAGTTGAATGACTAGTCTTGAAACCTGACTGATTTGGATCAAGAAGGTCATTCTGAGAGAGATAGTGGTAGAGCTGGCCAAGGACGGCACGTTCAAGAGTTTTGGAGAGAAAAGAAAGAAGGGATACTGGTCTGTAGTTGTTGACATCGGAGGGATCGAGTGTAGGTTTTTTCAGAAGGGGTGCAACTCTCGCTCTCTTGAGGACGGAAGGGACGTAGCCAGCGGTCAGGGATGAGTTGATGAGCGAGGTGAGGTAAGGGAGAAGGTCTCCGGAAATGGTCTGGAGAAGAGAGGAGGGGATAGGGTCAAGCGGGCAGGTTGTTGGGCGGCCGGCCGTCACAAGACGCGAGATTTCATCTGGAGAGAGAGGGAGAAAGAGGTCAGAGCACAGGGTAGGGCAGTGTGAGCAGAACCAGCGGTGTCGTTTGACTTAGCAAACGAGGATCGGATGTCGTCGACCTTCTTTTCAAAATGGTTGACGAAGTCATCTGCAGAGAGGGAGGAGGGGGGAGGAGGATTCAGGAGGGAGGAGAAGGTGGCAAAGAGCTTCCTAGGGTTAGAGGCAGATGCTTGGAATTTAGAGTGGTAGAAAGTGGCTTTAGCAGCAGAGACAGAGGAGGAAAATGTAGAGAGGAGGGAGTGAAAGGATGCCAGGTCCGCAGGGAGGCGAGTTTTCCTCCATTTCCGCTCGGCTGCCCGGCTGCCCGGCGCCCTGTTCTGTGAGCTCGCAATGAGTCGTCGAGCCACGGAGCGGGAGGGGAGGACCGAGCCGGCCTGGAGGATAGGGGACATAGAGAGTCAAAGGATGCAGAAAGGGAGGAGAGGAGGGTTGAGGAGGCAGAATCAGGAGATAGGTTGGAGAAGGTTTGAGCAGAGGGAAGAGATGATAGGATGGAAGAGGAGAGAGTAGCGGGGGAGAGAGAGCGAAGGTTGGGACGGCGCGATACCATCCGAGTAGGGGCAGTGTGGGAAGTGTTGGATGAGAGCGAGAGGGAAAAGGATACAAGGTAGTGGTCGGAGACTTGGAGGGAGTTGCAATGGGGTTAGTGGAAGAACAGCATCTAGTAAAGATGAGGTCGAGCGTATTGCCTGCCTTGTGAGTAGGGGGAAGGTGAGAGGGTGAGGTCAAAAGAGGAGAGGAGTGGAAAGAAGGAGGCAGAGAGGAATGAGTCAAAGTTAGACGTGGGGAGGTTAAAGTCGCCCAGAACTGTGAGAGGTGAGCCGTCCTCAGGAAAGGAGCTTATCAAGGCATCAAGCTCATTGATGAACTCTCCGAGGGAACCTGGAGGGCGATAAATGATAAGGATGTTAAGCTTGAAAGGGCTGGTAACTGTGACAGCATGGAATTCAAAGGAGGCGATAGACAGATGGGTAAGGGGAGAAAGAGAGAATGACCACTTGGGAGAGATGAGGATCCCGGTGCCACCACCCCGCTGACCAGAAGCTCTCGGGGTGTGCGAGAACACGTGGGCGGACGAGGAGAGAGCAGTAGGAGTAGCAGTGTTATCTGTGGTGATCCATGTTTCCGTCAGTGCCAGGAAGTCGAGGGACTGGAGGGAGGCATAGGCTGAGATGAACTCTGCCTTGTTGGCCGCAGATCGGCAGTTCCAGAGGCTACCGGAGACCTGGAACTCCACGTGGGTCGTGCGCGCTGGGACCACCAGATTAGGTGGCCGCGGCCACGCGGTGTGGAGCGTTTGTATGGTCTGTGCAGAGAGGAGAGAACAGGGATAGACAGACACATAGTTGACAGGCTACAGAAGAGGCTACGCTAATGCAAGGAGATTGGAATGACAAGTGGACTACACGTCTCGAATGTTCAGAAAGTTAAGCTTACGTAGCAAGAATCTTATTTACTAAAATGATTAAAAATGATACAGTACTGCTGAAGTAGGCTAGCTGGCAGTGGCTGCGTTGTTGACACTACACTAATCAAGTCGTTCCGTTGAGTGTAATAGTTTCTACAGTGCTACTATTCGGGGGCTAGCTGGCTAGCTAGCAGTGTTGATTACGTTACGTTGCGTTAAAAGAACGACAATAGCTGGCTAGCTAACCTAGAAAATCGCTCTAGACTACACAATTATCTTTGATACAAGGACGGCTATGTAGCTAGCTATGTAGCTAGCTACGATCAAGCAAATCAAACCATTGTGCTGTAATGAAATGAAATGAAAATGTGATACTACCTGTGGAGCGAAGCGGAATGCGACCGGGTTGTTGTTGGCTAGCTGTTAGCTGTTAGCTGTTAGCTAGCTAGCAGTGTCTCCTACGTTAAGGACGACAAATAGCTGGCTAGCTAACCTCGGTAAATTAAGATAATCACTCTAAGACTACTCACTCTAAACTACACAATTATCTTGGATACGAAGACAGCAAAGACAGCTATGTAGCTAGCTAACACTACACTAATCAAGTCGTTCAGTTGAGTGTAATAGTTTCTACGGTGCTGCTATATGGTGGACGTTAGCTATGTGGCTAGCTGCAGTAGACTACGTTAGGACGACGAAATACGATAATTACGCAATTATCTTTGATACAAAGACGGCTATGTAGCTAGCTAAGAAGAAATTGCTAAGATTAGACAAATCAAACCATTGTACTATAATGAAATGTAATGAAAAGTAATGAAAAGTAATACTACCTGCGGACCGAAGTGCGAATGCGACCGCTCGCTCCAACCCGGAAGTTGGAGCGAGCGGAACATGTAGGAGGTGTCGGGGTCTTGCCTGGGTGGAATAGAATGGTGGGCTGCGTGGCATAGAGTCCTTAGGGTCTGGCCCCCATGACGTATCGGAGTCCTGGTATGTTGTATGAATATCCATGGTATATGCTGAAATGAAGAACTGGAGGCTTTATGGGCACTCCTTTTAATGTTGCACCAGTCCTTTGCGTATCAGGGCGAGGTTAACGCAGCCGCGTACTTAGTTTTCTTCGGGGGCTGACCCTTCTGAGGATGTACCTTCTTGGGGTTCCTGTGAATCATAATCCTCAGGATTTGTTTATATTATATACTTCCTTAGCTGAACAATGCTCTGCCGCTTTTGGCTCTGTACAAAAAGAGTGTCCGACAACTGTACCATTTTCAATTCCATTAGATCCCAACTTTTAAAAGGAATAAGCATGCGCAACATAAAATCTCCAGTCAGGCCACCATCACAAATGTTTTGGTTGCGTGTTTCCTCGTTGCTGATATAGAACTCCACGCATCCACATGGAAGTCCATTCTTTCTTTGTATTTTCACCCTGTGAAATACTCTTCCTGAGGAGTCAGGGTCACGTCCTGACCTTAGTTATCTTTGTTTTCTTTATTATTTTGGTTAGGTCAGGGTGTGACAAGGGTGGTTTGTTTAGTTTTTTTATTGTCTAGGGTTTTTTGTATGTCTCAGGGTTTCTCTAGTGTAGGTGTTTATATATATCCTCTTAAGGCTACCCCTGATTACTGCCCCTTCTGGAGGAATTGGGTACCCATATAAAACATGATACATTTTTGTCAAAAGTTGCTAATATATGCATATAAAAAATATTAACGAATAGAAAACACTCTAAAGCTTCTAAAACCGTTTAAATTTTGTCTCTATGTAAAGCAGAAGTGTCAGGGCATGCATTCTCCCAAAGTCTCTCTTGTAATGGAAAAAGTTGGCACCACTTTGACGTCATCGTATACGCACTTACCAAGCAGTTACAACCCTGGGAAGAGTCTGTATGTGTTCAGCTCGAAGCCTGCTTCCAATGAGACGTGTAACTGTGAGAATCGCGTGCTCACGAGACTTTGAGAGTGCCGAAAGGTCTCGGTCACGCCAAAAAAAAGTGCACCTCTTTGCGCGCTCTGCACCTTTTCTCTCTTTCCCTCAGGATCGATTAAAAGACGTGTGTGTGTCTGTTCGCCCTCACGATTGCTGTAGACCTTTATAACATGTTAAAGCTTAATTATGAACATAGTTTGACAAGTTTACTCAACATATAATATATAATTTCGACGTTTTGGTGCGCATCCACTTGAATTTTGCCTACATTTTGACCGAAATGAGGCTATTTTGAGAACCGAAAGACGCAGACTTGAAAACTGAATGCTAATTTGGTGAGTATAATCCCTTCCAGGTCTTCTGATGGAAGAACAGCAAAGGTAAGGGAATATTTATGTGTTAATTTTGGGTTTCTGTCGACTCCAAGATAGAGGAGTCATTATGCTAATGTGGGAGCGCCGACTCCCTATTATAGCCTAGTGAACGCAAAATGTAAAGTTAAATATAAATGTAACACAGCGTTTGCATTTAGAAGAAGTGTATCTTGCTATACATATGTAAAACATGCATATTTAGTCAAAGTTTATGATGTGTATTCCTTGTTAGCTGACGTTATCTGCCGGAGCTATTTCATTTCTCCTGGCATTGCAGTAGCATTTTTTGAATGATGCGTAATTGTAAACAGAGATTTATGGATATATATAGCATATTATTGGAAAAAAATGAATGTACTGTGTAACATGTTATATTACTGTCATCTGATGAAGATTTCAAAAGGTTAGTGAAATTATTTTTCTTTTAATCCTGCGTTTGTTGATTGCATATTTTTTCCTACTTGGCTATGCTAATGAGGTATGTCTGCAGTGGTGGTTGGACATAAATATGTGCTATGTTTTCGCCGTAAAACATTTTAGAAATCTGACTTGCTGGGTAGATAAACAACTTGTTTATCTTTCATTTGAGCTATTTTTCTTGTTAATGTGTGGAGGTTAAATATTTTTAGGAATATTTTTTCGCATTGTGCGTTATGCTAATGAGCTTGAGCCCTAGTCACAAACCCGCATACGGTTTTGGTGGACTAAAAGGAGTTTTTGTATTGTCTAGGGGTTTTTGTATGTCTCAGGGTTTCTCTAGTGTAGGTGTTTATATATCTATGGTTGCCGAGATTGGTTCTCAAGCAGAGGCAGCTGTTTATCGTTGTCTCTGATTGGGGACCATATTTATGTAGCCATATTCCTTGGGTATTTTGTGGGTTGTTATTCTATGTTTAGTTGTCTGTTCGCACTAGATATATTGCTTCACAGTTCTTTTTGTTATTTTGTATAGTTTTGTTCAGTGTTGCATTCGTTTAATAAATTAGAATGTACGCTTATCACGCTGCGACTTGGTCTCCTCCTTATGACAACCCTGACACAGGGGTACCTTTCCAACGGGTCTGGTAGCCCATGAACACACTATACTCCTTTGTGATAACTCTCAGTTCGGGACACACAACCTTGTGAAAAACCGGCCATTCTTCAAGCCGGTAGTCCACTCCTAAAGTCTGGTCTGTATATTCTTCTCCTTCAGCTACCGTATAGAGTTTCACTCTACAAGCCTGGTAATCAAACTGATACCCCCATTGCTGTCCATTAGACATCCTCACTTGATCTTTCATGTGAATGTGAGGGGAGTTCCTTTCCTGCAGTCGAATGACAAAAGCGCCCTCTAGTGGCCTCATGAGTAGAAAGTCATTAATATTCTTCATTTCAAATCCGGTGTTTCTACATCAAACGGTTTTGTTATATTTCAGTCTTCTGTGATGTAAATAAAGTGTAATATTGGGATGCAAACTTAAAACTGAATACATTTCAAGTCTACAGTATATCTGACATGGTGCAGGTGTCTAATTTATTTTATGCCCACAACCCTGTGTATAATTTTGTTTCAAAGTAGGTTTGTATAAGACGACCAAGAAACCCTCTACATGACACTGATTTAGCCCAGGTTTTAAGAGGGTTTCGAATAAGAGCCATAGTTTCCCCCTGTACATTAAACACACACACACAATATTGGATCTTTAGTTAGACATATCCTGGCTTTTTGTTTTCTGGCCAAGAGAAATAATGCATCATCGTCATTATTATGGATCTAAGTAAATGCCATTAGAAAAAAAGCTAGTGTAGGCCTGTCGTTCCATGTGGAATGTTTGACGTGACAGAGTTGAAATCACCAGGTAGGCCAAAACTCCATACCACCAAAACAGGCTGAATTTTCATGCAGTCTTTTCTAACAGCTCTTACACTAAATCGGCATTATCATTATTTTCACAATTTCGCAGTATTGTTACATCCTCATAGTGTGGGAATATATATAAAACACAGACAAATCACGTTTCTACTGCACAGGGCCAACCTGGTTTTTTTTTACCCAGGTGTTAGGCTTTAAGGTATCCGGATAGCACTAACTCCAAAATAACTAACTGCCAGATTTCTGTCCGGACTATTTCCTCTGGTGGAAGAATTCAATTGTATGAATTGACTTATCAAAATAAAGTTTCATGAAAATGTGTTATTCATTGTCATTATAATATGTTGGTAAATGCTATATAAAAGCAATAAGGCACGCGAGGCGGTGTCGTACTGTACCTCTGCTTTCACCTCGAGTGCCTTATTGCTTAATTAAATAGTTGTGGCTAACGGCATACAATTTTATAAACCTAGTTATAATGAGTGTTATAGAATACTGTTCATCCTTTTGTCATACTCTCCAATGCCACCTGTTAATAACAACTGCTATTCAGTGGTGTAAAGTACTTAAGTCATTTTTTTTACTACTTAGTAGTAAAAGTACTACTAAGTACTACTTAGTAGTTTGTGGGTATCTGTACTTTACTATTTATATATATTTTTGACTACGTTTGCTTTTACTTCACTACATTATTTAAGAAAATATTCTACTTTTTACTCCATACATTGACCTTGACATCCAAAAGTCCTCTTTAGATTTTTTTTTGAATGCTTAGCAGGACAGGAAATGGTCCAATTCACACACTTATTAACAGAACATCTCTGGTCATCCCCCCCTGCCTCTGAATTGGTGGACTCATTAAACACACAGGCTTCATTTGTAAATAATGTCTGAATGTTGGAGGTTGCCTCTGGCTATCTGTAACGGTTTTCTAGGTGTGAAGGAGAGTCGGACCCAACCGCAGCGTGTAGATTACGATCCATGTTTAATAATCAATGTAAACACGAATAAACACAAACACTCCAAAAACAATAAACGTAACGAAAACCGAAACAGCCTATACTTGTCAACTAACACAGCGACAGGAACAAAGACACTAAGGACAATCACCCACGACAAACTCAAAGAATATGGCTGCCTAAATATGGTTCCCAATCAGAGACAACGATAAACACCTGCCTCTGATTGAGAACCACTCCAGACAGCCATAGACTTTGCTAGATCACCCCACTAGCTACAATCCCAATATATACACACCAAAACCCCAAGACAAAACACACCACAATACAAAAACCCCATGCCACACCCTGGCCTGACCCAATACATAAAGATAAACACAAAATACTTCGACCAGGGCGTGACACTATCCATAAATGTAAAGAACAAATGTAAAAAACAAAGAAAATGGTGCCATCTGGTTGGCTTAATGATACATAAGCATGTTTTAAACAAAATACTTTGTCTTTTACTCAAGTAGAATTTTACTTTTACTTGAGTCATTTTCTATTAAGGTATCTTTACCTTTACTCAAGTATGATAATTGGGTACTTTTTCCACCACTGCTGCTATTACACAGGCTGCATGACAACTTATTTCATATGTTGTTACATGCTACATAACGTCTGCATACCAGATGTTATAACAAGGTGTTATGTAGTTTACCAACCTCTGTGCCACATTATTACAATGAATGGAATGATGGGTGTCGTAACCATGTCATATGCCCTTATAGAGTGTTCACAGACACCGGTTTAAGTAAAGTGATGAATTTGAGACGTTATAAAATAGCTAAGAATTTGATTATATACCACAGGATGAGTTGAAAGGATCACGTAAGGCCTAGGTGGGTGCAACTTGGCATGATGGTAAAGGCTCATGGGCCATGTGAATTGGCCACATTGTGGCGCTATAACAAGGGATTGAAGATGGAAACTTTGAAACATCATTGCCCCCTGTTTGAGCTAGAGTCCAGAAATTCAGTACAGGGATCCCTCCCCTTACAAGGAAAAAATATGTCTCAAGGACACAAGGTCCTCCATGATGTATTTTACCTCATTTAAAAATACTAATCTTCTTTTTTAAACGCTTCTTCTCTTAGTCCAGTAGATAAGCTAGAACATTTTTTTGATTTGGTATAGAAGTGTGAAAATAGGCACTGAACAAAACCTGATAGAGTGTCATTTTAGCTAAGCCTTGGTCAGTATGCTGAAAATGCACTTTTTTTTACATTTTGTGTAATGGCTTCCCCTGTGTTGGGGACACAACCTCTAAATAGCTTAAAATGTTTGTATTGGTTTGGGGAACACATTTAATTAACAACTGAATCCATATTGTCTTTGTTTTTACTTTGATGATTGCAACAATGATAAACATGTATTTTACATTGCTGTACAAATTGGTATTTCCTTACTTTGAAAGTGATGTATTAAATACAAAGTTACCTTTTACACTGTAAAAAAGTTATGTTCCCTGAAGTCTACTGATTACAATGAAATATAATATATGTAACTGGAGTTTCCAGCTGAACAAAAAAGAGAGCAGTCAGGGATAACTTCAATAAAAATATTTTCTGTTTAATTATAAGTTGCAACAGGGAGATACCTCCAACACAGAAGCAGAGAAAATGTTGAATAGGCTCTTTTCTGAGAAGGCCCTAAGATATTAATGAACAAAAAGGTGAACAATTATCAGTGTCTCCTCAACGAAGTCTGGCAGCAAACTTTAACCAGAACATTCAACACTGGCAGACATTTGATACTGGCAGTTAAACAGGACAAAGGTAGGAAGGTCAGTACTTAGTTATAACAGTATATACTTAAATGCAAGAAAATAATGAATCTAATAAATTACAATTACAATATGATATTATAAAATGCCACTTAAGAAATGTGTCAAGAATCCTACCCTGTACACATCACTCCAAGTAAATGATGATTGTGGACTTCAGGAAACAGAATAGGGAGCACCCCCCTATCTACAACGACGGGACCACAGTGGAGAAGGTGGAAAGCTTCAAGTTCCTTGGGTTACACATCACTGACAAACTGAAATGGTCCACCCACACATACAGTGTCTCTTCAACCTCAGGAGGCTGAAAAAAATTGTCTTGGCACCTAAAACCCTCACAAACTATTACAGATGCACAATTGAGAGCATCCTATCGGGCTGTATCATCGCTTGGTACGGCAACTGCACCGCCGCAACAATAGGGCTCTCCAGAGGGTGGTGCGGTCTGCCCAACGCATTACCGTGGGCAAACTACCTGCCCTCCAAGACACCTACAGCACCCGATGTCACAGGAAGGTCAAAAAGATAATACAACAACCACTGCCTGTTCACCTCACTATCATTCAGAATGTGAGTTCAGTACAGGTGCATCAAAGTTGGGACCGAGAGACGGAAAAACAGCTTTTAACCTCTTGGTCCTACCTGGCACGCAGGCGTCCCATCTAGACATCTGGAAATGCAAATGCGCTACGCTAAATGCTAATAGTACTAGTTAAAACTCAAACGTTCATTAAAATACACATGCAGGGTATTGAATTAAAGCTACACCCGTTGGGAATCCAGGCAACAAGTCAGATTTTTAAAATGCTTTTCGGCGAAAGCATGAGAAGCTATTATCTGATAGCATGTAACACCCCAAAAGACCCGCAGGGGACGTAAACAAAATAATTAGCATAGTCGTCGCTACACAAACTGCACAAATAAAATATAAAACATTCATTACCTTTGACCATCTTCTTTGTTGGCACTCCTAGATGTCCCATAATCACTATTGGGTCTTTTTGTCGATTAAATCGGTCCATATATAGCCTAGATATCGATCTATGAAGACTGTGTGATAAACGGAAAAAAATAGCGTCTTATAACGTAACGTCTTTCTTTAAAATTAAAAAAGTCGACGATAAACTTTCACAAAACACTTCGAAATACTTTTGTAATGCAACTTTAGGTATTATTAAACGTTAATAAGCGATCAAATTGATCACGAGGCGAAGTATATTCTTTAGCTGTCCGTCTGGAAAAAATGTCAGGGTAATTCTCAACCAAAATATCCGGTCGGAGACCGGAGGAAATGCGTTGCCTTGCGTCTGTTTGACCAAGAAACAAAGCCTAGGCAAATGACAAGACTCTAGACAACGTGTGGAAGCTGTAGGTATTGCAACCTCAGCCCCATTAAATGTGGTTCACCTTTATCAATGGGTTCAAGTCGCGCATGGATATATATTTCCATTTTCAGTGATCAGATTTTCCTGCGCTTTTCGATGAAACGCACGTTCTGTTATAGTCACAGCCTTGATTTAACCAGTTTTATAAACATCTGAGTGTTTTCTATCCACACATACTAATCATATGCATATACTATATTCCTGGCATGAGTAGCAGGGCGCTGAAATGTTGCGCGATTTTTAACAGAATGTTCGAAAAAGTAGGGGGTAGGATTAACAGGTTAACTCAAGGCCATCAGACTGTTAAATAGCCATCAATAGCACTTAGAGGCTACTGCATATATTCATAGACATGGAATCACTGGCCACTTAAATAATGTTTACATATCTTGCATTACTCATCTTATATGTATATATACTGTATTCTATACTATTCTACTCTCTCCGTCTATGCTGCTCTGACATTGCTTGTCCATATATTTATATATTCTTAATTACATTCCTTTACTTAGATTTTTTCGTGTATTGGGTATATGTTGTTAAATGGTTAGATATTACTTGTTAGATATTACTGCAATGTCGGAGCTAGAACCACAAGCATTTTGCGTGTGTGTGTGTGCGTGTGTGTGTGTGTGTGTGTGTGTGTGTGTGTGTGTGTGTGTGTGTGTGTGTGTGTGTGTGTGTGTGTGTGTGTGTGTGTGTGTGTGTGTGTGTGTGTGTGTGTGTGTGCGCAGGTGTATAACTTACAGGTGGGACAAGGGGTCATGACCCCACCCCCCCAATATTAGAGACAGGTCAATTTGACCCCCTCAATAATATACCATGATGAATTTGATTGATTGGAAATAATTTTCCTACCATAAAGTGCCAGGCAGCTACTGGTTTTCTGTGGCTTTACATGAAGTTATATGACTGCTACTTTGATATTACACCATAATACCAAAATAACATAACACAAACTCAACCATCCCAACATACTGCCGTCTAACTTCGCCCCTTGACGAAAAACAAGTCTATGTGAGTGTGTGCAATGGTGGTGGAATCCATGTATTCACATGTTGTGTGTGTGTCTGTTTTGTGCTTTGAGGATGTCTCTGCCCACATGTGGTCTAAGTACGCCACAGCTGTTTGATACATTCTGTATATCCCCCCATGTTCCTGCCACGGTTTTTAAGTGTATGTGTATGTGTGTGTGTACAAGGAAACAACAACACTGACCAATAAACATTTAATTGTAACATCAACTATTTAGTTATCTAGGTTTCTTTTTTATAGCTGCCATTGCTACTGTAGCCTGCACATCTACATTTCTTCACAGCTGTCACAAATCCTCTTGTGCCCCAGAAACCTTTTATTTTGTTGTAAAATTCTATTTGCTTCCATTTTGTTTCAATATATTTATGTTATGTTTGTTATTATTAAAACAACAAAATACATTTTGTGAAATATTAGCTTTTGTCTGAAGCTGAAATAGACAGGAAATTGAAACGTTAATTTGACCTATGCACTAACAAGACTTTTCAGCGTACGAAGGTTTGACACATGCTGGAGTACTGTAGTTGTATTGCAACAAGATCTCCTAGTTTCACTTACATATTTGACGTATTATGGAAGCATTAATTCCACATGGTTACACGGTTAAAACAGAAACAACTCAAAGGATTAAGCTTAGGTATTCATGCCGAGTGGTTTAGGTTAGGGATATGGTTTGGGATAAGCTTAAAACAAAATAATTAAAAACAATGCACTGTTTCCATCAAGTATCATCATGTATTCTCATGGCTTGCAAGAGCATTATGAACTGTCATAGCGCAGTGGTCAGAGCAGCATGCTTTAGTCTGGTCGGCGCGCTTTGCTTCTGAGCATCAATAGTTGCTTGAGTGCTCGGCAAGAGTTAAACAATTTGTGAGCGCCGAAGGCGGCATATATCAACGTTCTCAGGGCCGTTTCAAATGTCCAAAGTCTATTTCTAGTGATCAGCCTGATTTATTGATCTAATGTACTTCAACAACAGAATTACTCACATTGGACAAAATGAAAATGTTAACCATAATCAGAGACTAAAAAGTGTTGGTTTACAATTACATTGTTTATGCTCTATTCATACAATAAAAGTGACTCAAATTACACAATTCAGTTACTATTGGGCAAAATATAATCCAAAACACAATCAAAACAAACTGCATATGCATCCAACAAGTTTGTACAGTCAAAAGCTTGATGTAACTTTGGACTATACTATAAGTGTCAAATTACTTCAAATGGGGGGACAAGATACATAAAGTGTTTTCATTTCTAAATGGTAAAAGAGATGTATTAAAATACCCTCAAAACACTGGGGGAGGAAACAGAAAGACCAGAAGAGCATTCTTTTTGGCACAAGGTTCATTAGGTTGATTATAATGCCAGCAGGGTGTAGGCCTCTGCAATCAATGAGAAATGGCACTTAATCAATAACCCGTTAAGGAACAGACCAAGAAAAAATGAAAGATTGGCTCTTTGCATGTCATTTCTTTTCTATAATCCTTGATTCCACATTTACTGTGAAAATATCAATACAATGCAGCCTGTACCAACAGATTAAATATGCTCATGTGGTTCCAGTTATAATTGATTAAGTTAGTTAGTTGTGCTGTAGTTGCTTACCGTTCATGTATTGTCCCTCTTTGTCTAGAGTAAATTATTTACGAAGTTGATGTCCTGTCCACTGTTATTCGAGGCTGTCTGTCTGAAGAGCATTCGTATGTCCTTTACACCCATAGAGGTAGATAGAGAGCGCATTCAGGGCTGTGTCAGTATTGACATTTTGTCCGGCAGTTATTGTCATGCAAATGTCTGCTGGTCTTACGGTAATTGACTGTTAATTAACAAACACGTTCAGC
This sequence comes from Oncorhynchus keta, assembly GCF_023373465.1. Taxonomy (NCBI): domain Eukaryota; kingdom Metazoa; phylum Chordata; class Actinopteri; order Salmoniformes; family Salmonidae; genus Oncorhynchus; species Oncorhynchus keta. The sequence continues at coordinate 24,238,261 of NC_068451.1, read as the reverse complement.
ATCTCCAGGCCGCCATGCATACAAGCCGCTGATGTGCACCTAAGGAACATCTACATTTAAAAGTCTAATAAAAATATACACCATCACAATATATCCATTATTTATTTTAGGCAGGTCTTAAGAAACATTATTATATGAAGAAAATGAATTTCAGAAGAACAGAATATGAGTCAGTCTACTCCTGTATGTTTTCTGTCTATGCGTCCATACCATAGGCTGTAGGCTAGTTCAATTAGCAGACAAGATATGCTTATAAGTTCCATGCCATTATTTTATATTATATGATTTTATAGTAACAATATAATTGAACTTACCTGAAAAAAATAGAACAGATTTTTACAACAGACTTTCTGGGGCAAGTGCACATATGAAGTGGCTATGTTGAGTGTAAAAGTTACCATTTGAAATATGTCCTATATGCTCGATTTTGTGTTATTTGGCTACTTTAGTTGTGAATTATACAAACCTCATGTAGCCCATACATGTCTTAGAAATCAAAACATGTATGGGCTACATGATGCTACTATAGGATATTGATTTTAGAATGTCTCAAAAAAACCTTGTGCTCTCTTCCTTGCCTCAGGCTGTTCTCTCATCAAGTGATCATATTATCACCCTGTCGTGGAAATTCTTACACAGGGACACTCAAAGTCTATCTTAAATGAATCATGGTTTATTCATCAGCACGCTGGAGGGGTTCCAACCAACTCAATACACCATAATACACATGTCAATCAGGAGCTCTCTACTTTGAAACTGAGATATCTTTAGTTTGTTCTCAAAACAAGGTCTGGGTGTACTTTGAAACTGAGATATCTTTAGTTTGTTCTCAAAACAAGGTCTGGGTGTACTGCCAATTTCTAGTTACTGAGGAGGATTTGTTCAGTCATCCACTTGCATGAACACAGAAATTGGTTTATAGAACAGCACATGAATTGAACAAAGAAACTAGTTACAAGAAAAGCACAAACCTTAAAATTCCAATTGTAACACTATTCTCAATTTAATATTGTCTTTACTAATATGTCAAATTAGTTTAGACTTAGAATGGCTCATTATCATGAACAGGGGCAGTGGAAAAAAGGCACTTGAATAGGGAATGGAGGCCACTTTCCCCCGGATAGGCTACTGCGGTTTTATAGTGGATCCTGTGTTTAATAGCAGCTGAGAAATAAATATAGTAGCAGCTGGGATCCTCCTCTTTTTAGTGACAACCATCAAAACTCTTCTTTCACACAGGATTGCATATATAAAAATGTCTGGGCTTATAAGAAATCACTTGGCCTATTTCAATCCAGGCATCAACGACTGTTTGAGGAGCATGCAGCCACTTGCTGCACGACAGGTGATATTCCACCCAAACTCTGTATGCCATGGGCTCTCCATCTCTGTTCCTGCAGCTACCCAGGGCTTCATTTGGGAAACCAAGTGAAATCTGTTTGGGAACATTGATAACAACATGGTTTCACAACGAAACATAGTGTATTTTATTAAACTGTTGACCACCTCCCTCTCTGCGCCCTCGAGAATGGAACAAAGGAGAGAGAGGAGGAGATGACAATGCTTGGTTGTGAGATTCTCAGATCAAATCAAACTTTATTTGCCACATGCGCTGAATGCAACAAGTGTAGATCTTACCGTGAAATGCTTACTTATAAGCCCTTAACCAACAGAAGAAGAAGAAGAAAATATTTCCCAAGTATGCTAAAATAAAAAGTAATAATAAAAAGTATATATCCACATAATTTTCCTCCCTCATGAAGCCATTTATTTTGTGAAGTGCACCAGTCCCTCCTGCAGCAAAGCACCCCCACAACATGATGCTGCCACCTCTGTGCTTCATGGTTGGGATGGTGTTCTTTGGTTGCAAACCTCCCCCTTTTTCCTCCAAACAAAATGATGGTCATGGAGGCCAAACAGTTCTATTTTTGTTTCATCAGACCAGAGGACATTTCTCCAAAAAGTACAATCTTTGTCCCCATGTGCACACCGTAGTCTAGCTTTTTTAATGGCGGTTATGGAGCAGTGGCTTCTTCCTTGCTGAGCGGCCTTTCAAGTTGTCAATAAATGACTTGTTTTACTGTGGATATAGATACTTTTGTACCTGTTTCCTTCAGCATCTTCACAATGTCCTTTGCTGTTGTTCTAGGATTGCACTTTTCGCACCAAAATATGTTAATCTCTAGGAGATAGAACGCGTCTTCTTCCTGAGTGGTGTGACGGCTGCGTGGTCCCAGGGTGTTTATACTTGCGTGCAATTGTTTGTACAGATGAACGTCGTACCTTCGGGTGTTTGCAAATTTCTCCCAAGGATGAACCAGACTTGTGGAGGTCTACAATTTCTTTCTGAGGTTTTGGCTGATTTCTTTCGATTTTTACATGATGTCAAGCAAAGAGGCACTGAGTTTGAAGGTAGTCCTTGAAATACATCCACAGGTACACCTCCAATTGACTCAAATGAGGTAAACTAGCCTATCAGAAGCTTCTAAAGCCATGACATTATTTTCTGGAATTTTCCAAGCTGTTTAAAGGCACAGTCAACTTAGTGTATGTAAACTTCTGACCCACTGGAATTGTGATACAGTGAATTATAAGTTAAATAATCTGTCTGTAAACAATTGTTGGAAAAATTTCTTGTGTCATGCACAAAGTAGATGTCCTAACCGACTTGCCAAAACTATAGTTTGTTAACAAGAAATTTGTGGAGTGGTTGAAAAACAAGTTTGAATGACTCCAACCTGCATAGGTAACAAACAAACATTGAGAAGCTTCAGTGTACAAGAGGGGGGAGCGGTAATTGTAAATTGCTTTCTGACGATCTTCTCCACTTTGGTGTCCTTGGCAGTCTCTAGGGCTGGCAGGGAGGTCAAAGGGTACACGGTGACAGGGTCCTGAACCAGCTGCACATTCCCTGGTTTCAACGGAAATTGTTATTTTGTGTTTGTGTGTCTGAAAGCATGTCTTGTATCTTATGTTATCTGTTTCAGACTGAGCACCCATTTGTTTATGTGTTATCCCTCTCCTATGTCAATTCTTTGGAGATTTGCATATTTTGCACTAAACATGATGATATAAAACAGAAAGATACTGACCGAGTACTTTCACACTTTCATTTGAGGCTTTTATTGAACAACAATAACCATAAACACAAACTCTTGGTCTATAACATTAAAGATCCTATCTCTATCTATGTTTTCTAACATGCTAGTCTACTATCCTTGGTACAATCATGGGGAGACGGGCAGCGTGAAGGACTCACCATTGATTTTGCTGGAACGGTGAGCAATTGTGCTTTCCAATGGTATTAATATTACAGTTGACCTGGAAGTATAAAAAATGTTGGCCGCTAAAATAAGGTCAAATGTACGGAACACTGATGAACGGAGGTTCTCTAGCTACCGTTACTTAGGTGCCCTTCCCAACAATGCAGAGAGAAGGGAAATCGAGAAATAGCAGAAAAGTAAAACACGTAATAAAAGTCATTAATAAATATACAAAATGAGCAACAATAACTTGGCTATATACACGGGGTACAAGTACAGAGTGGATGTGCAGGGGTACGATGTAGTTGAAGTAGTTACAGTATGTACATAGAACTAGTAATAAAGTGACAGATAGTAAACAGTAGCAGCAGTGTATAAGTCAAAAACGTTAGTGCAAAAAGGGTCAATGCAGATTGTTAATTAGTCTGTGTAGCTATTTGGTTTACTAACTATTTAGCAGTCTTACAGCTGGGTGTAAAAGCTGTTCATGGTCCCCTTGGTTTCAGACTTGGTGCATCGGTACCGCTTGCAGTGCGGTAGCAGAGAGAACAGTCTATGACTAGGGTGGCTGGACTCTTTGGCAATTATTAGGGCCTTCATCTGACATCGCCTGGTATAGATGTCCCGGGTGGCAGGAAGCTTGGCTCCAGTGATGTACTGGGCTGTACGCACTACCCTCTGTAGCACCTTGCGGTTGGAGGCCGAGCAGTTGCCATAAGAGGCGGTGATGCAACCAGTCAGGATGCTCTCGATGGTGCAGCTGTAGAATTTTGAGGATCTGAGGACCCATACCTGAGGACCCATTCTCTTGAGGGGGAAATAGGCGTTGTCGTGCCCTCTTCATGACTGTCTTGGTGTGTTTGGACCATGATAGTTTGTTGATGTGAAGCTTGAAGCTCTCATCTTGCTCCACTACAGCCCCGTTGAATCCATCCACCTTACAAGAATGAGGATTGCATACCCTTACCACCTGGATTGGATCCAGTTGCAGAGGGAGGTGTTTAGTCCCATGGTCCTTAGCCTAGCGATGAGCATTGAGGGCACTATTGTGTTGAACGCTGAGCTGTAGTTTTGACAAGAGATGAAAAGAATCTGCCCACTCCATCAAGCAATGGGGACAACAACACAGGGCATTCACGGGACCAAGGACCACACCTGCAGAAACTGGACAACGAGGGGAAGCAGAGGAGATACCTATCATAGACGTCTCCCAGCTGACGCTTGACATACCACCTACGTGTTACAACCAGCTGGTATGATTGAGTAGAATCAGCCAACAGTAATATGGAAGCAGCAATGTGAGAGTCAGTAGTGCATGACCTTAAATGGTAATAATAGGAAGCTTCCGTTTAACACACAGGCCTAAGGTTACGTAGGTCTACAGCCCCAGTGGGAACTTCCCCTGTAAAAAGGTATATAAAGAGACAGCATAAGCATAAGACAGCATGATCCTCACTGACATATGAGACACAATTAATATGGAGAATCATCACAGGTAAATTTACTATTGCACTATACGCTTTTTGTTAGACTATAACAATATTTAAGAACTGGATTATTTTGCCTAAGTACTTATTGGATCACTATCTGAATATACTTGGTTGAATTTAGTGACCCCGAGACTGAGTCTACGAAACACAGAGGTCTAAACGCCTCTTGAATACAGACGTAGTGGCGGTCACTCAGTGAGACATCAGGTACAGATGTGATTGGCAATACAAGGTAACAGCAAAGTACCAGTTACAATATATTGAGTCCATACACAGAGTTGGAAGTGTATAGAGATATTGGAATTTGGAATCTAGCGTCATAGCTGTGAGAATACCAATTACAGGAAAGTGACCAAGGGGCTGAGCATTTAAGGTAATTTAACTATTTTTGCTATTTAGTCAATATTGTTAGAAGTGTTAACGCATTTAAAGTTTCGCAATATTATCTGGCATAGCCTAAAGCATTAAGGTTTGATTGAGCATTATTGTTGTATTGAGAAACTGTATAACCATTGAATTGTAATGATGTGTATAAGACAAAAACAGAGTGACTAAATAAAAGCTTGAAACTTTGACAACTAGGCCAGATTAACGATCTGGAGAGCAAACGCCTTTGACACTCTCACTGAACAGAAAGTAAAGCAACGTCAGCACAAGAACTGTTCGCCGGGAGCTTCATGAAATTAGTTTCCATGGCCGAGCAGCCACACACAGGCCTAAGATCACCATGCACAATGCCAAGTGCCGGCTGGAGTGGTGTAAAGCTTGCCGCCATTGGACTCTGGAGCAGTGGAAACGCGTTTTATGGCGTGATGAATCACGCTTCACCATCTGGTAGTCCGATTGACAAATCTGGGTTTGTCGGATGCCAAAAGTACGCTACCGGACCAAACTGTAAAGTTTGGTGGAGGAGGAATAATGATCAGAGGCTGTGTTTCATAGTTTGGGCTAGTCCCTTAGTTCCAGTGAAGGGAAATCTTAACACTACAGCATACAATGACATTCTAGATGATTATGTGCTTCCAACTTGGGAAGGAATGTTCCAACATCTAGTGGACAGCCTTCCCAGAAGAGTGGAGGCTGGTATAGCAGCAAAGGGTGGGACCAACTCTATAGTAATGTCCATGCTCTGGGAATGAGATATTTGACGAGCAGGTGTCCACATACATTTGGGCCATGTATCTCCATGGGGCGGGTTGATATAGGTGAGGGGTGACGGGTACGTCCTCTCCATAGCAACCAGCTAGTGTTAAAGCCTATAGAGTCACACACTCAATTGGAATAAAAAAAACATTAAAACTGTACGCTCAAAACCACAGACCCAGTGCATGGGCGAGCGGTTTGCTTATGTCAACGTTGTGAATGCCCATACAATAACCCCACAGCCACCATGAGTGCCCCATGGTGGCTGTGGGGTTATTGTATGGGCAGGCATAAGCTATGGTTAACAAACACAACTGCATTTTATTGATGGCAATTTGAAGGCACAGAAATAACGTGACGAGATCCTGAGGCCCATTTTTTTTTTTTTATCAAATAAAATTTTATTTGTCACATACACATGGTTAGCAGATGTTAATGTGAGTGTAGCGAAATGCTTGTGCTTCTAGTTCCAACAATGCAGTAATAACAAACGAGTAATCTGACAATTTCACAACAGCTACTTTATACACACAAGTGTAAAGGGATAAAGAATATGTACATAAAGATATATGAATGAGTGACGGTACAGAGCGGCATAGGCAAGATGCAGTAGATGGTATCGAGTACAGTATATACATATGAGATGAGTAATGTAGGGTATGTAAACATATAAATGTGGCATTTAAGGTACAGTATCTGTGACCAACATATGCATCTATGTTATCTGTATTCCCAGTCATGTGAAATCCATATATTATGGCCTAATGCATTTATTTAAATTGACTTGTTTCCTCATATGAACTGTAAAATCTTGGTAATTGTTGCATTTATGTTTTTGTTCAGTTTATACTAGATGTGTTACCATATTAACACAAGAGTTCTAGAACCCACAATATTAAAGCTGACATACCCCCCCCCCCGCCTCAAACCTGAGGGACAAATGTAAATGAATCACATTAAATACTGTAAATAATCTTCAGAAATGACTTTGTCAAAACAACAAAATAACTAGGGCTTCACAATTTATTTTATTAAACTAGGCAAGTCAGTTAAGAACAAATTCTTATTTACAATGACGACCTAGGAACAGTGGGTTAACTTTCTTGTTCAGGGGCAGAACAACAGATTTTTACCTTGTCAGCTCAGGGATTCAATCCACCAACCTTTTAGTTACTGGCCAAATGCGCTAACCACTGAGCTACCTGCACAATGGTGAAAACTTGGGAAAAACTTAGAGAGTTTAGTAATAATCCATTTAGTATAAAGGGAAATAAACAAAAAAAGGTGGTCCTCCTGTTGGTGAGCAGATGTTTCACAGTTTCCTCTGCTAGCGTGGTTGATCTGTGTGTCACAGCTCAGCAGCTTGGGCTTGTAGCAGTACCAGGGCTCCCCTATGTGGAGGTCTGTGTAATTGCACAATGGCTCCTGGTTTGTCAGCAGACACAGGTTACGTACAGATGTTGGGACAGTTTTCCAGAGCGGAACAGACAGAGAAAATCAAATCGGGCCGTTCTTCTCGTAACCATCCTAGAACATAAACAGCCTCACTAGGATGGACCAGTGTCACCTCCACCTGTGCAGATCCCTGCCATAGTAACGGGAAAATGGCAGAGTACGTCCCATTCCTGTCCTGCAACGCCCGCCCCCAACTTGGAGGAGTGTAGCCGGGCCAGCAAGAAGTCTCCACCATAGCTCTTGGGACACCCCTGGAAGTCATGCATATGGACCAGAACCTCCAACTGGTTCCCCATATGCCACTCTCTTCTGCCTCCTGCTGGCAGGATCACAAAATGGCTGTATGCTGGGTCACTGGTCTGGTTCAGGGACACATTCACAGAATGGGGCTGAGGCTGTGGCCAGGCGATGGACTCCAGGAGGTATTGCTCATCCAGTAGCTCTGGTTGCGGCGCAGAGGAGAAGGACCCGCTGTGATGAAAGCTGGGTGGATGCTGCTCTGGAGCTGGTAGAACGTTGACATCATTTGGCAGTTGTGCTTCTGCTGAGAAGAGTAGAGGTACAGGTGTGCAACACTGGAAGCATACGTTTTATAGAAAGTGCTACGCTCAAATAAATGTCAATTATACCTGGAAGTAAGCAGCATGGATCCGCGAGAGGCTAGCGCTGGTCATTGTAAAATGACTCTATTTTTGTGTTTTCAAGAATGACACATGGCTCACACCCGAGAACATTTGGTAAAGTGGCTTGCTCTCTGCTCACGCTGGCGTAAAAAAAATCTTTGTCCAGTGTAGCAGCTAAAAACCTACAGTTTTCGCTAAGCCCCAGTGTAGCTCCCATGTGAGGGGGAGAGGGTGGTAAAGGAGGTCAATTGTGATTGAAGCCATGTGAGAAATGAATCATGTTTGACCTGTAACTTATTTTGAGTGCAGATGGATTTACCCTACCTCCAGAATGTTGATATTGCTGAACAGGAAGAAGAACCATGACAGGGCCAGCAGGAAGAAGATACAGATATATTTGGACCAGCTTCTGTCAGTCCCCCTGACGTTAACACAAAGAAGCTGGTAACTATTTGCCCTATGAGTGTTTGCAAGTGTGCATAAATAGAGCAGAACTAGAAAATCTGCATTCATTTAGCATAGCAGGCTTCACAAATATGACGCCGAAGAACATGGCTGACGTTTTACATTCTCCCAACCAATTGTGCAATTTTTTGTGTGTTTTACGTAACTTTAACATTTTTTTTACTTACTGTGTACATAATGTTGCTGCTACCGTCTGTTACGACCAAAAATAACACAAACAGGAAGAAACTTTTTCCTTTAAAAACATCTTAGTTCTAGGCTCCTTTTTTCTCAATTTCCACCTGAATGACGTGCCCAAAGTAAACTGACTGTTGCTCAGGCCCTGAAGCCAGGATATGCATATAATTGGTACCATTGGAAATAAAACACTTTGACGTTTGTGGAAATGGTAAAATGATGTAGGAGAATATAACACAATAGATACGGTAGGAGACAATCCAAAAGAATAACCAACCAGAATTTCTGTTTTGAGAGACCATGCTCTTACAATGGCAAGTATAAGGGCATACTCAATTCTAGCTCCCATGATGCAATTCCTATGGCATCCACAGGGTGCTAGCAGTCTATATTCAAGGTTTCAGGCTTGTAACTTCCAAAACGAATAAGAAATATCAGTTTTAGTACAGGGACACAGTCTTGGAAATTTGTGTTTGCATGCACGATGAAGACAGGAGGCACCTGCTAAAAAAAATGGTTTCCTCTTGACATACTTCTTTCCGTAACAAATATTATAGTTTGATTACATTTTAGGGTATCGGAGGAGTGAATAGAAATGTATTTTGACTTGTTGAAACAAAGTTTAAGGGTAGATAGTCGGATTCTTTTCTCTGCATGTTGAACAAGTAGATTACTCAAATCGATGGAGCCAACTAAACTGACTTTTTGGGATATGAAGAACGATTTTATCTAACAAAACAACACTATGTTATAGCTGGGACCCTTTGGATGACAAATCAGAGGAAGATTTTCAAAAAGTAAGTGAATATTTAATCGCTATTTGTGAATTTATGAAACTTGTGCCGGTGGAAAAATATTTTCATGTGGGGAGCCATCCTCAAACAATCGCATGGCATGTTTTCACTGTAATAGCTACTGCAATCGGACAGTGCAGTTAGATGAACAAGAATTTAAGCTTTCAACCGATATGACAATTGTATGTACCTACATTCTTTTTTACATTTAACCAGAGGTAGGCTAGTTGAGTACAAGTTCTCATTTACAACTGCCAAGATAAAGCAAAGCAGTGCAACACAAACAACAACACATGGAATAAACAAGCGTACAGTCAATAACACAATAGAAAAAATAAAGTCTATATACTGTGTGTGCAAATGGCGTGAGGAGGTAAGGCAATAAATAGGCCATAGTAACAAGTATATTGTGTATTGCTACCACTGTATCAAAGGTATTATCTAAGTGAGTTTCAGACAGTCAGAATATGAATGTCATCTGTACCAAGCAAGTTATTGACTTCATGGATCTTGTTTCTCAGGCTGCATATGTTAATATGTCAATTTTTTCTGGGTTGCTTGATTGTTTTAAATGCTTTACTGGGAAGCTTATCAGAAGTAGACTTGATAGTGCAGGATGAGCTGCACAAAGTGGCCTTCCTACTAGGGCACACAGCCTCAGTGCTAACAGTGTAACTCTGGTTCATAGGCTCCTGATTACTGCATCCAATAGCTATATAATTAACAAATGGTATTCAGGGAAATTAGGGGGACATACATTAAGTTACTTACATTGTGTCTGCCAACACCCCAAGGATAATGTATATTTGATGCAACATTATGATGACTCATTGTTATAATGGTAGGGATTAAGTGAGCTGGTTGTGTGTCATTGATAAGTCATTGTTTCAACGCCTTGAAATGCAAGGACAGAGTCCAGGAGCTGATTTGGATGGACTCCTGTAGAGAATTCTGTTTCCAGAAGGTGTCAACATTATCTATAAAAGTGACTCCAGCAGAGCTACAGTAATCATTTAGCCTGCTGAAGCTATCACACGATGGTACCGGACCAGAAATTGTTGGACGTTTTTTGGAGTCTTTTAATACTAAAATTAGTTCTTTAAAAATCAATTATCAGATGTTCCGAGCTAGCCCTCCTGATGTCATTTGACCCCACATGGACTACAACAGTGTCAGCTCCCAGCATCTGTTGTAAAGCAGACGGAAGCAGCCTTATGATGTACTCTACTTGTACTCCTGGCCATACATGTCTCAAGTTGAGGGAGAGTGCAATTGGCATGCTGACTGCAGTAACATCCACCAGAGTTGTTGCCAGAGCATCTAATATTCATTTCTCTACCATAAGCCGCTTTAGAGAATTTGACAGTATGTCCAAGAGGCCTCACAACCGCAGACCATGTACAACCAATGCAGCCCAGGACCAAACTGTCTCATCTGCGTGTTCATTGTCCTCACCAGGGTACCGTGACAAGACTGCAGTTTGGCATTGTAACTGGCTTCAGTGGGCAAATGCTCACCATCGATGGCCAACAGCAAAGTGTGCTCTTCACAGATGAGTACTGGTTTCAACTGTTCCGGGCAGATGGCAGACAGTGTGTATGACGTCATGTGGGAGAGCGGTTTGCTGATGTCAACGTTGTGAACAGAGTGCCCCATGGTGGCAGTGGGGTTATGGTATGGGCAGGCATAAGATACAGACAACAAACACAATTGCATTTTATCGATCGTAATTTGAATGCATAGAGATACCGTGACAAGATCCAGAGGCCCATTGTCGTGTCATTCATCCACCGCCATCAACTCATGTTTCAGCATGAATAATGCACAGCCCCATGTTGCAAGGATCTGTACACAATTCCTGGAAGCTGAAAATGTCCCAAATCTTCCATGACCTGCATACTCACCTGACATGTCACCCATTGAGCATGTTTGGGAGGCTCTGGATTGACGTGTATGACAGCATGTCCCAGTTCCCGCCAATGCCCAGCAAATTCATACAGCCATTGAAGAGGAGTGGGAAAACATTCCACAATAAACAGCCTGATCCACTCTATACAGAAGAGATGTGTCACGTGTAATGAACACAATGGGAGACAGAGTTGGTTTCAAGCGCAGGGTATAAATTTGTAAAGGACCAAAATGAGGAGCCAGGTAGCTGGGTCCAGGGGCAGGCAGAAGGTCATACACAGAGGGTCCAAAAATTCAACAGTATAGGCAGGGAAAAGGCTAGTAACGTTGTTCGGAAGATCAGGCAGGCAATAGGTTGATAACAGGAAATCCGATCTGCTAAAATACAGGCAGGGAATAGGCAAAAAGGCATCGTTAGCGAGGCAGGCAAAAACTATCTAACACGGGATGATTCCATTACAGGAAACCCAGCACTTTGACTGAAAGTGTGTCACAAAACAAACAATAGCTCACAATGACAGGGTGCAAAGAACTAAACTAAATAGGGTGTGATAATGACATACAGGTGTGTGAACAGGTGATCAGAATTCAGGTGATTAGGATCTGGAAAGTGAGCTGCGTTCAGGGGATCTATGTGATCTATGGGATCTATATATATCTACATGCTCAGAGTGTAGACCTATTTACACATTGGTGATCCAATGGTGAAAGCGCCATATCATACAAAATATACAAATAGATTTACCCAATATACACCGGCATCTTGTACCCGAGATGGCATAGCAGTTCAGACGTCTTTTGTCCTCGTCTTGTCGTGTCCTGTATATATATATATTTACAACTTTTTTTCACATACATTTTATTTTTATTTTCCATCAACTCATCTTCAAAACACTCTCCTGCAACCCGCCTCACCAATTTATATTTATAAATAAGTATTATTTACCTCAAATCTGCAATCCTCCAAGAAGCTAGCCAGAAGCTAGCCAGAAACTCCAAGAAGCTAGCCAGAAACTAACCAGAAGCTAGCCAGGAGCTAGCTAGCAGCTAATCAGAAGCTAGTTCAGAAGCTAGTTAGCTTCTTTACTGGCAAATCGTTAGTATTCAGCTAACCACGGTTTGTGGCCATCAGCTATCATTTAGCTCGAAAATCTATCGCCAGTTTTTGTACGGCGCAGCTCGGAACGGAGCATACCGGACTAATTTTTCTCTCCATGTCCTTGGATTTCAACTGCTCTCTGGACATTCATTCCCAGATCTCACAGCTAGCTAGCTGCTATCCGTGTGTCTATCTGCTCTCGTCGATTCCGGAGCAAACATCAATTACTCCGGAGCTAGCCAGCTCCGTCAATCACTCCTGAGCTCCGTCAATCACTCCTGGGCTGCAGTCACCTATCCGGACCCGTTTTACTGCCTACGCGGAGCCCCACCGGGCCTTCACAACTGGACTGCCGACGTTATCTACCCGAAGGAGATCCGGCTGGCTCCTCCGTCGCGACGTTACCTGAACGCCCATCTGCGGCCTGCTAACCGTTAGCTGTCTTACCGGCTGCTCTCAGAATAGACAATCGGACAATTTATTTATTTTTATTATTATTATGTTTCTTCTTGGGCCTCTATAACTATATCTAATGTTTTAATTTTATTTTTGTTGTTGTGTGATTTGGACTAATCCCCTCTACCACACGGAACCCCACTAATCTACTGACGGAATGCAAGAGGTGGCTAACAACAGACCTCCATCCTATGCTAGCTTGCTACCGATGTCATGGCTAGCTGTCTAAATCGCTGTGACCCCCAAACCAACCACTCCACTCACTAGACTCTTTTGATCACTCGACTAAGGATGCCTCTCCTTAATGTCAATATGTCTTGTCCATTGCTGTTCTGGTTAGTGTTTTTTGGCTTATTTCACTGTAGAGCCTCTAGTCCTGCTCACTATACCTTATCCAATTTATTAGTTCCACCACCCACACATGCAATGACATCTCCTGGTTTCAATGATGTTTCTAGAGACAATATCTCTCTCTTCATCACTCAATACCTAGGTTTACCTCCACTGTATTCACATCCTACCATACCTTTGTCTGTACATTATACCTTGATGCTATTTTATCGCCCCCAGAAACCTCCTTTTACTCTCTGTTCCAGACGTTCTAGACGACCAATTCTTATTGCTTTTAGCCGTACCCTTATTCTTCTCCTCCTATGTTCCTCTGGCGATGTAGGGGTGAATCCAGGCCCTGCAGTGCCTAGCTCCACTCCTATTCCCCAGGCGCTCTCTTTTGATGACTTCTGTAACCGTAATAGCCTTGGTTTCATGCATGTTAAAATTAGAAGCCTCCTCCCTAAGTTTGTTCTATTCACTGCTTTAGCACACTCTGCCAACCCGGATGTTCTAGCTGTGTCTGAATCCTGGCTTAGGAAGACCACCAAAAATTCTGAAATTTTAATTCCAAATTACAACATTTTCAGACAAGATAGAACTGCCAAAGGGGGCGGTGTTGCAATCTACTGCAAAGATAGCCTGCAGAGTTCTGTCCTACTATCCAGGTCTGTACCCAAACAATTTGAACTTCTACTTTTAAAAATCCACCTCACCAAAAACAAGTCTCTCACCGTTGCCGCCTGCTATAGACCACTCTGCTCTGGACACCATATGTGAACTGATTGCCCCCCATCTATCTTCAGAGCTCGTGCTGCTAGGCGACCTAAACTGGAACATGCTTAACACCCCAGCCATCCTACAATCTAAACTTGATGCCCTCAATCTCACTCAAATTATCAATGAACCTACCAGGTACCCTCCCAAAGCCTTAAACACGGGCACCCTCATAGATATCATCCTAACCAACTTCCCCTCTAAATACACCTCTGCTGTCTTCAACCAAGATCTCAGCGATCACTGCCTCATTGCCTGCATCCGTAATGGGTCAGCGGTCAAACGACCTCCACTCATCACTGTAAAATGCTCCCTGAAACACTTCAGCGAGCAGGCCTTTCTAATCGACCTGGCCGGGGTATCCTGGAAGGATATTGATCTCATCCCGTCAGTAGAGGATGCCTGGATATTTTTTTTAAATGCCTTCCTAACCATCTTAAATAAACATGCCCCATTCAAGAAATTTAGAACCAGGAACAGATATAGCCCTTGGTTCTCCCCAGACCTGACTGCGCTTAACCAACACAAAAACATCCTATGGCATTCTGCATTAGCATCGAACAGCCCCCGTGATATGCAGCTGTTCAGGGAAGCTAGAAACCGTTATACACAGGCAGTTAGAAAAGCCAAGGCTAGCTTTTTCAAGCAGGAATTTGCTTCCTGCAACACTAACTCAAAAAAGTTCTGGGACACTGTAAAGTCCATGGAGAATAAGAACACCTCCTCCCAGCTGCCCACTGCACTGAAGATAGGAAACACTGTCACCATTGATAAATCCACCATAATTGAGAATTTCAATAAGCATTTTTCTACGGCTGGCCATGCTTTCCACCTGGCTACTCCTACCCCGGTCAACAGCACTGCACCCTCAACAGCAACTCTCCCAAGCCTTCCCCATTTCTCCTTCTCCCAAATCCATTCAGCTGATGTTCTGAAAGAGCTGAAAAATCTGGACCCCTACAAATCAGCCGGGCTAGACAATCTGGACCCTTTCTTTCTAAAATTATCTGCCGAAATTGTTGCCACCCCTATTACTAGCCTGTTCAACCTCTCTTTCGTGTCGTCTGAGATTCCCAAAGATTGGAAAGCAGCTGCGGTCATCCCCCTCTTCAAAGGGGGGGACACTCTTGACCCAAACTGCTACAGACCTATATCTATCCTACCATGCCTTTCTAAGGTCTTCGAAAGCCAAGTCAACAAAAAGATTACCGACCATTTCGAATCTCACCATACCTTCTCTGCTATGCAATCTGGTTTCAGAGCTGGTCATGGGTGCACCTCAGCCACGCTCAAGGTCCTAAACGATATCTTAACCGCCATCGATAAGAAACATTACTGTGCAGCCGTATTCATTGATCTGGCCAAGGCTTTCGACTCTGTCAACCACCACATCCTCATCGGCAGACTCGACAGCCTTGGTTTCTCAAATGATTGCATCGCCTGGTTCACCAACTACTTCTCTGATAGAGTTCAGTGTGTCAAATCGGAGGGTCTGCTGTCCGGACCTCTGGCAGTCTCTATGGGGGTGCCACAGGGATCAATTCTTGGACAGACTCTCTTCTCTGTATACATCAATGAGGTCGCTGTTGCTGCTGGTGAGTCCCTGATCCACCTCTACGCAGACGACACCATTCTGTATACTTCCGGCCCTTCTTTGGACACAGTGTTAACAACCCTCCAGGCAAGCTTCAATGCCTTAAATACAAGTAAAACTAAATGCATGCTCTTCAACCGATCGCTACCTGCACCTACCCGCCTGTCCAACATCACTACTCTGGACGGCTCTGACTTAGAATCCGTGGACAACTACAAATACTTAGGTGTCTGGTTAGACTGTAAACTCTCCTTCCAGACCCATATCAAACATCTCCAATCCAAAGTTAAATCTATAATTGGCTTCCTATTTCAGAAACAAAGCATCCTTCACTCATGCTGCCAAACATACCCTTGTAAAACTGACCATCCTACCAATCCTCGACTTTGGCGATATCATTTACAAAATAGCCTCCAATACCCTACTCAACAAATTGGATGCAGTCTATCACAGTGCAATCCGTTTTGTCATCAAAGCCCCATATACTACCCACCATTGCGACTTGTACGCTCTCGTTGGCTGGCCCTCGCTTCATACTCGTCGCCAAACCCACTGGCTCCAGGTCATCTACAAGACCCTGCTAGGTAAAGTCCCCCCTTATCTCAGCTCGCTGGTCACCATAGCATCTCCCACCTGTAGCACACGCTCCAGCAGGTATATCTCTCTAGTCACCCCCAAAACCAATTCTTTCTTTGGCCGCCTCTCCTTCCAGTTCTCTGCTGCCAATGACTGGAACGAACTACAAAAATCTCTGAAACTGGAAACACTTATCTCCCTCACTAGCTTTAAGCACCAACTGTCAGAGCATCTTACAGATTACTGCACCTGTACATAGCCCACCTATAATTTAGCCCAAATACCTCTTTCCCAACTGTATTTCATTTATTTATTTATTTTGCTCCTTTGCACCCCATTATTTTTATTTATACTTTGCACATTCTTCCATTGCAAAACTACCATTCCAGTGTTTTACTTGCTATATTGTATTTACTTTGCCACCATGGCCTTTTTTGCCTTTACCTCCCTTCTCACCTAATTTGCTCACATTGTATATAGACTTGTTTATACTGTATTATTGACTGTATGTTTGTTTTACTCCATGTGTAACTTTGTGTCGTTGTATCTGTCGAACTGCTTTGCTTTATCTTGGCCAGGTCGCAATTGTAAATGAGAACTTGTTCTCAACTTGCCTACCTGGTTAAATAAAGGTGAAATGTGTTTGAGAGTGTGAGTTGGAAGCAGACGTTACATCACGCTGCATGAGGCAAATGGTGGTCACACCAGATACTGACTGGTTTTCTGATCCACACCCCTACTTTTCTTTTTAAAGGTTTCTGTGACCAACAGATGCATATCTTTATTCCCAATCATGTTAAATCTATAGATTACAGCCTAATATATTTATTTCAATTGACTGATTTTCTTATATGAACTGAAACTCAGTCAAATCTTTGTTTGTTGCATGTTATATTTCTATTTTTGTTCAGTGTATTTATAATAAAGGGAAATGTTACCAAAAACGTAACATTGTCTAACAAATGTGAGTAATTGGCTAATTGAGGGTGTGGCTGTCCAGGTAAAGACTGAATAAAGTTACAACTAAACTAGAGCTTGTTTATTGGATTATTGTGGGGGTTGCTTCTCAGCCAAGGGAGTGGGTGAGAAGTATTGGATTCAATAAAAGCTGTAGTTTTGGTCCTCATCCTTGTGTCCTAACTTCATTCCGGATCATGGTCCACAGCAAGGCCCAATCCTGAATGGCGAATCACATTAATGAATGACGATGTTAGGAAAAGGTGTGTGTTTATCTGCATTGCAGATCATTATCCAGTTACCGAATTCCTGCCCTCCATGTACAGTAAACCATAAATATCTGTATCAAAATAATATTACAGGGCCATTACCTGAACGGACACAAAGGTCACTGCAATGTGGCTTACAGTAAATGGGGAACTTCCTTGTCACCTGGCTGGCAGCTCTAAAAGATAGTACCTCAGCCAATTCTATAGCATCATACTGTGAGTGTACTAGAAGCACTTTCTAAATCTGGAACAGAACAAGGTATTCCAACAGCAATGCAAACTGCAGTAGCCATCTCTCTCACTCTGTTCATACTCACAGTAAAGCAGAAATCTTCTTTATCTCTTTAAACCTCGTTGTTACCTGTTACCTTCTTTCCCCCTTGTAATTGCACGTAGCCCTAACTGCACAATAACTGCACTCGTTGCTAATTTCATACAGCTACAGTTTCCTTTCATTGAAATTAAATTATTGTACTATAGATTACTGTGTACAGTAGAGTTCAGTAATTACACACGTTTTACACCTTAATCAAGTAAACATGGACACAACAAACCACTGGATGACCAGCCAAGAAGACTAGACACTACTGTACTCCACCTCTGATGAGACACTGGTCTTTGTACACCTCAGTCATCCAGCTATGTCTCATTGCTCAATGTAATATAGACCAGGTAACAGCACACTGAGACACAAGGACAAATTGTATCCCCTTAAATTGCACACACCAGTTGAAGTCCTCCTCATTTGAATGAGGAGGACTCAGACCACCATGATTCAGACCCTCAGACCATAATGACCTGTGTTACATTAAATGCCATCAGGGGAGCTTTCATAGAAACTTCCTACACTGAACCACATTACACATGTAGCAGATGCAACAGCTGTTTTTTTCCTCTGTAAGGGGGAAGTTTGAGTGATCCTGCTATGCTTGCTGACTCCCAATCCACTACCTAAGTGGTTCTGGCCAAAACTAGTGCACCATATAGGATGCAGAAGATTAACTGAAATTCCAATAAAATTATGGAATTAGATGTTTTATTAATCTCATGAACTGAACCCTGCTCCATGTATGGATTTTGTTTCTCTAAACTCTGAATAGAATAGGAATGGCGTTATAGGCCTACTCAGGCTGGTTATAGGAAGACTATCACATTATACCTACACCATAGTAGACCATATAGCCAATCTATCCTGTTTTAAAAGGACTGAACACAGAAAGAGATAATTTGGTTCCATTTCAACATATTTAAAACTGAAACCAAATGGCTGTAACATATAAATTAAACCAACGAGCTTATTACACACACCAGAACTTTTCAAATGTTCAAATAAAAAGGTTATTGCACAGACAAATGTGGAATGACGGGTGCATAACAAATTCAGAACTGCTGGACAGCAACATAATAAACTAGTGATTCAGCAACATAATAAACTAATAAACTAGTGATTCATATGTTGATAATGTAAAGAATATTTGCTGGTCTGAGCAACCAGACGCTGCTGGTCTGTGGTGTGTAATGAGGAGCAACCAGACGCTGCTGGTCTGTGGTGTGTAATGAGGAGCAACCAGACGCTGCACTTGACACATTTATGAAATTGCTTATTCCAGTTACTAGTAAGCACGCACCCATTAAGAAAATGATTGTAAAAACTGTTGAATCCCCATGGATTGGTGAGGAAATGAAAAATTGTATAGTTGAGAGGGATGAGGCAAAAGGTATGGCACATAAATCTGGCAGCCCAACTGATTGGCAAACATACTGCAAATTTGGAAATCATGTGGCTAAGCTAAATAAAAATTAAACTATACTATGAAACAAAGAAATTATATAAAGAATGATAGTAAAAAGCTTTGGAGCACCTTAAATTAAATTAAGGAAAAAAGCCAACTCGGCTCCTTCATTCATTGAATCAGGTGGCTCATTTATCACAAAATCCACTGATATTGCAAACTACTTTAATTACTTTTTCATTGACAAGATAGCCTGTCTTTTTACTGTTGTTTTATTTCTTAACTTACCTATTGTTCACCTATCACCTTTTTTGCACTATTGGTTAGAGCCTGTAAAGAGCATTTAACTGTAAGGTCTACCTACACCTGTTGTATTCGGCGCACGTGACAAAATAAACTTTGATTTGATTTGATTAACAACAATATCAACAAGGCTGGTCCTACGGGCCTTGGTTTTGTTGCACCTGGACTACTGTTCAGTTGTGTGGTCAGGTGCCACAAAGAGGGACTTGGGATAATTGCAGTTGGCTCAGAACAGGGCAGCACAGCTGGCCCTTTAAAAGTACATGGCGAGCTATCATTAATTACATGCATGTCAATCTCTCATGGCTCAAAGTGGAAGAGAGATTGACTTCATCATTACTTTTTTTGTAAGAGATGTTGACATGCTGAACGTATCGAGCTGTCTGTTTAAAATACTAGCACATAGCTTAGACCCTCATGCATACCCCACAAGACATGCCACCAGAGGTCTCTTTACGGTCCCCAAGTCCAGAACAGACTATGGGAGGCGCACAGTACTACATAGAGCCATGACTACATGGAACTCTATTCCACATCAGGTGACTGACGCAAGCAGTAGAATCAGATTTAAAAAGCAGGTATAAATACACCTTATGGAACAGCTGGGACTGGGAAGTAACACAAACGTAGGCACAGACACATGCATGCACACACATGATAACATAAGCACTATAAACATGCACACATGGGTTTTTGTATTGTAGATATGTGATAGTAAAGTAGTGGCATGAGGGAACACAATGTGTTGTGAAAATTGTTATGAAATGCAATGTCATGTAATATTTTAAATTGTTTATAACTGCTTTACTTTTGTCGGATCCCAGTAGCAGCAGCAGCTAATGGGGATCCATAATAACTAAAATTGCAAATGGCATTGTGTTGTGTGAAAAAACTGCACATTAGAGTGGCCTTTTATTGTCCCCAGCACAAGCTGCGTCCATGCACCCGGAGCGCCAAGACTAGGACCAAAAGGCTCCTTAACAGCTTCTACCCCCAAGCCATGATACTGTTGAACAATTAATAAAATGGCCACCTGGACTATTTACGTTGACCCTGCCCCCCATTTTTTATACTGCTGCTACTCGCTGTTTATTATCTATGCATATTCACTTTACCCCTACCTACTTGTACAAATGACCTCGACTAACCTGCATCCCTGCACATTGAATCGGTACCGGTACCCCCTATATATAGCCTCGTTATTGTTACTTAATTGTGTTACTTACATTTTTTTAACTTTAGTTTATTTGGTAAATATTTTCTTACCTCTTTCTTGAACTGCTTTGTTGATTAAGGGCTTGTAAGTAATTATTTCAAGGTAAGTGTTACGTGTTGTATTTGAAACGTGACAAATAAAGTTTGATTTGATTTGTAATGGTCGTGCTGTTTAATCAGCGTCTTGATATGCCACACCTGCCAAGTGGATGGATTATCTTGGCAATCGAGAAATGCTCACTAACAGCGATGTAAACAAATGTGCAAAAAATGTAGAGAAATAAGCTTTTTGTCTGGAAAATGGGAGAATTACTGGAATGTTTTATTTCAGCTCATGAAACATGGGACCAACACTTAACATGTTGCATTTGTTTTTGCTCTGTGTACAGGAATCTTTCATTACATGTACCCTGGATTGCTTTGATTCATTTATATATATATTTAATCATAATATTTCATATAAAGCCCAGGTAATATTGCAGTTTGACAGGCTAAATCTCTACATATTAAAACTAACGACAGGTTTGATTCTATACAACATCCTCTTGTCCAGAAGATTTCAAATCAACATTGTCCTTCATCAGCAAAGAGGCTCTGGGGTTGTCAAATCTACAGAAATATTTACAACAAAACATGTTTTACACAGAGTAACCAACACAAAATCATGGCCATTATTATAGCAACAACAACAAATATGCTATTATTATAGAATTGTTTTTCATTATCAATAAATTGATGAAATATTATTACATAATGTCATACAATTCTGTATTCAATTGCATAAATGTAGACTTAAAAAATAATATTTAAACATTAAAACATGTAAACATATTCATCATATTTATGACAGCATACATCACATTCATCCTCACCCTTCTTGTCCCTGTCTCTCCTTTCAGACATCTACAGTTGTAGCAGTCCCACTGCCAGGACACTGGTCACCATCAAAGCAAACGACCAAATGGGGGCAGCAGAGGAGCCTGTAGAGGGGAACAAGTTATATCACCTGCTCTGGTATAAAGCTAGTCAGGTCAGTGCAGTGATCTCAGGGATAAACCTTATCCAGCAATTCCAATGAAATTACAGAGGAGTGTAAGGAACACTTTGTATTTACACAAATTAGATTGACTGAAATATCAGGTTTGCAACTTATTATCCAGGCTCAGATTATAGAATACAAAGTAAAGGTACAATGCCAAGTCACAAAGTTCTAGCTGTCTTACTTTACACAATACACGTATTTTGTTAACTTATATGTGTTGTGTACTTATTCTTGGATACACTTCATTTTTCCATGAATCCTAACTGCAACATCAAGCTGTAACTAACCCCTCAGCTTGTGGACCACAGAGTCGTTCAGTCCGGTGATGTTATTGGTGGTAGTGCAGGTGTAGTTCCCAATGTGTAGCGCCTCCATCCTCTCTATGACGTACAGGGTGTTGTTAACACCTGTCTCTGTCCTGTTGAACATCCAGGTGAATGTAGCAGGAGGGATAGAGTAGGCTGAACAGCTCAGAGTTACCCTGTATCCTGTTGGTGCTGCTATTGGTCCATATACTGAAATGTTCTGGGGTCCAACTGCAACATGGTCAAATAAAACAAGGATCAATGCAATAAACAAAATACTTATTCCGTAGGTCTATACACTGTTTAAAAGCAAAGGCAACATCCAGTGAGTTGATAATTGACACAAGGTTGCCAAGCACAATCACAATCACTCCTGGAATAGTAAGCAGTACTCACAGTTGACGGTCAGGGTGTGGGATGCTGTCCGGTTGCTGACAGGGTTGCTGACCAAACACTCATATTCTCCGTTGTCAATGTCCTGAACAGGACTGAGATAGACTGTCCTGTTGTCTGCAGAGAAGGTGATATTGTTGCTGCGACACAGAGGGAGGCCATCTTTGATCCACTGTATGCAGCTGATGTTGCCAGCAGCCTCACAGGTCAGGTTGGTGGAGCTTATGCCAGCTATCAGGGTGGCTGGGGAGCTATTGATGCTGGCAGCAGATAGCAACACTGTAAAGAGGTTAACAGTATGGGGAGAGTAAAACGGGTACAGTACATATGAATAATCTGTCTTAATGTATACCATTTTTATATTCATAGCTGAAAAAAATGCCTTGGTGAGTTGAGTCTAAGATACGGTGATGTGACTGCCAAGAATAGAACTGTGGCCCACCATAGACATCCAGAGTGGTAGCTCCTTGTAGCTCCAGAGCCCCGTCTGGTATGATGCTGACTCTGTATTCCCCTTGGTCCCTCGGGCCCAGGTTCCACAGCTCCAGAGAGCCAGTGGTTCTGTCCAGACTGATCCGGTCTTTGTGGTCAGCATTAGTAATGTTGACCGTAGTAGAGGTGATGATGTTGACCCTGTTCAAGGTCCAGCTCACTGAGACAAAAGGTTTGGCTGGTGGACTGAGGGTTGTGGTGAACTTCACTCTCCCTCCTATGGCTCCAGTCAATGGTCCTGGCGGTAACACACTCTGACCTACACACAGACCTGGACGGGACAGAGGGAGGAGGAAGGAAATGTAATAATGTACACATAAGACGTAACAATACATGAAAAGAAAAACAAAACATTTCAATCTTTTTAAATAAATGGGCTTATGTAAAAACCTTGCTTGTGAAATACACAAAAGAATAGTATTGTCCAGTCTAGCTATAGCTAGTTAAATAGTTTCAGCAGGTAAAATATTTGAATAACACCCTTCAAAACCTATTATGTTTTGCATGTTAATTGTAGCAATAGGCATACCTGATGTTAGAAACACAATGGCTGCTGTGAAAAGTGTATAGTCCATGGTGAAGGATGGCTCTGTCTAATGGAAGTACCTATAGTGTTGACCAGACTATGTCCCTACTCCTTTTATATTCCTATACCCCTCTAATTGTCCCCTCTGAAGACAAGGCCCGGCCCAAGCTTTATGATATTGCTGTGTACACACATTACAATGCCCTCAGGGCATTTCCACTCTAAGAAGTTATTGGAGGTCACGTTAATGAGTGGAAAATAACATCCATTTGCTTTGTAGAGACTTCCTCTTTAGGTCTTTATCTGTACCATTTACCATTGAGACAATAACCTATCCTATTGATGATTCATTCCTATTGGCTTTAGTCTATCTGAGTGATCAATGGAGGCTTCAACAATTTAATTAACTCAATAAAGCCTAAAATGGAACTAGATGAAATGAACCCTTCTGTTTCTTAATCCAGTGCACTGTCTACTAACAATATATATAATGATCAAAGAGTAGAGGTGCTGAATATCAAGAAGATACTTGATAGAATTCTAAAATGCGATATTTGGTACATAATGGAGATAGTGTACAT
Source organism: Oncorhynchus keta (assembly GCF_023373465.1). Lineage (NCBI taxonomy): Eukaryota > Metazoa > Chordata > Actinopteri > Salmoniformes > Salmonidae > Oncorhynchus > Oncorhynchus keta. Next base: position 24,214,295 of record NC_068451.1, on the reverse strand, counting down.
TATTTAGATACAGGTTAAAGGTCCAATGCAGTCATTTTTATCTCAATATCAAATTATTCTGGCTAACAATTAGGTACCTTACTATAATGGTTTCAATTAAAATGATCGAAAAGAAACAAAATAATTGCTTCTTAGCAAAGAGTACTTTCTCAAGTAAGAATTTTGCCTGGACTGTCTGGGAGTGGTCTGAGAGGGGAGGGGAAACTGAAAACGTGCTGTTATTGGTAGAGAGATTTGGAACTCTCTTATTGGTCTATTAACTAATTTACCACCTAGTGATGTCACCAGGCAGGCCAAAACTGGATCCCACCAAAACAGACTGAAATTTCGGGCGATCTTTTCAAACAGCTCTTACACTAAAAGGGCATTATCATCATTTTCACAATTTCACAGTATTATTCCAACCTCATAGTGTGGCAATATACTCTGAGTGTACAAAATATTTGGAAAACCTTCCTAATAATGAGTTGCACCCCCTTTTGCCCTCAGAACAGCCTCAATTTGTTGGGGCATGGACTCAACAAGTTCCACAGGGATGCTTGCCCATGTTGACATCAATGCTTCCCACAGTTGTGTCAAGTTGGCTGGATGTCCTTTGGGTGGTAGACCACTCTTGAAACACACAGAAAACTGTTGAGTGTGAAAAACCCAGCAGCATTGCAGTTCTTAACATACACAAACTGGAGCGCCTGCCATCTACTACCATACCCAGTTCAAAGGCACTTAAGTATTTTGTCTTGCCCTTTTCACCCTCTGGATGGCACACATACACAATCCATGTCTCAGTTGTCTCAAGGCTTAAAAATCCTCCCCTTCATTTACCCTGATTGAAGTGGATTTAGCAAGTGACATCACTAAGGTGTCATAGTCATGTTTTGGACACTTTGTGTATATAAAACACAGAAAAATCAAATGTTTGACTGCACTGGGCCTTTAAACACATTTCAGTCAAAATGTACCTACATCAGTGATTCATACAACAGAAGTGGTCTGTTTAACAGGTTTACAAGGTTATGTTTGGAAGTTGTGTTTGAGCAGGGTCAGTCATGTGATGCATTCCAACGCAAGGAGGATCAAAGACACTAGACGAGTGGTAATGCACAGGGTCAGAGGTCAGGTGCCACAATACGGAGCGAATGAAAATCTTCAAACAACCAAGAAAAACTCCACTGATTTATTTGGGAGACACTTGTCTCTCCCTATTGTACAACCATGAAAACCAGCTAGGTTTGGGCAAGATTTGTCAGTATGTCTGAAAACCAGGAAACAATGTTGTTGATAGGATCCCTTGAGAGAGAGTATTGAAACTGATTTAAATTTTTTTACACAATAACAAAGTTAACCTTAAATGCTAACTCCTGTCTTGTGGTCGCTCAAAAGGAAAATGCACGATTGTACATACTGTAGGTATCCTTTACAACACGTGTGATTGTACATACAGTGAATTCGGAAAGTATTCAGACCCCTTGACTTTATCCACACTTTGTTACGTTACAGCCTTATTCTAAAATGTATTAAATATCATCAATCCACACACAATACCCTATAATGACAAAGCAAAAACAATTTTTAAGATTTTTTTGCAAATTGATTAAAAAAAAAAAAAAACAGGCTAGGCCACTCAAGGACATTCAGAAACTTGTCTCAAAGCCACTCCTGCATTGTCTTGGCTGTGTGCTTGGGTCGTTGTCCTGATGGAAGGTGAACCTTCGCCCCAGTCTGAGATCACGAGCACTCTTTAGCAGGTTTTCATCAAGGATCTCTCTGTACTTTGCTCCGTTCATCTTTCCCTCAGTCCTGACTAGTCTCCCAATCCCTGTCTCCCAAACATCCCTACAGCATGATGCTGCCACCACCATGCTTCACCGTAGAGATGGTGCCAGGTTTCCTCCAGATGTGACGCTTGGCATTCATGGTCTGAGAGTCCTTTAGGTGCCTTTTGGCAAACTCCAAGAGGGCTGTCATGTTCCTTTTACTGAGGAAGGGTTTCCGTCTGACCACTCTACCATAAAGGCCTGATTGGTGGAGTGCTGCAAAGATGGTTGTCCTTCTGGAAGGTTCTCCCATCTCCACAGAGGAACTCTGGAGCTCTGTCAGAGTGACCATCGGGTTCTTGGTCACCTCTCTGATGAAGGCCCTTCTCCTCCGATTGCTCAGTTTGGCCAGGCGGCCCAGCTCTAGGAAGAGGCTTGGTGGTTCCAAACGTCTTCAATTTAAGAATGATGTCTTCTTGGGGACCTTCAATAATGCAGACATTTATTGGTACCCTTCTTCAGATCTGTGCCTCAACACAATCCTATGTCAGAGTTCTACAGACAATTCCTTCGACCTCATTGCTTGGTTTTTGCTCTGACGTGCACTGTCAACTGTGGGACCTTATATAGACAGGCATGTTCCTTTCCAAATCATGTCCAATCAATTGAATTTACCACTGGATGATCAATGGAAACAGGATGCCCCTGAGCTCAATTTCAAGTCTCATAGCAAAGGGCCTGAATACTTATATAAATATTGTATTTCAGTTTTGTATTTGTAATACATTTACCATAATTTCTAAAAAAACTGTTTTCACTTTGTCATTATGGGGTATTGTGTGTAGATTGAGGAGGATATTTTTTAGCTAATCCGTTTTAGAATAAGGCTGTAATGTAACAAAATGTGGAAATGCAATGTAGGTACAAAACATGTGTGATTGTATAGAAATGCACAATTCCACATTGTCTAAACTGTCCATGTTATCTGTGTCAGATGGCTCTCCAATTCCTGCATGGGTTTATGTGGGAGCTTGGCGCCACCCTGACGTCACTATACATACACACCTCAGAGTATTCACTGAAACTGGCCACTCCAAGTCAACACACATAGCTTTATAGACAGGAAGCATGAGGCCAGAGAACTCTATATGTAATGGGACTGGCCAACAAAATCTTTCTTTTAGTGCCCATTCCTTAAACACATGCACGCACGCGCGCACAAACACACATACACACACATACACACACACACACACACACACACACACACACACACACACACACACACACACACACACACACACACACACACACACACACACACACACACACACACACACACACACACACAACTTGCCAACTTCAGACAGTGAGTTCAATGTGGCTGAATCCTTTGTATGGAAGTATGTTTGTGTAAAGGCAATAGTGGTGGCAGGTGGCAGGTAACCTAGTGGTTAAGAGCATTGGCCAGTAACTGAAAGGTTGCTGGTTCGAATCCCCAAGATGACTAGGTGAAAAGTCTGTCAATGTGCCCTTGAGCAAGGCACTTAACCAAAATTGCTCCTGTAAGTCACTCTGGTTAAGAGTGTCTGCTAAATTACTTTAAAAAATGACAAATAAAATGACTAAATTACAAAAAAATGTACTGTATCTGGCCAAGCTTGTGGAGCCATGTTCCATTTACAACCTATTCATTCTCATCATTATGATGTTTAATATGTGGCTATTTTTCAACCTCATTAATTTAACAAGTGTAGATAATGGAACTGAATGAGTATACCACGCTTGAAACGTCAATACAAGGTTTACTATACATCTTGGTGTGTTCAATCAGGGCAAATCCCCCTCTCTGACCCCTGTCTTACTCCCTCCTGGCCAGTGGAGGAGGTCTGCTGCCTGATTAAAATGAATCATCTACAGTAGAGTTTGTCTGTTTTATTAGGGTCAATATGTCATAATGTTAGCGTATCTATGCTGTTGCCTCAGTCTGTGTATGACTGTTTTGTGCTGTGTTTTGGGTGGACTCCAGGGAGAGTAGCTGGTTGGGATACGAGGTCGAACCACATCAAATTGTATTTGTCACATACATATGATTAGCAGATGTTAATGCGAGTGTAGCGAAATTCTTGTGCTTCGAGTTCCGATCATGCAGTAATATCTAACAAGTGTAAAGAAATGAATAAGAATATGTACGTATAAGTATATGGATGAGCGACGGCCGAACGGCATAGGCAAGATGCAGTAGATGGTATAGAGTACAGTATATACATATGAGATGAGTAATGTAGGGTATGTAAACATTATATAAAGTGGCATTGTTTAAAGTGACTAGTGATACATTTATTACATCCAAGTTTTAACTATTAAAGTGGCTAGAGATTTGAGTCAGTATGTTGGCAGTAGCCACTCAATGTTCGTGATGGCTGTTTAACAGTCTGATGGCCTTGAGATAGAAGCTGTTTTTCAGTCTCTCGGTCCCAGCTTTGATGCACCTGTACTGACCTCGCCTTCTGGATGATAACGGGGTGAACAGGCAGTGGCTCGGGTGGTTGTTGTCCTTGATGATCTTTTTGGCCTTCCTGTGACTTCAGGTGGTGTAGGTTTCGTGGAGGGCAGGTAGTTTGCCCCCAGTGATGCATTGTGCAGACCTCACTACCCTCTGGAGAGCCTTACGGTTGAAGGCGGAGCAGTTGCCGTACCAGGCTGTGATACAGCCCTACAGGATGCTCTCGAGTGTGCATCTGTAAAAGTTTGTGAGTGCTTTTGGTGACCCTCGCAAGGCTGCCGGCCCTCGCAAGGCTGCCGGCCCTCGCAAGGCTGCCGGCCCTCGCAAGGCTGCCGGCCCAGACGACATCCCTAGCCGCATCCTCAGACTAAGTCCTGAATGCAGAGGAGATGTGAAGCCACTAGAGGGTGATCTGCTCCTAGTCCATCATGGAGGGACCAAAGGCCCTCTTTCTGTCTCCAAGGGCAGATCAGTGACGTGTGAAACTAGACTGTTAGGAGGCCATAACACCTACATTAATGTTGATAAAGGGGATAAGGGAAAGGCCAAACACAGTGCGTTCAATATGGGTCTGACAACTAAAGTTTGTGACAGGCTGGTCATACCTCAGTCTTCTATTGATAAAGGGAGAGTTGGGATGTGCAAAAATATCATTTTCAATTCAGATTATGTCTATCAATACACACTTGAAATATGACAAATATAAGCACCCACCAAATGATGTATTATTATTTATTGCTGGTCTGACACAAAAGACAATGTTGAGAAGGATTAAATGTCAGGAATTGTGAAAAACTGAATTTAAATGTACTTGGCTAAGGTGTATGTAAACTTCACACTTCAACTGTTTGTCTTTCTATCTTTATCTTATATATCTTATATAAATATCTACTGTAGGTGTAGCTATGTTTTTTTTAATACACAAAGTTTATCTTTGTTGTTATATATTGTTTTTACAACTGTTGCAGCTGTTGCCTTATAAATATGGTTTTAACAACATTATTAACAGAATTAGAGTACTCTAACTGCTGTCCCCTTTCTGATCCCACTTGACAGGTTCCTTTCCACTTTCCTTCTCTTGCTGTTACAGTAGATTTAAGTGGAGGTAGAAAATAAAATAACCTTGACTTTCATACTTTTGATACAGCATAAAGACCATATCTATAAGGCAAAAGCTACAACAGTTGAAAAAACACAATATAACGACAAAGATAAACTTAGCGTATTAAAAAAAAACGTAGATACACCTACAGTACTATTATTATTATTTTATTATATATATGAAATATAGATAAGATAGAGATAGATAGACATACAGTTGAAGTCGGAAGTTAACATACACCTTAGCCAAATACATTTAAACTCAGTTTTTCACAATTCCTGACATTTAATCCTTGTAAAAAATCCTTCTTAGGTCAGTTAGGATCACAACTTTATTTTAAGAATGTGAAATGTCAGAATAATAGTAGAGAGAGTGACTTGGGTCAAACGCTTTGGGTAGCCTTCCACAAGCTTCCCACAATAAGTTGGGTGAATTTTGACCCATTCCTCTTGACAGAGCTGGTGTAACTGAGTCCGCTTTCTAGGCCTCCTTGCTCACACACAACTTTTCAGTTCTGCCCACAAATTTTCTATGGGATTGAGGTCAGGGCTTTGTGATGGCCACACCAATACCTTGACTTTGTTGTCCTTAAGCCATTCTGCCACAACTTTGGAAGTATGCTTGGGGTCATTGTCCATTTGGAAGACCCATTGCAACCAATCTTTAACTTCCTGACTGATGTCTTGAGATGTTGCTTCAATATATCCACATAATTTTCCTCCCTCATGATGCCATCTATTTTGTGAAGTGCACCAGGCCTTCCTGCAGCAAAGCACCCCCACTACATGATTCTGCCATCCCCGTGCTTCACGGTTGGGATGGTGTTCTTAGGCTTGCAAGCCTCCCCCTTTTTCCTCCTAACATAACGATGGTCATTATGGCCAAACAGTTCATTTTTGTTTCTTCAGACCAGAGGGCATTCCTCCAAAACGTACTATCTTTGTCCCCATGTGCAGTTGCAAACCGTAGTCTGGCTTTTTTTATGATGGTTTTGGAGCAGTGGCATCTTCCTTGCTGAGCGGCCTTTAAGGTTGTGTCGATATAGGATTTTGTACCTGTTTCCTCCAGCATCTTCACAAGTTCCTTTGCTGTTATCCTGGTCTTGATTTGCACTTTTTGCACCAAAGTACATTCATCTCTAGCAGACAGAATGCATCTCCTTCCTGAGCAGTATGTTGGATGCGTGGTCCTATGGTGTTTATACTTGTGTATTATTGTTTGTACAGATGAACGTAGTACCTTCAGGCATTTGGAAATTGCTCCCAAGGATGAACCAGACGTGTGGATGTCTGCAATTGTTTTTCTGAGGTCGTGGCTGATTTCCTTCGAATTTCACATGATGTCAAGCAAAGACACACTAAGTTTGAAGGTAGGCTTTGAAATGCATCCACAGGTACACCTCCAATTGACTCAAATGATATCAATTAGCCTATCAGAAGGTCAATTTAGTGTATGTAAACATCTGTCCCACTGGAATAGTGATACAGTGAATTATCAGTGAAATAATCTGTCTGTAAACAATTGTTTGGAAAATTACTTGTGCCATGCACAAAGTAGATGTCCTAACCGACATGCCAAAACTATAGTTTGTTATTAACAAGATATTTGTGGAATGGATGAAAAACATTGACAATTGATAAATGAGTTTTAATGACTCCAACCTAAGTGTATGTAAACTATCCACGTATCTATGGGTGTTGTGAGCCGTAAAGTATTTCCACATCCTCTCCTTCAAAGTTCTGTTAAAGCGGTCAACAACTGAAGCTTTCCGAACCTGTAGAAAAATGTGTGATATTGTGCTTCTTCATGAGTTTCTGAAATGTATTTTTTAAAAGTTATTTACCGCTGTCAGTCTGCACTTTCTTGGGGGCTCCTCCTTCCTCCAAGATAGAGTCAAAGGCCCGGGTCACCTCTGCCCCACTCCTATATTTTAACACCCTTACAAATGCTATTTTTGAGAAAATGTCTATAACCGTTAGCATATATCGATTTCCATCATTTTCATCAGCAAGGGCCCACATGTCACATAGATTCGCCTGAAACTGGGACAAGGGATGAGTAGAAAAAGTATATTTAGAGGAAATTGTTTTCGCACAGGTTCATGCAGAGTATAAGCATCCTGCTCTGCTAGCCACTTGAGCATTGCCTAACCTGCAACCTGTTTCTTCAGCTATAGATCTCTGGAACTTCTCCTTCCCCCCATAAGACCCTGGGTTAGAGGGGGTATAATACATGTTTTTCATCATTTGCTCAGCCATTCTTCTTGCCTCTCTGATGTACAATAATATTAATGAACCTACTTCAAATAACGAGAACATTTCATTTTCATTTTTCATTTTATTTTTGCATACATTTTTAAGTATTACATATCCAGACAATTCAGGATACGTAGCAAGATATTAGTACCCGTTTTCTCAATGACCCAAGCATGCACTCCATGGTATACTTGGTTTACATTTACAGGCTTATATCTCTGCATTTTTAAAACACATACATCTGTTATATAAATATAACAACAAAAGAATATGATACATGTTATAATTAAATGATGGTTCAAACATATGAACTAAAATCTTAGACAAGGATGTTTCTAGTTCTTCAGAATCATCCATAAGACGGGATACCTGTTGTGACCAGTGTAGAGTCTCCCCGTATGTCTTACATGACTCAAGACTTGTTCCATTTTTAACACACGCTCTGCATTAACCCCTGTATTATTGGATATGTAGAGCGATACATAGTCCACTTTATTTTCAATCATTTGTTGAATAAGAGTTTTAAATTCTCTCAAAATATTTGTTTTATTTATTCTCTCTAACATAGTATGCAAATAGTTACCCTTTATGTTATGCTTTATATCACATTTAAAAATAATAATAATGTTACATGTTTTCTTGGGGTTTATTGAGCCAGAAAGTCACCACATCAGCCACCAAAGCTTCCTTGTATTTGTTGTCGTCCACCAGTGCTTGCCTGATTTCTTTGAGTTTCTCATGGATGAAGATCGCCTCCTTCAGTTCATGTAGGAAAGCCTCTGTTACACCGTAAACCCTAGGAATACATGGCACAAGACCCATAGACTCTAGGGCTCTGAACATCGATGTTATAAAACAGCCGGACCACATTCTTTTCACCAGTTCCTCAAAGTGGATGAAGAAGAAGTGCTTTGGTGGGTCATATAAACAAGGATGTTGTCGCTGGCTGGGGTGATTGATCTCACAACCGGGACATTTTTCTCTTGTATACTCTCCAATCACCACATCTAAAAGTGTGGCTACAGCGGCCTTGATGGTGTCCACAAAAATAGTACTGACCACCCCATCAAACACATCCTCATGCTGTGTACATCGGGGGACTGTCGGGGGGCATGCCTGGGGAGAGTAGATAGGAGGGCTGTGAGGCATAGAGTCCTTAGGGTCTCGTACCCATGACGTATGAGTCCTCATATGGTATATGAATATCCATAGTATATGCTGAAATGAAGAACCGTAAGAGTTATGGTCACCCCTTTTATTGTTGAAGCATTTCTTGGGGATCGGGGCATGGTTAACGCAACACCCACATACTTAGTTTTTTTTCAGCAGATGACCCTTCTGGGGGTTCCTTTGAATCAACATCCTTAGGATTCATATGTATAATGCATTTCCTTAGTTTAACAATACACTGCCGGCATTGGCTCTGTACAAAGAGAGCATCCACTAACTCAACCATTTTCAATTCCATTACATCCCAACCTTTAATTTAGGGCAAGTCCCGTTTTTTATCAATTTCCGCCTGAATGACATGCCCAAAGTAAACTGCCTGTTACTCAGGCCCTGAAGCCAGGACACGCATATAATTGGTACCATTGGAAAGAAAACTCTTCGAAGTTTGTAGAAATGTTAAAACAATGTAGGAGAGTATAACATAATAGATATGGTAGGAGAAAATACAAAGAGACATCAATCAGAATTGTTTTTGTTGAGAGACTATGCTCTTCCAATGGCAAGTATAAGGGCATACTTAATTATAGCTCTCAGGATGCAATTCCTATGGCTTCCACTGGGTGTCAGCAGTCTATGTTCAAGGTTTCAGGCTTGTAACCTGAAAAACGAATAAGAATGTTTTAGCACAGGGACACAGTCTTGGAAATTTGTGTTTTCACGCACCATGAAGACAAGATGCACTTGCTAAAATTGGTTTCCTATTGAACATACTTCTTTCCGTAAGAAATATTATAGTTTGATTACATTTTCAGGTATCTGAGGACTAAATAGAAACATATTTTGACTTGTTGAAACAAAGTTTAGGATTAGATTTTCGGATTCCTTTCTCTGCATGTTGAACGAGTTGATTACTCAAATCGATGGCGCCAACTAAACTGACTTTTTGGGATACAAAAAATGACACTATATGTTATAGCTGGGACCCTTTGGATGACAAATCAGAGGAAGATTTTCAAAAAGTAAGTGAATATTTAATCGCTATTTGTGAATTTATGAAACTTGTGCCGGTGGAAAAACATTTTGATGTGGGGAGCCGTCCTCAAACAATTGCATGGCATGTTTTTGCTGTAATAGCTACTGAAATTGGACAGTGCAGTTAGATGAACAAGAATTTAAGCTAGCGGAACACCTATCCCTGAGAGGATTTAAAAGGAATAATCATACACAACCGCAAATCCCAGGTCAGTCCATCATCACGGATGTTACTGTTGCGGATTTTGTCATTGCTGATATAGAACTCCACACATCCACAAGGAAGCCCATTCTTTCTTTGTATTTTCACCCTTTGAAATATTCTTCCAGAGGAGTCAGGGGCACCTTCCCAACGGGCCTCGAAGCCCGTGAACAAACTATACTCCTTTGAGCTAACTCTCAGTTCAGGACACACCACATTGAGAAATACATGCCAGTCTTCATTCCTGTAGTCCACCCCTAAGGTCTGGTCTGTATATTCTTCTCCTTCGTCTAGGGTATAGCATTTCAGTCTACAGACAGGGTAATCAAACATATACGCCCATAGTTGTCCATTGTATATCAACACTTGATCTTTCAGACCATTACGGGAGGTATTTGGGTTCTATCCAAATTTATAAAACACTTTTTTGGCGCATCGTATATTGCTGATTTATACTCGTCCCTTTCTCTATGTTTTAACCGTGGTCCTGCTTCTGATGTTATGGTTGTCACGGGCATGTCAGTACTTAACAAATCCATGTTTTATTTCTTTCTTCTTTAGAGTCTTCTGTGGTTTATCCCTCTTGAGGTTTCTTGTCGCTCGTAGTGTTCACAGCTCTTTCTTATACTGAGGCATACCGACCCCCGGAAATTACTGTTTCATATGCAAGATCCCCATACAGCAGATCCATAAGTTCACTGCAAAATTTCACAACTCTTTCAAATGTTCAAACACATTTCACAGTTCAACAAGGACACTACACACCAATCACCAGGACAGCTTTAAAAAAAAAACGTTTTACAAGGTTAAAATCTGTCGTTCTGCCCCTGAACAAGGCAGTTAACACACTGTTCCTAGGCCGTCATTGAAAATAAGAATATGTTCTTAACTGACTTGCCTAGTTAAATAAAGGTAAAGAGAAATAACAATTATTGCCAACACAGGCTTTACCCAAAATAGCTCACTTGATAGCGTGAGAACATCCGGGCAGAATGTACATAAATGGGCATAACCACGTGACACACAAAATAGGTCATCAATCACTTTCGGACACAAGCCACCTACTATAATTATTCTTGCCTGCCCTGACCCTGAGCCTGCCTGCTGTTCTGTACCTTGTGACACTGCTCTGGATTACTGACCTCAGCCTGCCCTTGACCTGCCGTTTTCCTGCCCCCTGTTCTTGTATTAAACTTGTGTTACTTCATACTGTCTGTATCTGGGTCTTGTCCTGAGGTCTGATAGAGCTGGCTACTATATTGCGATAAACTCAACATTGGGCCTACAGTTGGAACTTAATTTGGCCAAAGACTGCACACAATTAAACATCAATTTAATTTAGCCATTAAAAATGTCTCAACAGAATTTAATCAAATAGGTTTAGCATATTTAAAGATCTCTCTCTCTCATAAAAAGGTTGGATGGAAACCAGGTTAATGTCAAGCCATTTTGGGGATGCTGAAATTATATTTTGGATGAACGTGTGCAGGCCTACAGGAGACATTTGAAGTAGCCTAATCAGATTCAAACATTCTGACTGGTTGTGTTTATGCCCCATATAAAAGGCAATACATTTTAAAAGTTAAATTATAAATATTTAGGCTATATTGAAGCGTTAGGTTCTAGGAGAGGAGGCAGAGCGCATGTTAAGCTTTCCTGAATAACCGGGCCTGCCGGGAGCAGATGTGGCCACATTATTATAGGATGACTTGGGAGAATGATGATCTGAAACAGACGGCCCATATCAGAAGTAAAAATCCAGCCAGACTGGATCACAACTGTTCCATTCTAGACCTTGTCAACTGTCCAAATCAAACAAAACATTAAAATCACAGGGATTTTGCGCCCTTATTCAAATGACATTTTCACTGAAGTACAATTTTGTACTCACTTGAAAGCGATATATTATTAATTGCATTGTGGTGTTGTAGGCTAGTCTAAGTAAGAAAAGTGTGTTGTCCCCAAACAAGATCAGCGTGTATGGCCTGTCGTGTTTCCATCTCTAGTGGTTTCCACTAAGCTGTCATTTGTTGGGATTCCTGATGAGAGTGTACAGAGTTTCCCAGAGGTGTTCTCTGCGTGTGCAGTGACACGTTCTATGAGCCGTGGCGAACTGGTCACTGCGCCGACTAATGATAATAATACAAAGTATGTCACTGTTTTCCCTGTTATCCCGTTATCTGTAACCCGCTCAGATCTAATCAATGTGCAACGGGATGACCCCACGTTGGAAGAGTTGCGTGATCAAATTGTAATATAATAATAATAATATAATAATATATAATATAATAATAATAATAATAATAATAATATAATATAATATAATATAAATTGTGCCTATAGAACAGTTGGGAGATGTCGCCCATGGCTATTTTCTCCACGAGGATGTCCTGATGAGAAAGTGGGTGTCTCATGATAGTGTTTTTCTGGGGGAGACAATTAGTCAGGTTGTTGTACCAGTTAAGCTTCGTGAGTTGGTGTTGGAAACTTCTCACAGCGACGTTGCTGGACATATGGGGGCGAGGAAAACCTACAATCGCATATTAAGACATTTCTTTTGGCCTAGATTAAAGAGGGATGTTTCTGATTTTATCAAAACTTGTCACACCTGTCAATTAACTGGTAGGCCTAATCAAGCTAATAAACCAGTACCATTGTTTCCTATCCCTGTACTCAGCCAACCTTTTGAGTATCTGATTATTGACTGTGTGGGTCCTCTGCCTCGTTCTAAAAAGGGTAGCAGTTACCAGTTCACTGTGATATGTCAGACCACTAGGTTTCCTGCTGCCTATCCTCTCCGATCTATCACGACTAAATCGGTGTTAAAAGCTTTGACTCAGTTTCTCTCATTGTTTGGAATCCCTAAGGTCATTCAGAGTGATCAAGGATCTAATTTTACCTCTAATCTGTTTGGTCAGGTTCTTCAACAGCTCCATATTAAACACAATTTGTCTAGCGCCTATCACGCGCAAAGTCAAGGAGCACTGGAACGTTTCCATCAAACACTTAAGTCTTTGTTGAGAGCTTATTGTACTGAGATGGATAAGGATTGGGAGGAGGGGTTGCCTTGGTTACTGTTAGCCGCTAGGGAAGTTTCACAGGAGAGCACAGGTTTCAGTCCAAATGACCTTGTGTTTGGACATAGGGTGCGTGGACTTTTATCTGTTCTCCAGGATGACTGGAAGTCTCCCGAGCCTCCTCAGTCCCTGTTATCGTATGTGTGTGATTTCCGGCGTCGGCTGTACGCCGCTGGTGAAATGGCTAAAGTGAAGTTATCATCTTCACAGGAGAGGATGAAGGGCATATTTGATCGCCGAACTGAGCCTCGTCACTTTAGTCCAGGTGACCAGGTTCTTGCTCTGCTGCCAATTGTTGGTTCTCCTTTTCAAGCCAAGTTTCAAGGTCCATATACAGTGGTGCGCCAGTACACTGAGCAAAATTATCTAGTTGCCACTCCAGAACGGAGGAAAGCACACCAGCTGTGCCATGTAAATCTGTTAAAACCCTATTATGCACGTTCCTCTGAGATAGAACAGTGGGGTTCTACAGAGGACGGTAAAACCTGTTCTTTTGGCTGATACCATTGTTTCCTTGGGTTCTTGTCGTGCTCGATCTGTGCATGAGGAGGAAGATGTTCCTGGTCCTGACGATTGTATATTGCAGGGTAGATTGAAAAATTCAGAAACACTGGATATATTAGACAGTCTTCTCACTCACCTACCTGTTGATGGGTGGAAAGAGATGGTTGGTTTGATTCAGAGATTTCCAGGTTTGTTTTCTGATACACCTACACGTACAAACTTAATAGAACATGATATTGACATTGGAATTGTTGGAAGTGACTATGAAATGTTGGGAGTTGTAAAAATGAAGAAGGACCCTGATGTTCTTCTCGTTGGAGTTTGTAGCTGTTGTGGTCTTTTGTGCCATGTTCCTGAATGTTTGTGACTGACCATTGTTTCGGGTTGTCATGTTCTATCTTTCCTGTCTGTTCCCTCCTGGTCTTGTGTTCTTCTTTCCTCTTAAATATTGCTTCCTATGCGCAAAGGTTGCTGAGGTCTGGGGAGGAGGAGGTTGGATGGGGCAGGTGGAGGTGTGAACACATAACCCCTTGTCAACTTGGGACGCAGAGGCTGTGTCAATTTGGGACGCAGAGGCTGTGTCAATTTGGGACGCGGCAGCCTGCTATGTTCCGGGGTCCTTGTTGGTCCCCGGTTTTATGGGGGGGAATGTGACGACCCTCCCACTCTGTCTGCCGTATTCTCTCTTTGTTCTTGTTTCCTTGTTTCCTTATTAGGATGCCGGTGGGCGGAGTTGGGAGGGTCGTCATGCAAAACACTCACTTACACTACTGATTACTGATTACACACACCATTGTATATTATACTTAGTTGCTTTAGTTAATAAATATATATTTTGCTACTCCTTATCTCCACGTTGTCTCCCTTTATTACGGGCTTTGAGCCGGTTCGTGACAATTGGTCAAACCTAAATTAAACAAATTCAGAGAGAGCCTAAAATTTGGTTTGGAATAGCCTAATAATGGGCCATTTTTTATATTTTCATAGTTAATAGGCTGACACCTTTAGCTACAGAATATCTCACAGCTATGCATTTCTTCAAACAGTGGTTGATGTGTGGAGTGAAATAACCAGAGTACTTTACCAGACATGAGTGAAAGTGGCCTCTTTTTGCTATTTGAGTGCATATGGATTAGGCTACCCTTTGTGACAGGTGTGATGGTGGCATCGCCCCTAGGGATCCGCATACCTTGTGTATGCACTGCCTGGGTTTGAGCCACATGGAGAGGATGGTGGAGCGCCCAACTGGATGCCTGTTTTGTTGGCTCAGAACGCCTAACGAGATTGGAGGCCATGCGAGAATGGGTCGGCCAATCTCAGGCTCGAGACGAGCTCCCTCAGGAGTGGTGCGCCAGGCCCAATACCCTTCCCAGGAAGTGTGGCCGGAGCCAACGGAGGCAAAGCCCAGCTACCTCCAATCCTGGACGGAGGCAGGAGTCGGACCGCTGTAGGGCACATGCCCTGCGTCAGGAGGTTGATAGCTTACATTTAACATTTACATTTAAGTCATTTAGCAGACGCTCTTATCCAGAGCGACTTACAAATTGGTGCATACACCTTATGACATCCAGTGGAACAGCCACTTGCATCTAAATCTTTTTTTTTGTTTTGTTTTTTGTTTTTTTTGGGGGAAGGGGGGTGAGAAGGATTACTTACCCTTACTTACCCTATCCTAGGTATTCCTTGAAGAGGTGGGGTTTCAGGTGTCTCCGGAAGGTGGTGATTGACTCCGCTGTCCTGGCGTCGTGAGGGAGTTTGTTCCACCATTGGGGGCCAGAGCAGCGAACAGTTTTGACTGGGCTGAGCGGGAACTGTACTTCCTCAGTGGTAGGGAGGCGAGCAGGCCAGAGGTGGATGAACGCAGTGCCCTTGTTTGGGTGTAGGGCCTGATCAGAGCCTGGAGGTACTGAGGTGCCGTTCCCCTCACAGCTCCGTAGGCAAGCACCATGGTCTTGTAGCGGATGCGAGCTTCAACTGGAAGCCAGTGGAGAGAGCGGAGGAGCGGGGTGACGTGAGAGAACTTTGGAAGGTTGAACACCAGACGGGCTGCGGCGTTCTGGATGAGTTGTAGGGGTTTAATGGCACAGGCAGGGAGCCCAGCCAACAGCGAGTTGCAGTAATCAAGACGGGAGATGACAAGTGCCTGGATTAGGACCTGCGCCGCTTCCTGTGTGAGGCAGGGTCGTACTCTGCGGATGTTGTAGAGCATGAACCTACAGGAACGGGACACCGCCTTGATGTTAGTTGAGAACGTCAGGGTGTTGTCCAGGATCACGCCAAGGTTCTTAGCGCTCTGGGAGGAGGACACAATGGAGTTGTCAACCGTGATGGCGAGATCATGGAACGGGCAGTCCTTCCCCGGGAGGAAGAGGAGCTCCGTCTTGCTGAGGTTCAGCTTGAGGTGGTGATCCGTCATCCACACTGATATGTCTGCCAGACATGCAGAGATGCGATTCGCCACCTGGTCATCAGAAGGGGAAAGGAGAAGATTAATTGTGTGTCGTCTGCATAGCAATGATAGGAGAGACCATGTGAGGTTATGACAGAGCCAAGTGACTTGGTGTATAGCGAGAATAAGAGAGGGCCTAGAACAGAGCCCTGGGGGACACCAGTGGTGAGAGCGCGTGGTGAGGAGACAGATTCTCGCCACGCCACCTGGTAGGAGCGACCTGTCAGGTAGGACGCAATCCAAGCGTGGGCCGCGCCGGAGATGCCCAACTCGGAGAGGGTGGAGAGGAGGATCTGATGGTTCACAGTATCGAAGGCAGCCGATAGGTCTAGAAGGATGAGAGCAGAGGAGAGAGAGTTAGCTTTAGCAGTGCGGAGCGCCTCAGCTTAGACAGCTGTTACCTGTTGGCCAGAGTTAAGCTGTTCCTGGGGTACAATGCTGGCACTGTTCACCACCGTGAGCAGGGCTACCAGTTTATCAGAAGCCGGCAGTGGGGCTTCATCGCCTCCAGCGGCTCGAGAGGCTATGAGGAGCCTACTCACTTGGGTAGCCTCTGCACTGAACATCAAACTGGTGGACAGTAATGACTCTCCATCTTCCCCATCTTTGCTGAGTTCCGCGAAGCCCAGGTCTTGTCAGACAGAGACCAGCTCCTGACCCACATCGGCAGGCTGAGCATTACTATAAACAAGAAGAAGAGTCATCTGATGCCCACCCAGAGGGTGGCCTTCATTGGCATGGTACTGGACTCAGTCCTCATGAGAGCACGCCTGCCCAACAGAAGGTTTCAGGCGATCTTATCTTGCCACGACCACCTTCGGGAGGGGCGGGTGGTATCCACCCTGACCTGCCAACACCTGTTGGGATCTCTGCCTCGTTGCTGATTCCCCTGGGCCTGCTTCATCTCTGGCCTCTTCAACCGTGTTTCAACTCCCATAGGCTGCACCTGAAGCGCCACTGTCACTGCCAGCTGCGGGTGACCGCACAGTGCCTCAGGACATTGTTGAGGTGGCGCTGTCGCTCCTTTCTCTCAGGTGGGGTGGAGATGCTGAGGATGTGCCGCCGGGAACTGGTCAGCACAGGTGCCTCCCAGATCAGATGGGGTGGTGTGACCCAGGGCAGGCCGGTCAGCGGCTGTTGGCTACCCCCTTGGAGCGGCAGGCACATCAATACACTAGAGCTCCGAGCTGTACTGCTGGCCCTGCAGTCTTTCCTCCCACATCTGAAGGGAAGACATGTCCTGGTCAGAATGGACAACATCACAGTGGTGGCTTACATCAACTATCAGGGTGGACTGAGGTCCCACCGCCTCCGTCTTATGGCACGTCTTATGGAGGTATAGCGTCTCTATATGCAGCTCATGTACCTGGCATCCTGAATGTGGCAGCGGATATGTTCTCGAGGGAGGGACTGGAGCCTGGGACTGGAGCCTATATCCCCACGTGGTGAAGCACCTGTGGGACAAGTTTGGGAGTGTGCAAGTGGACCTGTTTGCCTCCCTGGACAATGCACACTGGTGGTACTATGGTACTCCATGTCGGCAACACCAGGGCCTCTGAGCTTGGATGCTTTGGTTCACGATTGGCCAGGGCTGGAGATTTACACATTCCCCTATTTTCCCCTGATCCAGGCTGTGCTGGACAGGACCAGGATGACGGAGCATCGTCTGCTGCTGGCGGCCCCATACTGGACCAGATGACCCTGGTTCAGCCTTCTCCTGTCCATGTTGTTTGGGACACCTTGGCAACTGCCCCTGAGACCCAACCTGCTTTCTCAGGCCGGGGGTACTCTGTGGTATCCGAGACTGCACTACCTCAGTCTGTGGGCTTGGCCACTGAACAGCACCAATGGTCCATGTTTGGACTACAGGAGAGCATAATGTACACCAGGCAGAGCGCCAGGGCACCGGCTACAACCGCACGCATACCAGTTGCGTTGGCAGTTGTTCTGCTCTTGGTGCACTGCTATTGAGATTGTACCCGAGTCATGCAGGGTGCAGTATGTCCTCCAATACCTGCAGTCTCTTTTGGATGAGGGCTTGGCAGCCTCTACACTGAGAGGGTATTTGGCCGCTATATCTGCCTGCCATGTGGGATGGATGGATAGGTCAGTGAGGAGCCAACCCGTGGTCTCCAAGTTTATGAAGGGGGTTCATCGCCTGCGTCCAGCTAGGACCTGCTCAATAGCGAGCTGGGATCAGGATGTGGTCTTGGCAGCTTTGGCAAAGTCGCCTTTTGAACTGTTGGAATCTGCCTCCCTGAAACACCTTTTTATGAAGGTGACTTTCTTGGTAGCGATTACTTCCATGAAGAGTGTGGGTGCACTTTCGGTAAGTTCTGAGTGCTACCGGATGGACCCCGGTGGGAGGAGTATATCTCTCTGCATCAACCCTTCATTCTTCACGAAGGTTCTGTCAGACAGGCATGTGAACATCCCTTTTATCCTGTCTGCGTACGACCCCCTGGCAGTGGAGTCTGGGCCTCCCTCCGGCATGCTGTGCCCTGTGTGGGCACTGGGTGCCTATGTGGAGATGTGGGTGCCTATGTGCAAATTAATTACTTAAAAATCATACAATGTGATTTTCTGGATTTGTGTTTTAGATTCCGTCTCTCACAGTTGAAGTGTACCTATGATTCAAATTACAGACCTCTACGTGCTTTATAAGTAGGAAAACCTGCAAAATCGGCAGTGTATCAAATACTTGTTCTCCCCACTGTATATATATATTTGAAATAATGACAGTTACAACTGAAGGAACAATGAACACTTATTTTAATTCAATATAATACATAGAAAATATATATTTAGTCTCAAATAAATAATGAAACATGTCCATTTTGGTTTAAATAATGCAAAAACACAGTGTTGGAGAAGAAAGTAAAAGTGCAATATGTGCCATGTAAAAAAGCAAATGTTAAAATGTCTTGCTCAGAACATATGAAAGCTGATGGTTCAATATTCCCAGTTCTTCAATATTCCCAGTTAAGTGTAACGAAGAGGAGTAGTAGGAAGGATCGGAGGACCAATGCGCAGCGTGGTAAGTGTCCATATTGTTTAATAAGAATAATGAACACTGAACAAAACAATAAACGACAACGTGAAATAAGAAAACTGAAACAGTTCCGTGTGGAACAAACACTGACACGGAAAATAATCACCCACAACTCAAAAGTGAAACCAGGCTACCTAAGTATGGATCTCAATTAGGGACAACGAATGACAGCTGCCTCTGATTGAGAACCATACCAGGCCAAACACAGAAATCCCAAATCATAGAAAAAGGAACATAGACAACCCACCCAACTCACGCCCTGACCATACTAAAACAAAGACATAACAAAAGAACTAAGGTCAGAACGTGACATTAAGAAGTTAAAGGTTGTAGTTATTATAGGAATTATGAAGCGTCGACTATTTATCTCTATACCATTTGAATTTCATATACATTTGACTGTTGGATGTTCTAATAGGCACTTTAGTATTGCCAGCCTAATCTCAGGAGTTGGTAGCCTTGAAGTCATAAATAGAGCTGTGAAGCAAGCATTGATAAGAGCTGCTGGCAAACGCAGTAAAGTTTGAATGAATGCTTACTGCTGCTGCCTACCACCGCTCAGTCAGTCTGCTCTATCAAATATCAAATCATAGACTGAATTATAACATAATAAACACAGAAATACGAGCCTTTGGTCATTAATATGGTCAAATCCGGAAGCTAATCATTTTCAAAACAAAACGTTTATTATTCAGTGAAATACGGAACCGTTTCATATTTTATCAAAGGGGTGGCAACCCTAAGTCTAAATATTGCTGTTACATTGCACAACCTTCAATTTTATGTCATTATTACGTAAAAGTCTGGCAAATTAATTCGCAGAGCCAGGCGGCCCAAACTGTTGCATATACCCTGACTCTGTGTGCAATGAACGCAAGAGAAGTGACACAATTTCCCTAGTTAATATTGCCCACTAACATGAATTCATTTGAACTAAATAGGCAGGTTTAAAAATATATACTTCTGTGTATTGCTTTTAAGAAAGGCAAAAGATGTTTATGGTTAGGTACGTTCGATCAACGATCATGCTTTTTTTTGCGACTGCACCTTTGTTAAATCATCGGCCGTTTGGCGAAGTAGGCTGTGATTCGATGATAAATTAACAGGCACCGCATTGATTATATGCAACGCAGGACAAACTAGTTAACCTAGTAATATTATCAACCATGTGTAGTTAACTAGTGATTATGTGAAGATTGATTGTTTTCTATAAGTTTAATGCTAGCTAGCAACTTACCTTGGCTCATTGCTGCACAAGCGTTACATGTGGTCAGCCTGCCACGCAGTTCTCTCGTGGAATGCAATGTAATCGGTGTCCAAAAAATAAGCTCAGCCAACCCAACAAGGCCACGGAGCAGGGTTCCAACGCCCTGGGAGAGCTTATGTTGTGACCCGCCTGGAGGAGTAGGAACCCGGTGAGAGATAAATTACCCAGTACTTTTGCAAAAAAAACGGGGAAGACCAGTGTGGGAAAATCTGGCAGACAAAAAAACAGCATCCAGGTAATGGATTGATTTATTTGTGTTGTTTTATGCCAACTGCAATATTACCTCCGGTTTAATATCCAAGCAGTAAAAACAGCACTATATATTAAGGAACTCCATAGTTAATGTCTTAAAGTAGTGGAAAGCCGACAACAATACTCTTAGACTCTGCAGGGGAAAGAACCAGAAAAAAACCTGCAGGGCAATCAGCGGAGAAACGTGGGGAGTAGCATGTGGGGAGTGGGGAGTAGCATGTTAATTAAGGCAATTCACAACAAACACATAGAACAAGCTAGTCGGCAAGTTGTGTAAAGTAAATTGTGGCAGCAAGAGCCACCATACCAATGCTGCCACAAAAGTAAGTTTGTGACAGCAAGAGCCACCATACCAATGCTGCCATAAAAGTAAGTTTGTGACAGCAAGAGCCACCATACCAATGGATGCACACAGAGTCGTCATGTAATGCTAACGAAACACAAGTACAACAAACCCTTGGCGGAAGATACAGATCAACAGCATGCAGTGAGTGGAGCACTCTAGAGGAGGGGCTGGCCATGTGGCCAGCTGCACCAGGCTGCAAACAGCCAGTGAGTATACTAGTAGACAATGGACCTGATCGGACAGCTCAGAGCCTCTGCTCTTTTCTCCACCCAAGGAGTCTATATATAGGGATGGATCCCAGCCGTGACACAGGTGTACACTGGAGTAAATCTGTAAATCCTCACCTCAGATGTATCCCTCTGCTGTGGAGTGATACCAATATATTGGAGTTATTCAATATGATGAAACATAACAGCCTGAGGCAAGAAACAAAGAGCAAGATTTTTATGTAACTTTCTCAAATCATCAATAAACTACTGTATAGTCACATCATTCAATCCATATATCTTTTGATTTCTAAGAAATTCAAAGGTTTGTATCATTCACAACTAAAGTTGCCAAATGACTCTGAATCAATACTATAGTACCTGTTTCAAATGATCACTTTTACCCTCATTATAGCCACTTTTAGAAATGTTTTATTTTTTATTTCACCTATATTTAACCAGGTAGGACAGTTGAGAACAAGTTCTCATTTACAACTGCGACCTGTCCAAGATAAAGCAAAGCAGTGCGACAAAAACAACAACACAGAGAATAAACAAACAGACAGTCAATAACAAAATAGAAAAATATGTATATAGTGTGTGCAAAAAGTAAGGAGGTATAAGGCAATAAAAAGGCCAATAGTGTCGAAGTAATTACAATTTAGCAATGTACACTGGAGTGATATATGTGCAGACGAGGATGTGCAAGTAGAAATACTGGTGTGCAAAAGAGCAGAAAAACAAAAACAAATATGGGGATGAGGTAGGTAGTTGGTTGGATGGGCTATTTACAGATGTGTACAGCTGCAGCGATCGGTAAGCTGCTCTGATGGCTGACGCTTAAAGTTAGTGAGGGAGATATAAGTCTAAAACTTAAGTGATTTTTGCACTTTGTTCCAGTCATTGGCAGCAGAGAACTGGAAGGAAAGGTGGCCAAAGGAGGTGTTGGTTTTGGGGATGACCAGTGAAATATACCTGCTGGAGCGCGTGCTACAGGTGGGTGTTGCTATTGTGACCAGTGAGCTGAGATAAGGCGAAGCTTTACCTATCAAATACTTATAAATGACCTGGAGCCTGTGGGCTTGGCGACGAATATGTAGCGAGGACCAGCCAACGAGAGAATACAGTTCGCAGTGGTGGGTAGTATATGGGGCTTTGGTGACAAAGTGGATGGCACTGTGATAGACTGCATCCAATTCGCTGAGTAGAGTGTTGGAGGCTATTTTGTAAATGACATCGCCGAAGTCAAGGATCAATTGTTCATTCATTCACTCATAAACATACAAGGTGTACATTGTCATCCACCTGAGCTCAACCCTGTTGATGCTGTCCTCTATTGATTTGAACCACCCTTTGGCTTGACCCTTAACCCTCACAAAGTTTTACAGATGAACAATTGAGAGCATCCTGTCTGGCTGTATCACCGCCTGGTACGCCAACTGCACCGCCCGCAACCGCGGGGCTCTCCAGAGGGTGGTGAGGTCTGCCCAACGCATCACCGAGGGCAAACTACCTGCCCTCCAGGGCACCTACAGCACCCGATGTCACAGGAAGGCCAAAAATATCATCAAGGACAACAACCCCCCGAGCCACGGCCTGTTCACCCTGCTATCATCCAGAAGGCTAGGTCAGTACTGGTGCATCAAAGCTAGGACCAAGAGACTGAAAAACAGCTTCTATCTCAAGGCCATCAGACTGTTAAATAGCCATCACTAGCCGGCTTCCACCCGGTTACGCAACCCTGCACCTTAGATGCCGGTTCTAAGTTTATATACATAGACTTGGAATCACTGGCCACTTTAATAATGGAAAACTAGTCACTTTAATAATGTTTCAATCATGTTTACATACTGCTTTACTCATCTCATATGTATATACTGTATTCTATTTTATTCTACTATATTTTTTGTCAATGCCACTCAGACATTACTCAATCTAATATTTATATATTTCTTAATTACATTATTTTACTTTTAGATTTGTGTGAATTGTTGTTGTGAATTGTTAGATACTACTCCACTGTTGGAGCTAGGAACACAAGCATTTCGCTACACCTGCAATATCATCTGCTAAATATGTGTATGTGACCAATAAAATTAGATTTGACATTTTCTATATTGAAGCTGAGTTGTGTTCATTAGAGCACACAGCATAACAAAATGTGTTGAAAATAAATACGTAAATAAAAGCATTTGGTAAAAGTATTCTACCTCCTGTTTTACTGTGTTTTCTTCCGTGTTGTGGCTTCCAAGACCACAGTGTGTCTGCTCCTGAACTCTCCCTGTTTCTCTGTTCCAGAGTCCTCTGTTGAGCGGGGGGAAAGAACGAGGTCCCCTGGCCACCTGAACCTACTGCTGCCATCCAACCAGCCGTGTCTGATCCCCCGGCCACCTGGAATGTGACCTACCAATGACGGAGACCAGTAAAACTCCCCAGTCTGGCCTGGATCAGAGTTGTTGTTCTAGTGCCCGCCACTAGTGGGGGCGGAAGAGGAGAACAGAAGATGGACTTGATGCCAATGGAGAAGTTCACTTGAACTAGATTGGGGTGAGTGAATGATGAGTAAGGACAGGAAAGAAAGAGATGAGAGCTGAATGAACATACTGGGTGATAATATTTTGGGAGCGCTTGGACATGGTTTTTACTCATGCTTTTTAAAAATGTATGTCTGCTTTTTTCCATCTCTGTATTTCTGTTTATGTTTTTTTACCATTTAACATTAACATTTAAGTCATTTAGCAGACGCTCTTATCCAGAGCGACTTACAAATTGGTGCAAACACCTATGACAACCAGTGGAACAGCCACTTGCATCTAAATCTTGTTGGGGGAGAAGGGGGGTGAGAAGGATTACTTACCCTTACTTACCCTATCCTAGGTAATAATAATAATAATAATAATAATAATAATAATAATAATAATAATAATAATAATAATAATAAATAATAATAATATAAATAATAATAATATAATAATAATAATAATAATAATAATAATAATAAGGTATTCCTTGAAGAGGTGGGGTTTCAGGTGTCTCCGGAAGGTGGTGATTGACTCCGCTGTCCTGGCGTCGTGAGGGAGTTTGTTCCACCATTGGGGGGCCAGAGCAGCGAACAGTTTTGACTGGGCTGAGCGGGAACTGTACTTCCTCAGTGGTAGGGAGGCGAGCAGGCCAGAGGTGGATGAACGCAGTGCCCTTGTTTGGGTGTAGGGCCTGATCAGAGCCTGGAGGTACTGAGGTGCCGTTCCCCTCACAGCTCCGTAGGCGAGCACCATGGTCTTGTAGCGGATGCGAGCTTCAACTGGAAGCCAGTGGAGAGAGCGGAGGAGCGGGGTGACGTGAGAGAACTTGGGAAGGTTGAACACCAGACGGGCTGCGGCGTTCTGGATGAGTTGTAGGGGTTTAATGGCACAGGCAGGGAGCCCAGCCAACAGCGAGTTGCAGTAATCAAGACGGGAGATGACAAGTGCCTGGATTAGGACCTGCGCCGCTTCCTGTGTGAGGCCGGGTCGTACTCTGCGGATGTTGTAGAGCATGAACCTACAGGAACGGGACACCGCCTTGATGTTAGTTGAGAACGTCAGGGTGTTGTCCAGGATCACGCCAAGGTTCTTAGCGCTCTGGGAGGAGGACACAATGGAGTTGTCAACCGTGATGGCGAGATCATGGAACGGGCAGTCCTTCCCCGGGAGGAAGAGGAGCTCCGTCTTGCTGAGGTTCAGCTTGAGGTGGTGATCCGTCATCCACACTGATATGTCTGCCAGACATGCAGAGATGCGATTCGCCACCTGGTCATCAGAAGGGGGAAAGGAGAAGATTAATTGTGTGTCGTCTGCATAGCAATGATAGGAGAGACCATGTGAGGTTATGACAGAGCCAAGTGACTTGGTGTATAGCGAGAATAAGAGAGGGCCTAGAACAGAGCCCTGGGGACACCAGTGGTGAGAGCGCGTGGTGAGGAGACAGATTCTCGCCACGCCACCTGGTAGGAGCGACCTGTCAGGTAGGACGCAATCCAAGCGTGGGCCGCGCCGGAGATGCCCAACTCGGAGAGGGTGGAGAGGAGGATCTGATGGTTCACAGTATCGAAGGCAGCCGATAGGTCTAGAAGGATGAGAGCAGAGGAGAGAGAGTTAGCTTTAGCAGTGCGGAGCGCCTCCGTGATACAGAGAAGAGCAGTCTCAGTTGAATGACTAGTCTTGAAACCTGACTGATTTGGATCAAGAAGGTCATTCTGAGAGAGATAGCGGGAGAGCTGGCCAAGGACGGCACGTTCAAGAGTTTTGGAGAGAAAAGAAAGAAGGGATACTGGTCTGTAGTTGTTGACATCGGAGGGATCGAGTGTAGGTTTTTTCAGAAGGGGTGCAACTCTCGCTCTCTTGAAGACGGGAGGGACGTAGCCAGCGGTCAGGGATGAGTTGATGAGCTAGGTGAGGTAAGGGAGAAGGTCTCCGGAAATGGTCTGGAGAAGAGAGGAGGGGATAGGGTCAAGCGGGCTGGTTGTTGGGCGGCCGGCCGTCACAAGACGCGAGATTTCATCTGGAGAGAGAGGGGAGAAAGAGGTCAGAGCATAGGGTAGGGCAGTGTGAGCAGAACCAGCGGTGTCGTTTGACTTAGCAAACGAGGATCGGATGTCATCGACCTTTTTTTCAAAATGGTTGACGAAGTCATCTGCAGAGAGGGAGGAGGGGGGATTCAGGAGGGAGGAGAAGGTGGCAAAGAGCTTCCTAGGGTTAGAGGCAGATGCTTGGAATTTAGAATGGTAGAAAGTGGCTTTAGCAGCAGAGACAGAGGAGGAAAATGTAGAGAGGAGGGAGTGAAAGGATGCCAGGTCCGCAGGGAGGCGAGTTTTCCTCCATTTCCGCTCGGCTGCCCGGAGCCCTGTTCTGTGAGCTCGCAATGAGTCGTCGAGCCACGGAGCGGGAGGGGAGGACCGAGCCGGCCTGGAGGATAGGGGACATAGAGAGTCAAAGGATGCAGTAAGGGAGGAGAGGAGGGTTGAGGAGGCAGAATCAGGAGATAGGTTGGAGAAAGTTTGAGCAGAGGGAAGAGATGATAGGATGGAAGAGGAGAGAGTAGCGGGGAGAGAGAGCGAAGGTTGGGACGGCGCGATACCATCCGAGTAGGGGCAGTGTGGGAAGTGTTGGATGAGAGCGAGAGGGAAAAGGATACAAGGTAGTGGTCGGAGACTTGGAGGGGAGTTGCAATGAGGTTAGTGGAAGAACAGCATCTAGTAAAGATGAGGTCAAGCGTATTGCCTGCCTTGTGAGTAGGGGGAAGGTGAGAGGGTGAGGTCAAAAGAGGAGAGGAGTGGAAAGAAGGAGGCAGAGAGGAATGAGTCAAAGGTAGACGTGGGGAGGTTAAAGTCGCCCAGAACTGTGAGAGGTGAGCCGTCCTCAGGAAAGGAGCTTATCAAGGCATCAAGCTCATTGATGAACTCTCCGAGGGAACCTGGAGGGCGATAAATGATAAGGATGTTAAGCTTGAAAGGGCTGGTAACTGTGACAGCATGGAATTCAAAGGAGGCAATAGACAGATGGGTAAGGGGAGAAAGAGAGAAAGACCACTTGGGAGAGATGAGGATCCCGGTGCCACCACCCCGCTGACCAGAAGCTCTCGGGGTGTGCGAGAACACGTGGGCGGACGAGGAGAGAGCAGTAGGAGTAGCAGTGTTATCTGTGGTGATCCATGTTTCCGTCAGTGCCAAGAAGTCAAGGGACTGGAGGGAGGCATAGGCTGAGATGATCTCTGCCTTGTTGGCCGCAGATCGGCAGTTCCAGAGGCTACCGGAGACCTGGAACTCCACGTGGGTCGTACGCGCTGGGACCACCAGATTAGGGTGGTCGCGGCCACGCGGTGTGGAGCGTTTGTATGGTCTGTGCAGAGAGGAGAGAACAGGGATAGACAGACACATAGTTGACAGGCTACAGAAAAGGCTACGCTAATGCAAGGAAATTGAATGACAAGTGGACTACACGTCTCGAATGTTCAGAAAGTTAAGCTTACGTAGCAAGAATCTTATTGACTAAAATGATTAAAATGATACAGTACTGCTAAAGTAGGCTAGCTGGCAGTAGCTGCGTTGTTGGCACTACACTAATCAAGTCGTTCCGTTGAGTGTAATAATTTCTACAGCGCTGCTATTCGGGGGCTAGCTGGCTAGCTAGCAGTGTTGTTTACGTTACGTTGAGTTAAAAGAACGACAATAGCTGGCTAGCTAACCTAGGAAATCGGTCTAGACTACACAATTATCTTTGAAACAAAGACGGCTATGTAGCTAGCTATGTAGCTAGCTACGATCAAACAAATCAAACCGTTGTACTGTAATGAAATGAAATGAAAATGTGATACTACCTGTGAATGCGATCGGGTTGTTGAGTCTATTCGGTAGACGTTGGCTAGCTGTTGGCTAGCTGTTGGCTAGCTAGCAGAGTCTCCTACGTTAAGGACGACAAATAGCTGGCTAGCGAACCTCAGTGAATTAAGATAATCACTCCAAGGCTACACACACTAAACTACACAATTATCTTGGAAACAAAGACAGCTATGTAGCTAGCTAACACTGAACTAATCAAGTCGTACAGTTGAGTGAATAGCACTACAGTGATGCTAATCTGTGTGCGTTAGCTAGCGTTAGCTAGCTCCTGGGCGAATAGCAGTGAAGGCTACGTTAGGGCGACGAAATACGATAATTATGCAATTATCTCTGATACAAGGACGGCTATGTAGCTAGCTAAGAAGAATTGCTAAGATTAGACAAATCAACCGTTGTACTATAATGAAATGTAATGAAAAAGTTATACAACCTGCAGAGCGAAGTGCGAATGCGACCGCTCGCTCCAACCGGAACCTTCCCCCTTGATAACATATACAGTGGGGAGAACAAGTATTTGATACACTGCCGATTTTGCAGGTTTTCCTACTTACAGAAAAGCAAAACTTAATATTTGGTACAGAAACCTTTGTTTGCAATTACAGAGATCATATGTTTCTTGTAGTTCTTGACCAGGTTTGCACACACTGCAGCAGGGATTTTGGCCCACTCCTCCATACAGACCTTCTCCAGATCCTTCAGGTTCTGTCGCTGGGCAATACGGACTTTCAGCTCCCTCCAAAGATTTTCTATTGGGTTCAGATCTGGAGACTGGCTAGGCCACTCCAGGACCTTGAGATGCTTCTTACGGAGCCACTCCTTAGTTGCCCTGGCTGTGTGTTTCGGGTCGTTGTCATGCTGGAAGACCCAGCCACTTCAATGCTCTTACGTGGGGAAGGAGGTTGTTGGCCAAGATCTCGCGATACATGGCCCCATCCATCCTCCCCTCAATATGGTGCAGTTGTCCTGTCCCCTTTGCAGAAAAGCATCCCCAAAGAATGATGTTTCCACCTCCATGCTTCACGGTTGGGATGGTGTTCTTGGGGTTGTACTCATCCTTCTTCTTCCTCCAAACACGGCGAGTGGAGTTTAGACCAAAAAGCTCTATTTTTGTCTCATCAGACCACATGACCTTCTCCCATTCCTCCTCTGGATCATCCAGATGGTCATTGGCAAACTTCAGACGGGCCTGGAAATGCGCTGGCTTGAGCAGGGGGACCTTGCGTGCGCTGCAGGATTTTAATCCATGACGGCGTAGTGTGTTACTAATGGTATTCTTTGAGACTGTGGTCCCAGCTCTCTTCAGGTCATTGACCAGGTCCTGCCATGTAGTTCTGGGCTGATCCCTCCCCTTTCTCATGATCATTGGTGCCCCACGAGGTGAGATCTTGCGTGGAGCCCCAGACTGAGGGTGATTGACCGTCATGTTGAACTTCCTCCATTTTCAAATAATTGCGCCAACAGTTGTTGCCTTCTCACCAAGCTGCTTGTCTATTGTCCTGTAGCCCATCCCAGCCTTGTGCAGGCCTACAATTTTACCCCTGATGTCCTTACACAGCTCCCTGGTCTTGGCCATTGTGGAGAGGTTGGAGTCTGTTTGATTGAGTGTGTGGACAGGTGTCTTTTATACAGGTAACGAGTTCAAACAGGTACAGTTAATACAGGTAATGAGTGGAGAACAGGAGGGCTTCTTAAAGAAAAACTAACAGGTCTGTGAGAGCTGGAATTCTTACTGGTTGGTAGGTGATCAAATACTTATGTCATGCAATGAAATGCAAATGAATTACTTAAAAATCATACAATGTGATTTTCTGGATTTTTGTTTTAGATTCCGTCTCTCACAGTAGAAGTGTACCTATGATAAAAATTACAGACCTCTTCCTGCTTTGTAAGTAGGAAAACCTGCAAAATCGGCAGTGTATCAACTGCTTGTTCTCCCCACTGTAGAGGATTGATCCAGTGATGTTACCTCCATGATCAGAAGACAGGCAGATAGGTCCTTTTGACTGGTACTGTAGCTTAAGATCTGGAAAACGTCATGCGCCGAGCAACTAGCTTGTCCCCGAGGTGTCCTGGCACCAATAGCTGATTTCCTTGATGAACTCTCGCCAAAACCTCAGGAGGAATTCGATCATAAGCTGCATAAGTTGTGTATGTGTATGACTTTAAAACCTCTTTGGGGTAGGGGGCAGTATTTTCACATCCGAAACTACCTGATTCTCTGCCTGTTTCTCAGGCCCAGAAGCTAGGATATGCATGTATTTGGTAAATATAGATTCTTTCTAAAACTGTTAAAATTATGTCTGAGTATAACAGAACTGATATGGCAGGCGAAACCCATAGGACAAACCAACCCCCCAATTTTTGTTTTCTGCTTACCACTGTTTTCAATGGCTTGAACTTGAATTATAAGCCCAAGTCGCAGTTCCTAGGGCTTCCACT
This sequence comes from Oncorhynchus keta, assembly GCF_023373465.1. Classification (NCBI taxonomy): domain Eukaryota; kingdom Metazoa; phylum Chordata; class Actinopteri; order Salmoniformes; family Salmonidae; genus Oncorhynchus; species Oncorhynchus keta. The sequence continues at coordinate 24,184,306 of NC_068451.1, read as the reverse complement.
AGATGTCTTTAGAAATAGTTTCAGGCTGTTTTTTAGAAAAATGACCTGGAAATTGTAGTTTTTCTAGGTGACTCCCATTTTGGCTTTAGTGATTCCAAGCGTGTGGAGGAATGTGCGTTCTTTGTTGTTTATCTCCGGTAAATGTTGTTTGACTTGTTTGGAAAAGTTTATTAGTAACGTTTGGGATTAATTTTGTATGCATTTTGACGGAGGGAAACTGAGTGGATTATTGACTGATGCACGCCAGCTAAACTTAGTTTTTATGGATATTAGAAGAACACTATCGAACAAAAGGACCATTTGTGATGTTTATGGGACATTTTGGAGTGCCAAAAGAAGAAGATCTTCAAAGGTAAGGCATGAATTATATAGTTATTTCTGAGTTTTGTGTCACGCCTGGCAGGTTGAAATGTGATTGTCATGCGTTTGTTTGATGGGGTGCTGTCCTCAGATAATCGCATGGTTTGCTTTCACTGTAAAGCCTTTTTGAAATCTGACCCGGTGGCTGTATTAACAAGAAGTTACGCTTTATTTTGACATATTGCATGTGTATTTTCAAGAATTCTGTAGTTTGAATTTGGCATTCTGCACTTTCACTGGATGTTGGTCAGGTGGGACGGTAGCGTCCCATCTAGTCTAGAGAGGTTATTAAGAAGTGGACATGGACCGAATAACTGGGACTGAGGGGACTGGGGGTTGGGGCGAAATGACCAACTTGTTATGTTGTTGTTCAGACATCTCAGGAGTCAGACACTTTCATTTTATTCCATGGACACTTTTGTTATCTACATGTTTGTTCAGAAGACTTACTACTGTTCCCAAAATATTTATAATACTCATAAATACACTACATGATCAAAAGTATGTGGTGTTTGTCAAACATCTCATTCCAAAATCATGGGCATCAATATGTAGTTGGTCCACCCTTTGCTGCTATAACAGCCTCCACTCTTTTGGGAAGGCTTTCCACTAGATGTTGTAACAAAGCTCCGGGGTCTTGCTTCCATTCGGCCACAAGAGTATTAGTGAGGTCGGGCAATGATGTTCCGCAATTAGGCCTGGCTCGCATTTGGTGTTCCAATTCACCCCAAAGGTGTTCGATGGGGTTGAGGTCAGAGCTCTGTGCAGGCCTGTCAAGTTCTTCCACACAAATCTCAAAAAACCCTTTCTGTATTGTGAGCGGACCAAGTAATTGGGCGTCACTCTAAAGTGGGAAGATGGAATAAACGAGTCAGGAGTAGGTTTTTTTCACTGAACACAGTTCTCTATTGAGGGCATTTGGTCAACACAAACACTTCAACATAATCAATGAAAATCTCCCAAGGAACAACATACATCTTCTTCTCCAGATGAAACAGGAACACAATATGATTATCTTTAAACTACAACAAAAGTCACGGGATTGTCACCGTCTTAGTGGTTCTTCATGGATAGCTCCTCTCTCTCGGTGGCCATCTTCCGGAGATAGTTTCCCCCTCTGCTGGTTCCATACTCTCTCTTATAGTGGAAGGAGAATATGTCATTAGTTCCGTCAGCTGTGCTTAATTGACTCTGGTTACCTTGTCTCCCATGCCTTGTTGGGCTACTATCCGTGAGCCCAGCCTGCCCTCTGGTGGTCCTTCCACAGTATTGACCTCGCTTTGTGCACGGGGGCATTGTTATGCTGAAACAGGAAAGGGCCTTCCCCAAACTGTTGACACAAAGTTGGAAGCACAGAATTATCTCGAATGGCATTGTATGCATTTGCTTAAGATTTCCCTTCACTGGAACTAAGAGGCATAGCCCAAACAATGAAAAACAGACCATTATTTCTCCTCCACCAAAGTTTACAGTTGCTACTATGCATTTGTTGCTCCTACACGGTTCAGCTTCACAATAACAGGACTTACAGTTGTCCAGGGCAGCTCAAGCAGGGCAAACATTTGACGGATTTACTTGTTGGAAAGGTGGCATCCTATGACAGTGCCACGTTGAAAGTCACTGAGCTATTCAGCAAGGCCTCTCTATGTTTGTCTATGGAGATTGCATGGCGGTGTGCTCAATTTTATACACTTGTCAGCTACGGGTGTGGCTGAAATAGCAAAACCATTCATTTGAAGGGTGTCTACATACTTTTGTGGATATAGTCTACCTGGATAAGGGCGCATGAGGCTATCATGTAGAGGGAAAGCTGCATCTCCCATTAAAACATGAGGACTTGCTGCTGTGGTACCTGTCAGGACAGCAGGCAGTGATAAATCAAGGGTCTTTTTCAGCAGTTTGGACCCAAAATAACTATTTTGAAACACTCTGTCATAGCTGTCTTGGCCGTATGCACCTATATCCACCATTGTGAACCTGTAGTGGGCATCTTCTCTCTCCTTATCTTGCCTATTATACTGTATGTGTTGCTAGGTTGATTAAATCTAGTAGATCTGGGGCAATTCACAAACATTTACTTTTCTCGCCAGTCATGTGTCCCTCTGTGTACAGCCCGATGAATCGCAACTCAATATTATGAAGGTGTTCCTAACGTTTTGTACACTCTGTGTATGTGCTGAACCGAGCAGCTGCAATTTACTTTCTGGAGTAGGTTTAATTTCATTGGTAGGAGCAAGAGGGTGGAGTTTTATTGTGCAGCCTCTGAGGCTGGATTGTCTGGGAGGTGGCTTCCAGGGCAAAAAGAAGAGTTTTTCAACTGGGTGTGTTCACCAAACTAAAGCGTACACAGTAGCTACTATACATGCATCTGTCTAATGGTTCGAATGGATTCTCGACCCTTTAACTTTTACCTTTCACTATGTTTTCATGTTGTAGGTAAGACCAATATAATTTATTGATTTTTGTAGATGGCACATTTGTACTGTGAAATGTATACACAGTATTGAGTAATGTGCTGCTTACATTCATTAAAAATATTTTAATTAGTAGTTTTTATTTACATTTATATACTGAATGTTGGAATTTAAGATATGTATAGTGTAATTGTGTTATCAACCTACAAAACAATACAAACACATGGACTACTACTTGAGTTGGTATGCCATAGAGTTGAAATAGTGGATAATTCAGTAAATCATTGTTACTCAAACCTATGCTTGTCTCTCCAGGGTTGTGTTATGGAAACGGTTTGTTACCAGCAGAATCCATGGTCGGGGAGGTTACACACAATGTGATATTCACAATCGTTAATCCACCAAACACACCATTTAGGGTAGTAGTCTGGACAGCTAATGGTACTAATGTAATAACCAGTGGGGGCAACGTGGATGACGATATAGGCACTGGATATGTAGGAAGAATCACTCTGAACTCTACTACTGGATCTCTGGAACTCAGGAATCTAGTCCTGAGTGACACGGGAGAATATGTAGTCTCTATAATAGCAGCTGGACTTGGACCAAAGGAAGGGTCTACTACATTGAGGGTATATGGTGAGTACTTTGTGTTGCTGGAGTCATTCTCTGACAATACCAATTTGGTTTTACATCAGCGGTACACTCCACACACTATACCTTGAATTCTAATTACAGTAAGCCTTATATTATCTTTACAAGGAAGGCTGGATTTTCCTAAATGTGTCACCTGTACTGTACCAGAATACTGACACACCATCCTTTAGGAATGATTTTGAAATACAGTACATTTTTCCTCCCTATGTACCTTTTTTTCAGTAAATATATAATTGTTCAATTCCAGAAGAAGCAAGTCTTCCAAGGAAATCCAGAGATTTTCACTCACCTGTATTTGGTTGCATTCCACTCAAAATACAGCTTTATATGATTTCTCCATTTACATACTCCAGACATATTTTGGATGTGTATTTTACCTACTTAGGTATTTGATGGTTTTGTGTTTAAGTAGAACCTTAGGGCCCATTTCATTCTGGAAACGTGTCTAAAGCATCTTAGAAACTCTCCAATCCAACTCATTTTATAAAATTATCCCTGGCAAACACACTGTTCGTGCATTCCAGGTCGCACATTGCAATCGTAATGTCATAAGGATCATATTATACAGTAATTATGTTCTTTCTCAAAACCATGAAATGCAGTGCTTGACTAATGCTGTGCTTTCAGCAAGAGGTGCTCCTGCATCAAACTGCCACTACCCAAAAGGCATAGTCAGACTATCTTGGGAATCAGTTTGTGATTTGTGATTTTTAGCTTGTGAGCAAGTTATTGTAGGTGCATTATTGATGTTTTATGTCTAAAATAGTTACTGGCAATTTGCTGGTTCAAGTTACAATTGGTCAATACTGTTGAGCTCTTCTGGATGGAACAGATCCAAGTGCTCCATTCAAATGAACAAGCGGTAAAACATCTGGCCAAACACTCTATGGCTTTGGATCAGATTGTTTTCTAAGCCAGTAGGAAGTTGTTATTGTGTTTTTAACCCACAGCGCCAGTCTCCAAGATGACAATAACTGCCAACAACATAGACTTAGTGGAGTTCAACAGCTCTGTCAGTCTGTCCTGCTCCTCCTCTGGCTCCTCCCTCTCTTACCGCTGGCTGAATGGCAGCTCAGAGTTCACAGCCAGTGATGGAGTTCAGCTTGATGATGGAAACAGCACTCTCACCATAGTCAGAGTGACCCGGTATGACCAGGGGCCGTTCTGGTGTATTGTCTCCAACCCCATCAACAGTGACAATGAGAGTATAACCCTCACCATCAGCTGTGAGTCTCTAACCTGCATGTCTTACCCTTCTAAGTGAACTGCATGTGGAAAGAGATACAGTATGTGTAAACATTGTTTACCTGTGTACTTCATCTTGTAATTTCTTGAGTTTGCTTCCCATAGTGGCAATTCAACTGAAAAATAACAAGACATCAAACATCTTGAAAATAACTCCCCTTGTTCTGGCATAGAAAAAAACATTCCTGTTTAGTATGCAAATTCCCTTCATCCTATTCTAACATCTTCCACTACCATAAACATTTGTAGACCGTTGTGGTGTGCCTTTGGTGATAGGACGCTTGATCTAGATAGATCCACTTTTACATTCATGACATTGATGAATGTGGTCTACAGTATTAGAACTGTAGATTACTTTTGGTCATCCTTATTTTTTAGCAAAGGTGTTTGACATGGACCATTTATTACAGATGGTCCAGAAAACATAACATTGAAGGTGACCCCTCTAGATGTACTGTATGGATCAGGGTCAGACCTCACTCTGTCCTGCTCAGCTGAGTCCAGTCCTCCTGCCCAGTTTCAGTGGGCTCTGAATGGAGAACTGCTGTCCAATCAGGGACCAGTACTCAGGCTGGAGAACATCCAGGCCAGTCAGAGTGGTAGGTACAGCTGCTGGGCCCATAATACCAGAACCCTGAGGTACCAGACATCTGAGCCCTCTGACATCACTGTGCTGGGTAAGTGGTAGCTGTGACACAAAATCCACATTGTAGTATTTACCGGTGTTTGTAGTTCTGTGGGGTAGTGTCAGCGGTTCTGTCCAGAACTGAATGTTTCAGACTTCAACAATTGACATTTTAAATAGCTCTGAGATTTCCCAAACTCAACCATGCATCTTTTGAAAAGTATTTCCAGTTGTAATAACAGCTGGGTATTCAGTGTGTGCCCAAAAACTCACCAGTCCTGGCCATGATCTCACTTTGCAAAGTTAGCCTTGTGTGCCAGTGTGCTCCAATGCATGTGTCAATGCGAGACCTGTGTGTCATTTTTTGGGGAACCCCAGAGAACTCCAATGACTGTAAACAACAAAAGGGATTTTGTTTCATGGCTAGGTAAGTAGGAAAGAGGAATAGACAGTTATTGGAGAAAAAAAAAAGACTGGCTTTGATGGTTTCATTGGTACAGGAAAGTCACAGCTGATATTTGGTCTTTGTTACATCAATGTGAGTTTTGTGCTTACTAATGTGCAATGTTTATTTAGTTGGTTTTTAGTTTGCTGTGGTTGTCTCAAGAATTAGTGTTCTGTCGATTGCGTGAATCAGGCATTGTGAGGGAATGAAAGCTGATAATTTGATGGCCATGCACTATATTGAAACATGTACTTACACGAAACAGTCGCATAACTGACTTGCCGGGTTAAATAAAGGTTGAATAAAATAAAATAAGTACCAGTCAAAAGTTTTAGAACACCTACTCATTCAAGGATTTTCTTTTCTTTTTACATTTTTTTTTACATTATATAATAATAGTGAAGAAATCAACACTATGAAATAACACATATGGAATCATGTAGTAACCAAAAAATATTTATATTTGAGATTATTCAAAGTATGCCCTTTGCCTTGATGACAGCTTTGCACACTCTTGGCATTCTCTCAACCAGCTTCATGAGGAATGTTTTTCCAACAGTCTTGAAGCAGTTCCCACATATGCTGAGCACTTGTTGGCTGCTTTTCCTTCACTCTGCTGTCCAACTCATTGCAACCCATCTCAAACGGGTTCAGGTCGAGTGATTGTGGAGGCCAGGTCATCTGATGCAGCACTCCATCACTCTCCTTGGTCAAATATCCCTTACACTGCCTGGAGGTGTGTTTTGGGTCATTGTCCTGTAAAGAAAAACAAATGATAGTCCCACTAAGCGCAAACCAGATGGGATGGCGGTTCGCTGCAGATTGCTGTTGTAGCCATGCTGATTAAGTGTGCCTTGAATTCTAAATAAATCACAGACAGTGTCACCAGTAAAGCAACCCACACCATCGCACCTCCTCCTCCATGCTTCACGGTGGGAACCACACATGCGGAGATAATCTGTTCACCTACTCTGCGTCTCATAAAGACACGGCGGTTGGAACCAAAAATCACAGATTTGGACTCAACAGACCAAAGTACAGATTTCCACTGGTCTAATGTCCTTTGCTCATGTTTCTTGGCCCATGCAAGTATTTTCTCCTTATTGGTATCCTTTAGTAGTGGTTTCTTTGCAGGAATTTGACCATGAAAGCCTGACTCACACAGTTGAGGTTGAGATGTGTCTGTTACTTGAACTCTGAAGCATTTATTTTGGCTGCAATCTGAGGTGCAGTTAACTCCAATGAACTTATCCTCTGCAGCAGAGGTAACTCTGGGTCTTCCTTTCTGGTGGCGGTCTTCATGAGAGCCAGTTTCCTCAAAGCACTTGATGGTTTTTGCAACTGCACTTGAAGAAACTTTCAAAGTTCTTGAAATGTTCCTCATTTACTGACTTACATGTCTTAAAGTACACTTTTTTGGTTACTACGTGAATTCCATATGAGTTATTTCATAGTTTTGATTTCAGAATGTAAGACTAAAACAGGCTTTTTGTAGAGTTGTTCACTATGAGTAAAACAAGGGTAATGTATAAACTACATTATTGTAGCCTTTCTCATTCAAGTAACCATTTCTGTACTCCTTTTCACAGAAAGAATATCTAGTGCTAAACTCACAATTTCCCCAAACCCTCCAATCATCGAAGGGGGTTCTGTCACCTTAACCTGTGATGCTTCTGGCTCCATCAGCAACAGAGACTGGATGAAGAATGGTCAGCCTCTGTCTCCTAGTGAAAGAATCATCTTCTCTGAGGATAATAAGACCGTTTCTATCAGTCCTTTGAATTTAACAGATTCTGGAATATTCCTGTGTCATCTCTCCAACCTTCTCAGCGATGAGAGTGCATCTTACAATCTCAATGTTAATTGTGAGTATGACACAACCTATACAGTGGGGCAAAAAAAGTATTTAGTCAGCCACCAATTGTGCAAGTTCTTTGTGCAAGTTCTTAAAAAGATGAGAGGCCTGTAATTTTCATCATAGGTACACTTCAACTATGACAGACAAAATGAGGGGAAAAAATAAAAAAAATCACATTATAGGATTTTTTATTAATTTATTTGCAAATTATGGTGGAAAATAAGTATTTGGTCAATAACAAAAGTTTATCTCAACACTTTGTTAAATACCCTTTGTTGGCAATGACAGAGGTCAAACGTCTTCTGTAAGTCTTCACAAGGTTTTCACACACTGTTGCTGGTATTTTGGCCCATTCCTCCATGCAGATCTCCTCTAGAGCAGTGATGTTTTGGGGCTGTTGCTGGGCAACATGGACTTTCAACTCCCTCCAAAGATTTTCTATGGCTTTGAGATCTGGAGATTGGCTAGGCCACTCTAGGACCTTGAAATGCTTCATACGAAGCCACTCCTTCGTTGCCCGGGCGGTGTGTTTGGGATCATTGTCATGCTGAAAGACCCAGCCATGTTTCATCTTCAATGCCCTTGCTGATGGAAGGAGGTTTTCACTCAAAATCTCACGATACATGGCCCCATTCATTCTTTCCTTTACACGGATCAGTCGTCCTCGTCCCTTTGCAGAAAAACAGACCCAAAGCATGATGTTTCCACCCCCATGCTTCACAGTAGGTATGGTGTTCTTTGGATGCAACTCAGCATTCTTTGTCCTCCAAACACGACAAGTTGAGTTTTTCCACAAAAGTTATATTTTTGTTTCATCTGACCATATGACATTCTCCCAATATTCTTCTGGATCATCCAAATGCTCTCCAGCAAACTTCAGACGGGCCTGGACATGTACTGGCTTAAGCAGGGGGACACGTCTGGCACTGCAGGATTTGAGTCCCTGGTGGCGTAGTGTGTTACTGATGGTAGGCTTTGTTACTTTGGTCCCAGCTCTCTGCAGGTCATTCACTAGGTCCCCCTGTGTGGTTCTGGGATTTTTGCTCACCGTTCTTGTGATCATTTTGACCTCACGGGGTGAGATCTTGCGTGGAGCCCCAGATCGTGGGAGATTATCAATGGTCTTGTATGTCTTCCATTTCCTAATAATTGCTCCCACAGTTGATTTCTTCAAACCAAGCTGCTTACCTATTGCAGATTCAGTCTTCCCAGCCTGGTGCATTTCTACAGTTTTGTTTCTGGTGTCCTTTGACAGCTCTTTGGTCTTGGCCATAGTGGAGTTTGGAGTGTGACTGTTTGAGGTTGTGGACAGGTGTCTTTTATACTGATAAGTTCAAACATGTGCCATTAATACAGGTAACGAGTGGAGGACAGAGGAGCCTCTTAAAGAAGAAGTTACAGGTCTGTGAGAGCCAGAAATCTTGCTTGTTTGTAATCCGTTTTTAGCCAGAGGGAAGGCATTTTTCTTTCTCCCCACGTCACTGCAAATTTCACAGTGCACGAAAATCAATGTTTGAGGATTTCATTGAGTAAAACTGCATATATTTGTTTATAAAAGGTGATCAAATACTTATTTTCCACCATAATTTGCAAATAAATTCATTAAAAATCCTACAATGTGATTTTCTGGATTTTTTTTTCATTTTGTCTGTCATAGTTGAAGTGTACATATGATGAAAATTACAGGCCTCTCTCATCTTTTTAAGTGGGAGAACTTGCACAATTGGTGGCTGACTAAATACTTTTTTGCCCCACTGTAAGTAGTTAAGATTTCCTTGAGTTAAGGGCAACATAGACATAAGGGCAACATTTTGTATCAAAACACTTTGATACAATTATGCATTTATTAAGTACTAAATGTACAGTAGATGTGAACTCACCAACCTAATCTGGAAGGTGAAGAAATATGATTTTAAACTTCATGTAGTTTGCTGCTTTGAAATGATCTCCTCACCCGATGAGATGGCAACATGGCTTATTCAAAGTGTACTGTATATGCTCAATCTCATCGCTGTATGGTTCTGTCCCTGTTCTTTGCAGTGAAGGGATCAACACAAGGTGGACCGAATGTCGGTGCCATCGTTGGTGGTAGTTTGGGTGCAGTAGCTGTGGTTGCAGTGACAGTGATAGGTGTGGTGCTAGCTATGAAAAAGGGGTAAGTAACAGCTACATTTTATTCTAAGCAATTTTTTTGTCCCACATATCCTTGCTCTGTATGGTGTTTCATATTGGTTTAGCTTTTAAGCTCTATGCTTGAAATAGTTAGTCGGACAGCCTACTAGTTAGCTGAACCTTGGGCGGCAGCGTAGCCTAGTGGTTAGAGCGTTGGACTAGTAACCGAAAGGTTGCAAGTTCAGATCCCCGAGCTGACAAGGTACAAATCTGTCGTTCTGCCCCTGAACAGGCAGTTAACCCACTGTTCCTAGGCTGTCATTGAAAATAAGAATTTGTTCTTAACTGACTTGCCTGGTTAAATAAAGGTAAAAAAAAATAATAATAAAAAAAAAAAATAATAATAATAATAATAATTTTAAAAAAAAACCTTGACCCTTTAGGTTTGCTTAATGTGTGTCTCACTGACCCATGGCTGAAAGTATAATAGGTGTTTGCTCATGATGAGACTGGCAGATTGAACTCAGACTTTAACTCTTGGAACGTAGTGCCAAGGTTGGAGGACCAGAAGAGAGATTTCCCTATTTAGTTGAGTTTTCATTTGTCAACTTCCTTGGTTGTCACCACTTCTCTCAAAACCATTTATTATAGTACAGGGCTTGTAGAGGCTTGGTCTTATCATACATTGGTTCAGGGATTTTCTTGCAAGGAATGGCTTTTCATGTAAGCAAACACACATTTCTGTAATCAGATATGAATTGAGGAGTAGTTGGTTATACTGTAAAATGAGAGGGGTTCAAAATAAATAGACGTAAACAATGTGGCATTGGAGCTGTGAAAGGTCAATTGCAGGAAAGCATTTGACAATTTCTAAAAGGTAACTATAGACTGATAACAACCTAAGAATTGCTCCGGCCTGTGAATAGAAGAGAGGTGGAGTATGATTTACAGTAAAGGTGAAGGTTATATTCTCATAACAGGATATTATTCATCCTTCCTGTAGTTGGATGTTAGGGCTGGAGTTGTCAAGGTTATGAACAAATGATTTGTTGGTGGTTCAATGTCATTCATTTGCATTATCTAAATTATACGTGTACCTGAACATAACAATAGTAATTTCCCAAAGATACTGACTGCTACTTATTTTCAATTAGCTACTTCAAGAAAATAACTTCCGGTGGAAGGACAGTTGGCAACAGTAAGTATAAGTTGTGTGTGTGCTTGCTGTGCTTGCTGTGCTTGCTATGCTATCACATGCATCCATTTTGTGAATGAATCAAACATTTCTGTTTCCAGAAAAGGCAACTTGATGAACTTTTGGTATACATATATTTCTACTTTGTCTAATACTCAACTGATCTCCATCTCTCTAGTTCCCAGCTGTGTAAATACTTAACTTCCTCTGTCTATTTGGGAAAACAAACCTATCTCTCTGCTCCTGCTCCTGATTATCATAATCTTCTACAGACACAAAAGACACGAACTAACCATCATGCCTGTAATCTAAGGCAATGCTTTGATTGAAGGTGTGAGTATTAGCAGTCAATGTTGATTAGTGCTTCATGTTTGTGAAACCTACTCTACTGTAAAGTGCAATCCCATTTCTAAGTGCTATTTGTGTGTCATCCCAGCAGGTGAAAGCTCTACTAATGGAGGGGGGAAAGGAGGAAACCAGGTACTGTGCACTGTCATGTCATGCATTTAACTGTCATTGTTTTCTGTTTTCATAGCTTTGATAGGGTATTAGATAGGGTATTTGATAGGGTATTTGATAGGGTATTTGTTTAACTCACATGAATGTCATGCCAATGTATAATAAACTCCTTTTTCAGGACCCTGTGTTTCATAGATAATTTGTGAAAATCCAAATAACTTCACATATCTTCATTGTAAAGGGTTTAAACACTGTTTCCCATGCTTGTTCAACGAACCATAATCAATTAATGAACATGCACCTGTGGAACAGTCGTTTTAAGACACTAACAGCGTACAGACAGTAGGCAATTAAGGTCACAGTTATGAAAACCTAGGACACTAAAGAGGCCTTTCAACTGACTCTGAAAAACACAAAAAGAAAGATGCCCAGGGTCCCTGCTCATCTGCGTGAACATGCCTTAGGCATGCTGCAAGGAGGCATGAGGGCTGCAGATGTGGCCAGGGCAATACATTTCAATGTCTGTACTGTGAGACGCCTAAGACAGCGCTACAGGGAGACAGGATGGACAGCTGATCATTCCTCACAGTGGCAGACCACGTGTAACAACACCTACACAGGGTTGGTACATCCGAACATCACACCTGCGGGACAGGTACAGGATGGCAACAACTGCCTGAGTTACACCAGGAACGCACAATCCCTCCATCAGTGCTCAGACTGTCCGCAATTGGCTGAGAGAGGCTAGACTGAGGGCTTGTAGGCCTGTTATAAGGCATGTCCTCACCAGACATCACCGGGAAAAAACATAGTCTATGGCCACAAACCCACTGTCGCTGGACCAGACAAGGACTGGCAAAAACTGCTCTTCACTGACGAGTCACGGTTTTGTCTCACCAGGGGTGATTGTCTGATTCGCGTTTATCTTCGATGTAATGAGTGTTACACCGAAGCTTGTACTCTGGAGCGGGGTCGATTTGGAGGTGGAGGGTCCGTCATGGTCTGGGGTAGTGTGTCACAGCATCATCGGACTGAGCTTCTTGTCATTGCAGGCTATCTCAACACTGTCCGTTACAGGGAAGACATCCTCCTCCCTCATGTAGTACCCTTCCTGCAGGCTCATCCTGACATGGCCCTCCAGCATGAGAATGCCCCCAGCCATACTGCTCATTCTGTGCATGATTTCCTGCAAGGCCATGACCAGCGAAGAGCCCGGATCTCAATCCCATTAGGCATGTCTGGGATCTGTTAGATCGGAGGGTGAGGGCTAGGGCCATTCCCCAGAAATGTCCGGTAACTTGCAGGTGATTTGTTGGAAGAGTGAGGTAACATCTCACAGCAAGAACTGGCAATGAGGAGGAGATGCACTGCAGTAGTTAATGCAGCTGGTGGCCACACCTGATACTGACTTACTTTTGATTTTGACCCCCCCCCTTTGTTCAGGACCAATTATTCAATTTCTGTTAGTCACATGTCTGTGGAAAATAAACGCAGTTGACAGTGTTTATTTTTTTTCTGAGTTTATTTCCTTTATTTACAGTATTGACATCATTCAGGTGCACAGATAATTAACTGACCTGCCTTTGATACTGCCATTTTGTGTAAAAAGAGCTGCACTCTGGGCGACATGTACGATATCATATCTTGTCTTGTCTTGTCTTGTCATGATCAGAATAGTAGATTCTATCGTTGTATAAGACTATAATGATCATCACATATAAATATCTCATCACACAATGTAGAAGAAGATGGGTCAGTATAATAGTTTTAAAATAACAATAAGATAATATACAGTAATAGCTTAAATGGCACCAGAGCCAAGCTCCTGGTCAGCTACAGTATATCTCCTGGCATTGTTCCTGCTAAGCCACAGTCTGACATTTAAACCACGTGTATATATCCACACATCATAGAGATAATCACACTTTCAGGCAGGGGTAGTATGCATTGCCTTTTTACTGTAAGGCTGAGGGAATTTGATCCAGGAAGAGAATATTATATTGAGCTTGCACACACAACTTTTCTTGTCAAGTATTTACAACAGACTGTTGCCTTGGCTACTCAGCAATGACAAATGTATGTCTGTCAAGTGCCATGAGCCCTAATGTGTCCATTTGGCTGCAATTTAATCTCTTCTAAAACTCAACCGAAAGAAATATAAAAGATATGAGGAACTATCTTCGTAATCAACAACACTGACCTCTTTCAAGATAATAATAGAAACATGACAACCTGCTCATAATGGCCTAGTCTGGTAACTGGTTCACTAGCTGTGTGACACACCTTCACTCCTGGCATACAGGGCTAGTAACGACCACACAGTTTGAGGGGATGTAACAAGTTCCCTGCCCTCAAGAAGTTGTACGAGAAATAACCAAAAAAAGTTGACTGAACTAACTCTGTGTTTGTAATTATCCACTGCACTGGTGCGTATAGCTCTAGATGTGATGCAGTATAAAAAGGGCCCTGAGTTTGTCCTTGTCAGGTCATGGTCAGGACTGAACTAAGACATGTCTCTCCTCTCTCCTCCTAGGAGCTGAACTATGCTGACATCACGCAATTCCAGAAGAGGGATGGTGGGTCAGTTCAGCTGGGGAACCTGGGTATTTCCTCCACAGAGTACGCTCAGGTCAGAGTCAACAACAGGCCCGGTCAGCCGACCTAACCCACCAACCAGGCCCACCATTCCCAGTACACCCAGGTGAAAAAACCTTCCCCATAAGCCTTCCTGATGCTGCATCCACCGTCTACTCAGACGTCCGAAGGAACTGACCACCCCTCCCTGTCAATCATCTGGACCAGTTGGGGTCAGTCAGGGTGACTAGGCCTGTTCAGACATGGTCAGTGAAGCCCCACAACCTTCTCTGTGTCAATGTGCCAACCAAACATTTTCTAATAATGTATCCCATATTAGGCCTGGAGATCCCTGGACAAACAAAAATGTCAGTTGACCCCTTAGCTATTACATTGGGTGTTAATCTGTTTTAAAATGCATACTCAACTAATAGTAATGATAATGTCCTAATAGCTCATCAGATCGTGATGAATAGTGAATATATTGATATACACAAATAATACAGCTACATACACAATGTGCCATTAAAGATAGTCTCTCTAACTGCTCTTTTCAGTTCTCATACATACAGTACTGTTGAAGTAACTGTACTATACGACAAATAGTGAAAATCATTAGCATGCATCCCATGATTTATTAGAACAGCAACACAGAGGAACACCATTTCTCAGGGTGACATGGGTACCCTGGTCATTTGCATGTATGGTGTACATGATACCTTATGTACTGTTAGATATCATAACAGGGAAATGAAATAGCCCTGTGTGCAGTATGTGTACATGATAAATACTGTTTGCTTTGTTTATTAGCAATAGATGGCTCTCTCACTGTTGATTTGTTTGTCTGAGTGTACAGTGTGTGTATTCAATAATTATTTGGATCAATAATTTCCCTATGGCTATTTGATTATTAAAACACCAATAACAAGATGGGGAATAAAATATCATATTTTTCTTATTGAAAGTTGAAATGAACGAAACCAACAACGGTGACAAGGTGCAGTACCACACACATCTATCATAAAACTGCCTGTATTTTGGCTTGAGGACAACATACTGTAGTCCCAACGATGCATGGGAAGTTTTTAAACACCACACTACCCATTTAGCTTTAATAATAAAGCTGTATTTATTATTTGGGACATTTTCTACAGTGATGCTTGTACCTCAAACCTATTTCAATAACATATTTTAAATTATTCAACTAATGTACAATATGAGAAAGTAGGCTACTTGTACTGCTAGTTCCGACCGTGCAACAATATTAACAAATAATCTAACAATTACACAACAACTACCTACTATATTTGTATGTTTAAATTATTAAATTAATGTACAATGTGTGAGAAAGCAGGCTTGATTTACAGTAAGATACATTTATTCATCTTTATGGTTTATTGTGGTTCCATGCATTTTTGTTATTTGTGAATCCACCTATATTTGAATCATGGTGTATTTTGCAGCAAAAACAGAAGTGTCTGTATGCTTAAGAATTGTTTATTTAATGTCAAATGTACTGTACATGATTTAGTTCCATATCTACTACCAACCCAAACATTCCAGTTTATCTACTACCAAACCAATCATAGAGTTATGTAAGAACACAGGGGAAGGCACAGCGTGGGTAATGCTATACTCCAACATCAAAGGCCCTCTCGGTCAACCCTCTCAATACACTTAGTAATTCCTTTGTACTCATATGAATCCATTGGTTCCTATGATGCCAATGTGGGCTTGTCATTGAAGTTTTATCATTCTGACCTGTATACTGCTACTGTACATACTGCACATGATTATTGTCATAATGAATTGTAGACTCGTCTGTTTACAATACAACTATTTGTTTGGAAATAATTGCACTTTTATGGAAGAATTTACATTTTGATGCCAATAAATTATATTTGCTGTAACATGGCTAACATTTCTGTCTTGGATTGGCAGGGAATAAGCACATGGGGTTCTGCTTTCAAATTGCAGTGTGTAGTACAGAAAAAGTACAACTGAGACAAACTATTTGGGGTTTAAATTATTTAAACTAAAGAATCTTTCAGTAACAGATACTTAATTGTAATATTTAACTGTAATGAATGTGCTCCACTTATAATATGAAATCACTTCTCTCTTTTAGCAGTGTAATATTTCTGGAATTTCCTCATTTAATATTTTTAAGCACTTCTCTCTTTTGAAGGGCAATTACACCACTTTTCAATCTCATATTCATTATCTCTAGCACAAAACAAATCAAATCAAATCTAATTGAATTTGTCACATGTGCCGAACACAACAGGTGTAGTAGACCTTACAGTGAAATGCTTACTTACAAGCCCTTAACCAACAATATGGTTTTGAGGAAATCTCTAAAAAAGTAAGAGACAGGAATTACAAATCGCTAAAGAGCAGCAGCAGATAACAATTGCTTGGCTCTATACATGGGGTAGTGGTACAGAGTCAATGTGAAGTAATTATGTACAGTGCCTTGCGAAAGTATTCGGCCCCCTTGAACTTTGCGACCTTTTGCCACATTTCAGGCTTCAAACATAAAGATATAAAACTGTATTTTTTTGTGAAGAATCAACAACAACTGGGACACAATCATGAAGTGGAACGACATTTATTGGATATTTCCAACTTTTTTAACAAATCAAAAACTGAAAAATTTGGCGTGCAAAATTATTCACCCCTTTACTTTCAGTGCAGCAAACTCTCCCCAGAAGTTCAGTGAGGATCTCTGAATGATCCAATGTTGACCTAAACGGCTAATGATGATAAATACAATCCACCTGTGTGTAATCAAGTCTCCGTATAAATGCACCTGCACTGTGCTAGTCTCAGAGGTCCGTTAAAAGCGCAGAGAGCATCATGAAGAACAAGGAACACACCAGGCAGGTCCGAGATACTGTTGTGAAGAAGTTTAAAGCCGGATTTGGATACAAAAAGATTTCCCAAGCTTTAAACATCCCAAGGAGCACTGTGCAAGCGATAATATTGAAATGGAAGGAGTATCAGACCACTGCAAATCTACCAAGACCTGGCCGTCCCTCTAAACTTTCAGCTCATACAAGGAGAAGACTGATCAGAGATGCAGCCAAGAGGCTCATGATCACTCTGGATGAACTGCAGAGATCTACAGCTGAGGTGGGAGACTCTGTCCATAGGACAACAATCAGTCGTATATTGCACAAATCTGGCCTTTATGGAAGAGTGGCAAGAAGAAAGCCATTTCTTAAAGATATCCATAAAAAGTGTCGTTTAAAGTTTGCCACAAGCCACCTGAGAGACACACCAAACATGTGGAAGAAGGTGCTCTGGTCAGATGAAACCAAAATTGAACTTTTTGGCAACAATGCAAAACGTTATGTTTGGCGTAAAAGCAACACAGCTCATCACCCTGAACACATCATCCCCACTGTCAAACATGGTGGTGGCAGCATCATGGTTTGGGCCTGCTTTTCTTCAGCAGGGACAGGGGAGATGGTTAAAATTGATGGGGAGATGGATGGAGCCAAATACAGGACCCTTCTGGAAGAAAACCTGATGGAGTCTGCAAAAGACCTGAGACTGGGACGGAGATTTGTCTTCCAACAAGACAATGATCCAAAACATAAAGCAAAATCTACAATGGAATGGTTCAAAAATAAACATATCCAGGTGTTAGAATGGCCAAGTCAAAGTCCAGACCTGAATCCAATCGAGAATCTGTGGAAAGAACTGAAAACTGCTGTTCACAAATGCTCTCCATCCAACCTCACTGAGCTCGAGCTGTTTTGCAAGGAGGAATGGGGAAAAATGTCAGTCTCTCAATGTGCAAAACTGATAGAGACATACCCCAAGCGACATACAGCTGTAATCGCAGCAAAAGGTGGCGCTACAAAGTATTAACTTAAGGGGGCTGAATAATTTTGCACGCCCAATTTTTCAGTTTTTGATCTGTTAAAAAAGTTTGAAATATCCAATAAATGTCGTTCCACTTCATGATTGTGTCCCACTTGTTGTTGATTCTTCACAAAAAAATACAGTTTTATATCTTTATGTTTGAAGCTTGAAATGTGGCAAAAGGTCGCAAAGTTCAAGGGGGCCGAATACTTTCGCAAGGCACTGTACATGAAGATAGTTATTAAAGTGGCTATGCATAGATAATAACAGAGAATAACAGCAGCATGGGGGGGGGGGCAATGCAAATAGTCTGGGTAGCCATTTGATTAGCTGTTCAGGAATCTTATGGCTAGGAGGTAGAAGCTGTTTAGAAGCCTCTTGGACTTAGACTTTGCGCTCTGGTACCGCTTGCTGTGTGGTAGCAGAGAGAACTGTCTATGACTAGGGTGGCTAGGGTGGCTGGAGTCTTTGACAATTGTTAGGGCCTTCCTCTGACACTGCCTGGTATAGAGGTCCTGGATGGCAGGAAGCTTGGACCCAATGATGTACTGGGCCATACGCATTACCCTCTGCAGTTTCTTGTGGTCGGAGGCCAAATAGTTGCCATACCAGGCAGTGATGCAACCCGTCAGGATGCTCTCGATGGGGGAGCTGTAAAACCTTTTGAGGATCTGAGGACCCACGCCAAATCTTTTCAGTCTCCTGAGGGGGAATGTGTTTGTCGTGCCCTCTTCACGACTGTCTTGGTGTGTTTGGCCATTCTAGTTTGTTGTTGATGTGGACTCGATCTATAAAAAAGTGGTCAGATGAAGCATATGCTAAACTACAGGGCTATTTTGCTAGCACAGACTGGAATATGTTCCGGGATTCTTCCGATGGCATTGAGGAGTACACCACATCAGTCACTGGCTTTATTAGTAAGTGCTGGAATATGGTTGCACATTTAACACTCTGATAGAAATTAGGTAAAACTGATATAGTTCCCCTGCATTAAAGTCGCCGTCCGCAACTTTAATGCTCTGGATGAGCGTTTCCCTGTTTGCTTATGGTGGAATAGAGCTAATTGAGTGCGTTTTAAGTGCCAACCTCAGTCTGTGTTGTATGTAGTCAACTATGAAAAATACAGATGAAAACAATCTAGGTAGATGGTGTGGTCTACAGCTTATCATGAGATACTCTAGCTCAGGCAGGCAAAACCCTGCTATTGTTTACAAATATGCATAGGCCCCCGCCCCGTGTCTCACCAGAGGCTGCTGTTCTGTCTTGCCAATAGAGTGTAAACCCGCCAGCTCTTTGTTCTTAATGTCATCGTTCAGCCATGACTCAGTGAAACATATGATATTACAGTTTTTAATGTCCCGTTGGTAGGATATACAGTGGGGCAAATAAGTATTTAGTCAGCCACCAATTGTGTATGTTCTCCCACTTAAAAAGATGAGAGAGGCCTGTAATTTTCATCATAGGTACACTTCAACTATGACAGACAAAATGAGAAAAAAAATCCAGAAAATCACATTGTAGGATTTTTAATGAATTTATTTGCAAATTATGGTGGAAAATAAGTATTTGGTCAATAACAAAAGTTTATCTCAATACTTTGTTATATACCCTTTGTTGGCAATGACAGAGGACAAACGTATTCTGTAAGCCTTCACAAGGTTTTCACACACTGTTGCTGGTATTGTGGCCCATTCCTCCATGCAGATCTCCTCTAGAGCAGTGATGTTTTGGGGCTGTTGCTGGGCAACACAGACTTTCAACTCGATCCAAAGATGTTCTATGGGGTTGAGATCTGGAGACTGGCTAGGCCACTCCAGGACCTTGAAATGCTTCTCACGAAGCCACTCCTTTGTTGCCCGGGTGGTGTGTTTGGGATCATTGTCATGCTGAAAGACCCAGCCACGTTTCATCTTCAATGTCCTTGCTGGTGGAAGGAGGTTTTCACTCAAAATCTCACGATACATGGCCCCATTCATTCTTTCCTTTACACGGATCAGTCGTCCTGGTCCCTTTGCAGAAAAACAGCCCCAAAGCATGATGTTTCCACTCCCATGCTTCACAGTAGGTATGGTGTTCTTTGGATGCAACTTAGCATTCTTTGTCCTCCAAACACGACAAGTTGGGTTTTTACCAAAAAGTTATATTTTGGTTTCATCTGACCATATGACATTCTCCCAATCTTCTTATGGATCATCCAAATGCGCTCTAGCAAACTTCAGACAGGCTTGGACATGTACTGGCTTAAGCAGGGGGATTTGCGTCCCTGGCAGCAGTGTGTTACTTATGGTAGGCTTTGTTACTTTGTTCCCAGCTCTCTGCAGGTCATTCACTAGGTCCCCCCCGTGTGGTTCTGGGATTTTTGCTCACCGTTCTTGTGATCATTTTGACCTCACGGGGTGAGATCTTGCGTGGAGCCCCAGATCGAGGGAGATTATCAGTGGTCTTGTATGTCTTCCATTTCCTAATAATTGCTCCCACAGTTGATTTATTCAAACCAAGCTGCTTACCTATTGCAGATTCAGTCTTCCCAGCCTGGTGCAGGTCTAAAATATTGTTTCTGGTGTCCTTTGACAGCTCTTTGGTCTTGGCCATAGTGGAGTTTGGAGTGTGACTGTTTGAGGTTGTGGACAGGTGTCTTTTATACTGATAAGTTCAAACATGTGCCATTAATACAGGTAACGAGTGGAGGACAGAGGAGCCTCTTAAAGAAGAAGTTACAGGTCTGTGAGAGCCAGAAATCTTGCTTGTTTGTAATCCGTTTTTAGCCAGAGGGAAGGCATTTTCTTTCTCCCCACGTCACTGCAAATTTCACAGTGCACGAAAATCAATGTTTGAGGATTTCATTGAGTAAAACTGTATATATTTGTTTATAAAAAGTATAAAATTGTGCAGTTTTCACATATGTAGACACTGGTATTGTGCTGGAGATAATGAAATGAAAAGATATGAAAATGTATGCTCTTAAGACGTTCAGGATAAGAGTGTCTGCTAAATTACAAAAATGTGAAATGTAAAATGATGGTGAAAATTGTTAGAATTGACAGTTGTGTTAAGTACTTATGTAAAAGTACTTTAAAGTACCACTTAAGTCGTTTTTTGAGTATCTGTACTTTAGTATTTATATTTTTGACAACTTTTACTTTTACTTCAATACACTCCTAAAGAAAATTATGTGCTTTTTACTCCATACATTTCCCCTGACACCCAAAAGTACTCGTTACATTTTGAATGCTTAGCAGGACAGGAAAATGCTCCAATTCACACACATCAAGAGAACATCCCTGGTCATCCCTACTGCCTCTGATCTGGCAGACTCACTAAACACAAACGCATTATTTGTAAATGGTGTCTGAGTGTTGAAGTGTGCACCTGGCTGTCCATCAATTTAAAAAACAAGAAAATTGTGCTGTCTGATTTGTTTAATGTAAGGAATACTATATTTTGCTTTTGATACTTACGTATATTTACAACCAAATACTTTTAGACTTTTACCCAGGTAGTACTGTACTGGTACTTGAGTATTCAAGTATGACAAATGAGTACTTTTTCCACAACTGGGAATTGCCCTTTAACAGTGGAACTTCCTCGTTGAATATACACGGGCACATGTCCACTCTTTCTCTATTACTTCTTTCTCTCTCGCATGAGTTTGGATATGTTTTACATACATTAGTAAAGTGAATACACATCTGCCTCTGAAGCACAAAGATGCAGTTATACGGTACATCACGTTTGACGTTGGGTATTACAGAATGCAACTAAAAGGTTGGATGTGTGACAGATTCAGGGGAAAGAGCATATGAACGATTTTGAAAGGGAGACAAAATGCTAATGTAGTTAGTGTGTGCATTTTTGTCCATATCTATGTTGAGACTCATTATACAGGTTGTCACCATAGCGGAGTGTTTGTTTGTTATTTATTATTGCAATATCAAAGCTCATTGAATCGATTGGAAAAACGGAATTATGCAAATAGAATTCAGTTTTAGTGCTTTCTCCATTCAGGGCCTGCAAAACACACCAGACACCCATGTACTGATATAACACTCTCATCAACCTCATGTAACTCTTCATTTAACAGAATCTCAAATAAATATTTTTTATCCATTTAATCCTTTATTCATAGACGTAATGCCGTTGAGATGACACATATCTTTTACCAAAAAGGCAGCAATATACAAAAATATCCTTGCTCTGTACGATTGGTGTCTATGAGTTCAATTTATTGGGTTAGCTTTTCAATAGCTATGCGTGTTGATCAAACTTTTAAAAAAAATGTACCTTTATTTGACTAGGCAAGTCAGTTAAGAACACATTCTTATTTAAACTCAGCAAAAAAAGAAACGTCCCCTTTTCAGGACCCTGTCTTTCAAAGATCATTTGTAAAAATCCAAATATCTTCACATATCTTCATTATAAAGGGTTTCCCATGCTTGTTCAACAATCCATAAGCAATTAATGAACATGCACTAACCGCTAATGTCACAGTTGTGAAAACTTAGGACACTAAAGAGGCCTTTCAACTGACTCTGAAAAACACCAAAGGAAAGCTGCCAGGGTCCCTGCTCATCTGTGTGAACCTGCCTTAGGCATGTTGCAAGGAGGCATGAGGACTGCAGATGTGGTCAGGGCAATAAATTGCAATGTCCGTACTGTGAGACGCCTAAGACAGAGCTAAAGGGAGACAGGATGGACAGCTGATCGTCCTCGCAGTGGCAGAGCACGTGTAACAACACCTGCACAGGATCGGTACATCCGAACATCACACCTGTGGGACAGGTACAGGATGGCAACAACTGCCTGAGTTACACCAGGAACGCACAATCCCTCCATCATTGCTCAGTCTGTCCGCAATAGGCTGAGAGAGGCTGGACTGAGGGCTTGTAGGCCTGTAGGCCTGTAGGCCTCACCAGACATCACCAGTAACAACGTCGCATATGGGCACAGACCCACCATTGCTGGACCAGACAAGGACTGGCAAAAAGTGCTCTACACTGACGAGTCACGGTTTTGTCTCACCAGGGGTGATGGTTGGATTCACACTTAAAGAGAACTTGATGACATTTGGTCTAAATCTATTTCTGCACTGTGTACTACTACTATCAAATAGTAAATTAATTTATCTAGTGCCCAGATCTGGAAATATTTTGGGAAAACAAACCTATCTCTCTGCTCCTGCTTACCATACTCTTCTACAGACAGACAAAATACTAATGAACCTACCAATGCTTGTCAGGCAATGATTTTATAACCATACTCTTCTACAGACACACAAAATACTAATAAACCTACCGATGCTTGTCAGGCAATGATTTTATAACCATACTCTTCTACAGACACACAAAATACTAATGAACCTACCGATGCTTGTCAGGCAATGATTTTATAACATACTCTTCTACAGACACACAAAATACTAATGAACCTACCGATGCTTGTCAGGCAATGATTTTATAACCATACTCTTCTACAGACACACAAAATACTAATGAACCTACCGATGCTTGTCAGGCAATGATTTTATAACCGTACTCTTCTACAGACACACAAAATACTAATGAACCTACCGATTCTTGTCAGGCAATGATTTTATAACCATACTCTTCTACAGACACAATAAAATACTAATGAACCTACCAATGCTTGTCAGGCAATGATTTGATTGAAGGTGTAAGTATGGACCAAGTTGATTATTGCGACATGATTGTAAAACCTACAGTACTGTAAAGTACAGTCCCATCTCTAACTGCTGTTTGTGTGTCATCCCAGGATATATACATTCTGCTAATGGAGGGGGAAAGGAAACCAGGTACTATGTACTGTCATGTCATGCATTTAAATGTCATGCATTTCTGTTTTCTCAGCTTTGATAGCACATTTGTTTAACTCAGATGAATGTAATACCAATGTATAATATGTCCCTTGTTTATGGTATTGACATCATGCAGGTACACAGATAAGCGACTGAGCTGCTTTTGTTATTTTGATTTGGCCATTTCATTGTAGAAAGAGCTACACATTGGGTGACATATCTTGTCTGGCTATCAGATATCATGATCAGTATAGTAGAAACTATCGTTGTATAAGACGATAATGATCATCACATATAAATATCTCATCACACAATGTAGAAGAAGATGGGTCAGTATAGTAGTTATAAAATAACTATAAGATAATATACAGTAATAGTTTCAACGGCACCAGAACCAAGCTCATGGTAGCCAACGTTGTATATCTTGGCATTGTTTCTGCTAATCCACAGTCTGACATTTAACCAGGTTTATAACCTCATATCATTATAAAGGGGGCAGTATGCCTGGCCTGTTTACTGTAAGGCTGAGGGACTTTGCACCAGGAAGATAATATTATATTGAGCTTGCACACACAACTTTTCTTGTCAAGTATTTACAACAGACTGTTGCCTTGGCTACTCAGCGATGACAAATGTATTTCTGTCAAGTGCCATGAGCCCTAATGTCGTCATTTGGTTGCAATTGAGTCTCCTGAAACTCAACCGAAAGAAATACGAAAGATATAACTGGTTCACAAGCTGTGTGACAGGCGGGGTGGGGGGGTTCTACTAAACTAACAGATGGAATGTTTTAAGATGGTCATACCAAGGACCATTTAGCTATTTGATTTAGAATTTGAAGATATAAGATATAGTCTCTCTTACCACGCTTTTCAGTTCTAAAACATACTGTAGATGGACCTGTACTATACCACAATTTGGGAAAAGCATTAGCATGCATCCCATGGTTTAGCAGAATAGCAACATAGAGGAACATCATCTCTCAGGGTGATCTGGGTACCATTGCCCTGGTCATGTACGCTGTACATGATACCTTAAGTGCTGTTAGATATCGTTTACGGGAAATGAAATAGCCCTGTGTGCAGTATGTGTAAATGTTTTGTTTATTAACAATAGCTCTTTTCTGTAAGTTGAAATGAATGAAACCAACAATGGTTATGTCGGTGACAAGGTGCAGTACCACACACATCTATCCTAAAACTGCCTGTATTTTGGCTTGAGGACAACATACTGTAGTCCCAACGATGCATGGGAAGTTTTTAAACACCACACTACCCATTTAGCTTTAATAATAAAGCTGTATTTATTATTTGGGACATTTTCTACAATTATGCTTGTACCTCAAACTTCCTTCAGCAACTTATATGAAGTCAAATCCAATTTTATTGGTCACATACACATGGTTAGCAGATGTTATTGTGAGTGTAGCGAAATGCTTGTGCTTCTAGTTCCGACCGTGCCGCAATATTAACAAGTAATCTAACAATTACACAACAACTACCTACTTACTATATTTGTATGTTTAAATTATTAAATTAATGTACAATGTGTGAGAAAGCCGGCTTGATTTACATTAAGATATATTTGTTAATCTTTATGATTGCCAGCTTTGTTCTGGTTTATTGTGGTTCCAAGCATTTGAGTTATTTGTGAATCCACTATAATGATCATCACATATAAATACATAGAAATATCTCATCACACATTATGTATTTTGCAGCAAAAACAGAAGTGTCTGTATGATTAAGAATGGTTTATTTAATGTCAAATGTACTAAATCAAATCAAATTTATTTATATAGCCCTTCGTACATCAGCTGATATCTCAAAGTGCTGTACAGAAACCCAGCCTAAAACCCCAAACAGCAAACAATGCAGGTGTAAAAGCACGGTGGCTAGGAAAAACTCCCTAGAAAGGCCAAAACCTAGGAAGAAACCTAGAGAGGAACCGGGCTATGTGGGGTGGCCAGTCCTCTTCTGGCTGTGCCGGGTAGAGATTATAACAGAACATGACCAAGATGTTCAAATGTTCATAAATGACCAGCATGGTCGAATAATAATAAGGCAGAACAGTTGAAACTGGAGCAGCAGCACAGTCAGGTGGACTGGGGACAGCAAGGAGCCATCATGTCAGGTAGTCCTGGGGCACGGTCCTAGGGCTCAGGTCCTCCGAGAGAGAGAAAGAAAGAGAGAATTAGAGAGAGCATATGTGGGGTGGCCAGTCCTCTTCTGGCTGTGCCGGGTGGAGATTATAACAGAACGTGGCCAAGATGTTCAAATGTTCATAAATGACCAGCATGGTTGAATAATAATAATAATACTGTACATGATAGTACTGTACATGATTTAGTTCCATATCTACTACCAAACCAAACATTCCAGTTTATCTACTACCAAACCAATCATAGAGTTATGTAAGAACACAGGGGAAGGCACAGCGTGGGTAATGCTATACTCCAACATCAAAGGCCCTCTCGGTCAACCCTCTCAAATACACTTAGTAATTCCTTTGTACTCATGTGAATCCATTGGTTCCTATGATGTCAATTTGGGCTTGTCATTGAAGTTGTACTTTTTCACCTGTTGACTGCTACTGTACATACTGCACATGATTATTATGCATAATGGATTTTAGACTTGTCTGCCTTTAAAAAAAGAGGAATGCAACTATTTGTTTTGAAATAATTGCACATTTATGGAAGAATTTGAATTTTTATACCAATAAATTATATTTGCTGTAACATGGTTAACATTTCTGTCTTGGCAGGGAATAAGCACATGGGGTTCTGCTTTCAAATTGCTGTGTAGTACAGAAAAAGTACATTTCAGACTATTTGGGGTTTAAATGGTTTATACTAAATAATATATTAGTAACATTTTCTCAATTTTAATAATTAACTGTAATGAATGAGGTCGATGTAGAATGTTAAAGCACTTGTCAGTGTAATATTTCTGGAAAATTTTAAAGCACTTCTCTCTTTTAAAGGGCAATTCCGCCACTTTTCAATCACATATTTATTATTTCCTGCACACCTGTATCGACATATGTGTAAACACATGAAAGGTCCTAAAAAATGCTTCTTTGTGACATAACTTGGGAGAATTAAAAAAACACAAAAAAACTGGGATTTTCAAAACCTACAAACAGTTTCTGGCCAGGGGGAGGGTCATTTTCTTGCTCTCACGTCTCCTCAAATTTCACATTGTTTGAAAATCAATGTTTGAGGCTGTCATTGGGTAGAACTTTTTAACTTCATATATTTTTCTACAAAACATAGAAATGGGCCGTTTTCACGTATGTAGACACTGGTATTGTTCAGGAGATAATGAAAATGAGGTTGAAAGTTGTTGGAGTTGCCCTTTAACAATGTAACGCTTCTGGAAAGTCCTTGTTGAACGTACACAGGCACACACACACACACTCTCTCTCTTTCTCTTACTTTCTTTCCCTCTCACATGAGTTTGGATATGTTTTACATTCATTAGAAGCGTGAATACACATCTGTCTCTGAAACACAAAGATACAGTTATACTGTACATCACATGTGACATTGGGTTTCACAGAATGCAAATAGGAGGTTGGACCAATAACAGTCAGGGGAAGCGGCTAATTACCTATTTTTAAAGGGAGACAAATTGTATTAGTGTGTATTTGTATCCATATATATGTTGATTCATACAGGTTGTCACCATTGCAGTGTTTGTTTATTCAAAGCTCAATAAAGATTGGAAAAACTCAATTCAGCAAAACACACCAGCCACCCATCAACCTCATCTAACTCTTAATTTAACAGAATCTTACATACATATTTTTCTAAATCAATGTGATCCTTATTTATAGACGTGATGCCATTGAGACAACAAATCTCTTTTACCTAATTCAAGAAGGCAGCCATTTTTTTATATACACTACCGGTCATAAGTTTTAGACACCTACTCATTCAAGGGTTTTTCTTTATTTTTATTATTTTCTACATTGTAGAATAATAGTGAAGACATCAAAACTATGAAATAACACATATGTAATCATATAGTAACCAAAAAAGTGTTAAACAAATCAATCAATTTCTTTTTTAATTCAGTGTATATTTTGTATTTATTTAACCTTCATTTTGATAATTTTGTGTCAAGATTTATTTGACAGATGAGGCTTCACTACGCATACCAATATTCACATCAATATTCATATCAATATTTACATAAATAACGAAAAGCAAAACACAATCATAGAAAACAAACACATTCTTCAGTAAAAAGGTCCTCAATCAGCCTTTTGAATTTCCCCTGAGATACCAATTCATCCAATTTTAGAGCACTGGATATTATTCCACAAGTAAGGTGCAAAATAAGAAACTTTCATTCCATATTTAAAACCAATAATACAGTGGCACAGGAAGCATAAGCAACACCGTCATACGGTACAGTGCTCTACCTGTGGAATCACACCTGGAGAGAGTGGATCAAACTGTATATCACTATGAAGGATGTAAAACAAGGATATTAGTGTATTTTTTTGGTTCAGTTCAGTTCTGTTTTTGTTTTTTGTTTTCTCCTTTTCAGAAGGTCAAATTGTATCATGGGTTCCAGCAGTGAACAACAGTTTGTGCAACTATTTATGACTTTTCATGAGAAGAGACAAAAGCAACATTCTTGACCAACTATACATGTTCCCTTTATATCAAACCCATAGACTGCAGTTACTGCAAGTGTAGTTAAGAAATGATTAGCATCAAATGCTGAGGAAGTTCTAAGTTCCCCTCAATAACTCAACTTGTATTCATGCTATCCTAAAGAAGAGAGAGAGAGAGAAACAGAGGGAGGGAGAGTGAGCGAGAGAGAGGAGGGAGGAAGAGGTTTATGGATGATACCATGTAAAGCCCATAAAAGGCAAATGTAGTGTAAACAAGGGTAACTGCCAGGAATAATGCAGCATTGCAACCCTTTTACAATGTGCTGGTAAATTGCAACATGTATTGTGTTGGTCCGGAACTCGTCCCATTTCCATTCCACCTGCTGCTTTACATGTCAACCTTTACTCCCTAGTCATATTTATGAGGACCATGAAGGCTGGACTGGCATAGCAACCTGTTTAGATTTGGTTCATCGGCCATAGTCAGTTGCTGAATCATGTCTGTGCCCTCTGGTGATATAGATTTTTTTTAAATTGAGGATGCTGTATTTAATGTTGTTCTCTTCTGAATGCAACAACCAATATTAAATAAGATGGTGCTCTTTAGCTAAAGGGACGACATACAATAAGTCAATCCCTTTAACCTTTAACCTTTAACCCGGTGATGGTGACATCATTCACAGGTTATTGCGGAGTGGGAACGAGATTACAGTGACGATAACTTCCAGTCAGTTTAGTCACTGATTACCACAGCTATGCTAAGAGGTCAGGGAACTTGACTTTGACCCAGTTAACCACAGGGATATCATACACAAACCACCGGGGTTGGCTACAATAGCTGTAGCAGTCATGAAGGAATGAGGAAAGAGAGGAAGGCATTTTACACAAGTCTGAACTCACATAGTAGTGTTGAAGTCATCATTTAAACCAGCCCACTCTTTAAGGAAACAGGGAAACAATAAACACATCATCATTTGAACCTGGATCTTCTGTGATATGGATGAAACCCAGCCCTTAATGAATGACTAACCATCTGAATTCTTTAGCAATACAAGACCATCGTCTGACCATCGCTTAATGAGAGGTCTGGTTAGCAGATATCACTGAATTTGTTCAGGAAATGTGTCATTCTAATGCTACCTACCTGGAATCTCTAGTCAATGTTTCTTAGCACACGATGACTGAGATGTGTATAAAGAATGAAGAATGTATGAATAAATATAATTTTGTGAGTCAGATGTTGAAATCCAGGACGTTATAGTATGTCAACATAACCCTCCCTGTACTATTGAGGCTATAAAGGTGTCCAAATATTTTGGGTGGCCACAGAAAGAGTGGTACAAAACTGAATAGAAGTTTTGTAATGTTAGATTGTTAAGAATGCACTGATATAAGTGGACATACGTGGTATTTTGGATTCTTCATTCCCGTTCACACTTGCATTTGCCTTCTCATTGGCTAGAATAGTCCCACCTGATCTCGCCTTCTCCCGCCTGCCTTCCATCTTTGAGGACATGTATTTCCATTGTTACAACGTTTACTCGACTGTGTTGTCAATATAATAGAACATCTTTGGTGCAGTCCATGGTGTAGTCAGGTAAAACAGTAGGTCATAGAACATACTGCAACCTGATCACCCCCTGGTGGCTCCTGGTCACACCTGCAAACACATCAGCTCAGACACACCTTACACTCCTTTACATTGACGGTAACCTCGTCCCCGGGCTACTGGGCACGGCATGGGGACTAGATTACAGTGACGGTAACCTCGTCCCCAGGCTACTGGGCACAGCATGGGGACTAGATTAGAGTGACGGTAACCTCGTCCCCAGGCTACTGGGCACAGCATGGGGACTAGATTAGAGTGACGGTAACATCGTCCCCGGGCTACTGGGCACAGCAGGGGAACTAGATTACAGTGACGGTAACCTCATCCCCATGCTACTGCACACAGCATGGGAACTAGATTACAGTGACGGTAACCTCATCCCCGGGCTACTGCACACAGCATGGGAACTAGATTACAGTGACGGTAACCTCATCCCCGGGCTACTGCACACAGCATGGGAACTAGATGACAGTGACGGTAACCTGGTCCCCGGGTTACTGCACACAGCATGGGAACTAGATTACAGTGGCGGTAACCTCATCCCCGGGCTACTGCACACAGCATGGGAACTAGATTACAGTGACGGTAACCTCATCCCCGGGCTACTGCACACAGCATGGGAACTAGATTACAGTGACGGTAACCTCATCCCCGGGCTACTGCACACAGCATGGGAACTAGATTACAGTGACGGTAACCTCATCCCCGGGCTACTGCACACAGCATGGGAACTAGATTACAGTGACGGTAACCTCATCCCCGGGCTACTGCACACAGCATGGGAACTAGATTACAGTGACGGTAACCTCATCCCCGGGCTACTGCACACAGCATGGGAACTAGATTACAGTGACGGTAACCTCATCCCCGGGCTACTGCACACAGCAGGGGAACTAGATTACATTGACGGTAACCTCATCCCCGGGCTACTGCACACAGCATGGGAACTAGATTACAGTGACGGTAACCTCATCCCCGGGCTACTGCACACAGCATGGGAACTAGATTACAGTGACGGTAACCTTGTCCCCGGGCTACTGCACACAGCAGGGGAACTAGATGACAGTGACGGTAACCTTGTCCCCGGGCTACTGGGCACAGCATGGGAACTAGATTACAGTGACGGTAACCTCATCCCCGGGCTACTGCACACAGCATGGGAACTAGATTACAGTGACGGTAACCTCATCCCCGGGCTACTGCACACAGCATGGGAACTAGATTACAGTGACGGTAACCTTGTCCCCGGGCTACTGCACACAGCATGGGAACTAGATTACAGTGACGGTAACCTCATCCCCGGGCTACTGCACACAGCATGGGAACTAGATTACAGTGACGGTAACCTCATCCCCGGGCTACTGCACACAGCATGGGAACTAGATTACAGTGACGGTAACCTTGTCCCCGGGCTACTGCACACAGCAGGGGAACTAGATTACAGTGACGGTAACCTCGTCCCCAGGCTACTGGGCACAGCATGGGAACTAGATTACAGTGGCGGTAACCTTGTCCCCGGGCTACTGCACACAGCAGGGGAACTAGATTACAGTGACGGTAACCTCGTCCCCAGGCTACTGGGCACAGCATGGGAACTAGATTACAGTGGCGGTAACCTTGTCCCCGGGCTATTGCACACAGCATGGGAACTAGATTACAGTGATGGTAACCTTGTCCCCGGGCTACTGCACACAGCATGGGAACTAGATTACAGTGACGGTAACCTTGTCCCCGGGCTACTGCACACAGCATGGGAACTAGATTACAGTGACGGTAACCTTGTCCCCGGGCTACTGCACACAGCATGGGAACTAGATTACAGTGACGGTAACCTTGTCCCCGGGCTATTGCACACAGCATGGGAACTAGATTACAGTGATGGTAACCTTGTCCCCGGGCTACTGCACACAGCAGGGGAACTAGATTACAGTGACGGTAACCTCGTCCCCAGGCTACTGGGCACAGCATGGGAACTAGATTACAGTGGCGGTAACCTCGTCCCCGGGCTACTGGGCACAGCAGGGGAACTAGATTACATTGACGGTAACCTCGTCCCCGGGCTACTGCACACAGCAGGGGAACTAGATTACAGTGACAGTAACCTCATCCCCATGCTACTGCACACAGCAGGGGAACTAGATTACAGTGACAGTAACCTCATCCCCATGCTACTGCACACAGCAGGGGAACTAGATTACAGTGACAGTAACCTCATCCCCATGCTGCTGCACACAGCAGGGGAACTAGATTACAGTGACAGTAACCTCATCCCCATGCTGCTGCACACAGCAGGGGAACTAGATTACAGTGACAGTAACCTCATCCCCGGGCTACTGGGCACAGCAGGGGAACTAGATTACATTGACGGTAACCTCGTCCCCGGGCTACTGCACACAGCATGGGAACTAGATTACAGTGACGGTAACCTTGTCCCCGGGCTACTGCACACAGCATGGGAACTAGATTACAGTGGCGGTAACCTCGTCCCCGGGCTACTGCACACAGCAGGGGAACTAGATTACAGTGACGGTAACCTCATCCCCATGCTGCTGCACACAGCAGGGGAACTAGATTACAGTGACAGTAACCTCATCCCCATGCTGCTGCACACAGCATGGGAACTAGATTACAGTGACGGTAACCTCATCCCCGGGCTACTGCACACAGCATGGGAACTAGATTACAGTGACGGTAACCTCATCCCCGGGCTACTGCACACAGCATGGGAACTAGATTACAGTGACGGTAACCTCATCCCCGGGCTACTGCACACAGCATGGGAACTAGATTACAGTGACGGTAACCTCATCCCCGGGCTACTGCACACAGCATGGGAACTAGATTACAGTGACGGTAACCTTGTCCCCGGGCTATTGCACACAGCAGGGGAACTAGATTACAGTGATGGTAACCTTGTCCCCATGCTACTGCACACAGCAGGGGAACTAGATTACAGTGACGGTAACCTCGTCCCCAGGCTACTGGGCACAGCATGGGAACTAGATTACAGTGGCGGTAACCTCATCCCCGGGCTACTGCACACAGCATGGGAACTAGATTACA
This sequence comes from Oncorhynchus keta, assembly GCF_023373465.1. NCBI lineage: Eukaryota > Metazoa > Chordata > Actinopteri > Salmoniformes > Salmonidae > Oncorhynchus > Oncorhynchus keta. The sequence goes on along the minus strand of NC_068451.1, from coordinate 24,151,376 downwards.
GTGGCGGTAACCTCGTCCCCGGGCTACTGGGCACAGCAGGGGAACTAGATTACATTGACGGTAACCTCGTCCCCGGGCTACTGCACACAGCAGGGGAACTAGATTACAGTGACAGTAACCTCATCCCCATGCTACTGCACACAGCAGGGGAACTAGATTACAGTGACAGTAACCTCATCCCCATGCTACTGCACACAGCAGGGGAACTAGATTACAGTGACAGTAACCTCATCCCCATGCTGCTGCACACAGCAGGGGAACTAGATTACAGTGACAGTAACCTCATCCCCATGCTGCTGCACACAGCAGGGGAACTAGATTACAGTGACAGTAACCTCATCCCCGGGCTACTGGGCACAGCAGGGGAACTAGATTACATTGACGGTAACCTCGTCCCCGGGCTACTGCACACAGCATGGGAACTAGATTACAGTGACGGTAACCTTGTCCCCGGGCTATTGCACACAGCAGGGGAACTAGATTACAGTGATGGTAACCTTGTCCCCGGGCTACTGCACACAGCATGGGAACTAGATTACAGTGACGGTAACCTTGTCCCCGGGCTACTGGGCACAGCAGGGGAACTAGATTACAGTGATGGTAACCTTGTCCCCGGGCTACTGCACACAGCATGGGAACTAGATTACAGTGACGGTAACCTTGTCCCCAGGCTACTGCACACAGCAGGGGAACTAGATTACAGTGACGGTAACCTTGTCCCCGGGCTACTGCACACAGCAGGGGAACTAGATTACAGTGACGGTAACCTCATCCCCATGCTGCTGCACACAGCAGGGGAACTAGATTACAGTGACGGTAACCTTGTCCCCGGGCTACTGCACACAGCATGGGAACTAGATTACAGTGACGGTAACCTTGTCCCCGGGCTACTGCACACAGCAGGGGAACTAGATTACAGTGACGGTAACCTCATCCCCATGCTGCTGCACACAGCAGGGGAACTAGATTACAGTGACAGTAACCTCATCCCCATGCTGCTGCACACAGCAGGGGAATTAGATTACAGTGACAGTAACCTCATCCCTATGCTGCTGCACACAGCAGGGGAACTAGATTACAGTGACAGTAACCTCATCCCCGGGCTACTGGGCACAGCAGGGGAACTAGATTACATTGACGGTAACCTCGTCCCCGGGCTACTGCACACAGCAGGGGAACTAGATTACATTGACGGTAACCTCGTCCCCGGGCTACTGCACACAGCAGGCGAACTAGATTACAGTGACAGTAACCTCATCTCCGGGCTACTGGGCACAGCAGGGGAACTAGATTACATTGACGGTAACCTCGTCCCCGGGCTACTGGGCACAGCAGGGGAACTAGATTACATTGACGGTAACCTTGTCCCCGGGCTACTGCACACAGCATGGGAACTAGATTACAGTGACGGTAACCTCGTCCCCGGGCTACTGCACACAGCAGGGGAACTAGATTACAGTGACGGTAACCTCATCCCCATGCTGCTGCACACAGCATGGGAACTAGATTACAGTAACGGTAACCTCATCCCCGGGCTACTGGGCACAGCATGGGAACTAGATTACAGTGACGGTAACCTCATCCCCATGCTGCTGCACACAGCATGGGAACTAGATTACAGTGACGGTAACCTCATCCCCGGGCTACTGGGCACAGCATGGGAACTAGATTACAGTGGCGGTAACCTCGTCCCCGGGCTACTGGGCACAGCAGGGGAACTAGATTACATTGACGGTAACCTCGTCCCTGGGCAACTGCACACAGCAGGGGAACTAGATTACAGTGACGGTAACCTCATCCCCATGCTACTGCACACAGCAGGGAACTAGATTACATTGACGGTAACCTCGTCCCCGGGCTACTGAGCACAGCAGGGGAACTATATTACAGTGACGGTAACCTCGTCCCCGGGCTACTGGGCAGAGCAGGGGAACTAGATTACAGTGGCGGTAACCTCGTCCCCGGGCTACTGGGCAGAGCAGGGGAACTAGATTACAGTGGCGGTAACCTCGTCCCCGGGCTACTGGGCACAGCAGGGGAACTAGATTACAGTGACGGTAACCTCGTCCCCATGCTGCTGCACACAGCATGGGAACTACATTACAGTGACAGTAACCTCATCCCCATGCTACTGCACACAGCAGGGGAACTAGATTACAGTGACAGTAACCTCATCCCCGGGCTACTGGCCACAGCATGGGAACTAGATTACAGTGGCGGTAACCTCGTCCCCGGGCTACTGGGCACAGCAGGGGAACTAGATTACATTGACGGTAACCTCGTCCCCGGGCTACTGCACACAGCAGGGGAACTAGATTACAGTGACGTAACCTCATCCCCATGCTACTGCACACAGCAGGGAACTAGATTACATTGACGGTAACCTCGTCCCCGGGCTACTGGGCACAGCAGGGGAACTATATTACAGTGACGGTAACCTCATCCCCGGGCTACTGCACACAGCATGGGAACTAGATTACAGTGGCGGTAACCTCGTCCCCGGGCTACTGGGCACAGCAGGGGAACTAGATTACATTGACGGTAACCTCATCCCCATTCTGCTGCACACAGCAGGGGAACTAGATTACAGTGACGGTAACCTCATCCCCATTCTGCTGCACACAGCAGGGGAACTAGATTACAGTGACAGTAACCTCATCCCCGGGCTACTGGGCACAGCAGGGGAACTAGATTACATTGACGGTAACCTCGTCCCCGGGCTACTGCACACAGCAGGGGAACTAGATTACATTGACGGTAACCTCGTCCCCGGGTTACTGCACACAGCAGGGGAACTAGATTACATTGACGGTAACCTCATCCCCGGGCTACTGGGCACAGCAGGGGAACTAGATTACATTGACGGTAACCTCGTCCCCGGGCTACTGGGCACAGCAGGGGAACTAGATTACATTGACGGTAACCTCGTCCCCGGGCTACTGCACACAGCATGGGAACTAGATTACAGTGACAGTAACCTCGTCCCCGGGCTACTGCACACAGCAGGGGAACTAGATTACAGTGACGGTAACCTCATCCCCATGCTGCTGCACACAGCATGGGAACTAGATTACAGTGACAGTAACCTCATCCCCATGCTACTGCACACAGCAGGGGAACTAGATTACATTGACGGTAACCTCGTCCCCGGGCTACTGGGCACACCATGGGAACTAGATTACAGTGACAGTAACCTCATCCCCATGCTACTGCACACAGCAGGGGAACTAGATTACAGTGACGGTAGCGTCCAGTCAGTTTATTCACTGACTACCACAGTATTGCCAAGAGGTCAGGGATCTTGATCAGTAAAGAACTCCAGTGACCCATTTAACCAGGGGGATAACATACACAAACCACAGGGGTTGACTACAGGGTAGTGTGTAGGCTTTTGTTCCAGCCCAACTCTAACACACATGATTCAATATAATCTACTATTGATGGTCGTCAACTGAAACATTCTGTTTTGGGGCAACAGGACAAGTTTGGAATCAGTAGCGGTCATGAACGGATGAGGAAAGAGAGGAAGGCATTTTACACAAATCTGAACTCTCCCAATACGTTCTAGAGTATACACTTTCATTTAAACCAGCCTACTCTTTGAGTAAGGTAACAAGGAAATAAAAACAAAATGTTTTAGCAACCTGGAATCTCTATACAAGATGGTTGAGGCATGTATAATGGCTTCGGTGTAGAAGCTGTTAAGAAGCCTTTTGGACCTAGACTCGGCGCTCCGGTACCCCTTGCTGTGCTGTAGCAGAGAGTACAGTCTATGACTAAGGTGGATGGAGTCTTTGACAGTTTTTATTGCCTTCCTCTGACTTCGCCTGATTTAGAGGTCCTGGATGGCAGGAAGCTTGGCCCCAGTGATGTACTGGTCCATATGCACTACCCTCTGTAGTGCCTTGGAGTCAGAGGCCAAGCTGTTGCCATAACAGGCAGTGATGTAACCAGTAACCATGATGTAACCATGCTCTTGATTGTATAGCTGTAGAACCTTTTGAGGATCTGAGGACCCATGCCAAATCTTTTCAGTCACCTGAGTGGGAATAGGCTTTGTCGTGCCCTCTTCACGACTGTCTTAGTGTATTTGGACCATGATAGTTTGTTAGTGATGTGGACACCAAGGAACTTGAAGCTCTCAACCTGCTCCACTACAGCCCTGTCGATGAGAATGGGGGCATGCTCGGTCCTCCTTTTCCTGTAGTCCACAATCATCTACTTTGTCTTGATAACGTTGAGGGAGAGGTTGTTGTCCTGGCACCACACTTCCAGGTCTCTGACCTCCTCCATATAGTCTCATCGTTGTTGGTGATCAGGCCTACCACTGTTGTGTCATCGGCAAACTTGATGATGGTGTTGTAGTCGTGCCTAGCCATACAGTCATGAGTGAACAGGTAGTACAGGAGGGGACTGAGCACGCACCCTTGAGGAGCCCCTGTGTTGAGGATCAGCGTGGCGGATGTGTTGTTACCTACCCTTAGGTAACAACACAGTAAGTGATTAGACTACCTCTAATCTCTTACTTTTACCACCAAAGCAATTATGTTAACTCACAATTATATAGAGCCACATTTTACTATATGTTTAGTATCATAGTGTTTAGCATCGTGTTATATGTTCGCTATTTTGTTACGACATTGTGACAGTGATTTTTATGCTGTAACAATGAAGTGTATAGTAAATCAATCTCCCTTGCAGGTGGTCCTGATTTAACAGGCCTGTCCTATGTTGGTCGGGTGAGAGATGGATACGAGACGACCTTCACCTGTACCTCCAACTGCATCCCAGGATGCACCTACACCTGGCTGCTGAAGGGGCGCACTTTCAATGGGAGTGAGTTGACCTGGACCCCAGACGGTCTGGACCGCATTGTGGAGCTGCAGTGTACTGCTGCCAACACAGAGAGTGGGAGCTCAAAGAGCATAACCACAATCTTGGAGGTGAAAAGTAAGAGATTTCTTTGTTTTTAACTTACAATCATGCGTGCATGTGGTCCCAGAAATGCATTCCACTATCCTGGTGTTGCAAGAGCTCTACCAACAGATCTACAGAGGCTCACACTACTGCAGCCATCACTGCAACCTGTATTACAGATTTCTAAATCTATTTTCAACTCCTTCCATCCTATGCAACACATTGCGGTGAAAAGAAAATAAGAATACTTTATAGTCCATTGTCCACAGAAATGTGTCTTTTCTCTTTCAAGCGCTCTTGAGAAAGCGCAGTAAGGAAAAAACAGATATCTGCCCTGATTGAATATGCCTAAGATCCCTAACACTAAACAACTCCAATCACACCTCTGGATTTCCCATCTGTGTGTTCCAGGCTCAGTGTCTGTGAGGCCCAGCCCACAGCTCCCTCTCCCCGTCCTCAACCAGTCCTTCAGCCTGGACTGTGACGGCTCCTTCCCAGGCCTGCCAGTGCATTGGTACAAGACAGCTAGGTTGTAGCTCCAGACGCCAGGATAAACCTGTTGGAACACAACACCTCCCTCCACTTCAACTCCCTGCTGTCATCTGATGGTGGCTTCTATCAGTGCGAGGTGACTATGGCAAACATGGCTGAAAGCAAGGTATAAGATGTAACACCTACGCTTCATTTGGCAGAATCAGTGAATATGGGTGATGCTCTCCAATTTTCCTGAAAATAAATGTAGAGGCAAAGCTATTTTGCTGACATTTTCTTCCTTTGCTGACAGTTGATCATTGGAGTGTTAGTATCAGTGGCCCTGACACAGTGTTGCCTGGGAGGGAATACACCTTTACCTGAAAGTTGAACTGCACTGTCGACCAGGACTGCTCCATCCGCTGGCCATTGAGGGGGGGTATCCTCACTAGCATCTACCTCTCCGTGAACAGGAACATCCTGAAATGGATCCCGTCGGTACCTTGTACGATCCAGATCTTCACCTGTGTGGTGGAGAACACAGCAGCTGGACGCTCTGCAGAGGCCTCCAATACAGTGAAGGTCACAGGTAGTCACTCCCGTTTTATTGTGTGATAAAAGGAAGTGTCACTGCAGAATCTAATCTTGCAATGGCAGTTTTGTGATTGTAGTTTGAGGCTTCTTTAGATTGTGAATAGATGACTCTTCAGACAAACCCAGGATGGAGGCTGATTACTCTTTGGCAGATTTAATGATGAACTGACCACATTCATTCAGCCATGCATAAAGGTAGATAATCAATTACTATCATAATTCCAAACAACTGATTCACCATATTGTAAAACTACACTACACTTCACCTTATATAATAATATCCCTCATAAACTATTCCTACACTATTATCACCCAGTTATCATGGTACAAAATCTATTAACTCATGCTTAAACCCAGTTGTAGGTACTGTTAAATCCTAATATTTAAATTGAAATGCTTTGTTTTTTAACCTAGCTAGAATACCTGCGTACTACATGGTAAAATACTGTTTTAGACAGTTTACATCATCTCCAAAATCCCAGACTGAAGTCATGTTATTTTTCCCTCATTCAGGACCCACAGTATCAGGATCTGAAAGAGTGAGGCTGACGAGTTTTAGGACTGGTCCTCTGTATGGGACTGCTGTTCCTGCTGGATCCCTAGTGGGGGCGCTATAAGACTACAGACGATGGGAAAGACAGAGGAGAACATTGATTGAGACCAGGTTCACCTTCAGAATGAACAATAAAACAGGAACCAGCGTTTGGAAATTCTTCATTTTGTCCAATAAGAATGCTAATTTCTCAGAATAAGAATATAAGAATGTAAGAATGTCTCCTATGTTGTGGCATAATGATAGTTGAGTCATTGGAAGTTTCCTGTGAATTATGTTTATAATTCACATGCAGTGGATAATGATGAGACATTATCTATGTAATATTTCCTTATTTGCAATACGTATTATAATTATTTGTATTATTTCTGTTCTTTGTTGCTGTTGAGATGACCTTGTAAAATATACTCACAGATGAGTGTGGTAATACAGTTGAAGTCGGAAGTTTACACAGATCTTAGCCAAATACATTTAAAGTCAGTTTTCACAATTCCTGACATTTCATTCTAGTAACAATTCCCTGTCTTACTTAGGTCAGTTAGGATCACCACTTTATTTTAAGAATGTGAAATGTCAGAATAATAGTAGAGAGAATGATTTATTTCAGCTTTTATTTCTTTCATCACATTCCCAGTGGGTCAGAAGTTTACATACAGTCGATTAGTATATGTAGCATTGTCTTTAAATTGTTTAACTTGGGTCAAACGTTTCGGGTAGCCTTCCACAAGCTTCCCGCAATCAGTTGGGTGAATTTAGGCCCATTCCTCCTGACAGAGCTGGTGTAACTGAGTCAGGTTTGTAGGCCTCCTTGCTCGCGCACACTTTTTCAGTTCTGCCCACAAAGGTTCTTGAGGATTAAGGTCAGGGCTTTGTGATGGCCACTCCAATACCTTGACTTTGTTGTCCTTAAGCCATTTTGCCACAACTTTGGAAGGATCCTTGGGGTCATTGTCCATTTGGAAGACCCATTTGCGACCAAGCTTTAACTTCCTGACTGATGTCTTGAGATGTTGCTTCAATATATCCACATAATTGTCCTCCCTCATGAAGCCATTTATTTTGTGAAGTGCACCAGGCCCTCCTGCAGCAAAGCACCCCCACAACATGATGCTGCCACCTCTGTGCTTCATGGTTGGGATGGTGTCACCTGAATGACCCTAGAAAGACTATGTCTGGTAACAGTAATGTTAATGAATTACCGTCATGTGTTTTGAAGGACTCTGTTGCTGTATATGACAAAACTGAAATGCTGAATTGTTTCAATGAGCACTTTGCATCATCTGGTAGAATGTTTGATTCAGTATCCTCTGTCTCTGTACAACCCTGTGTGGATGAACAAGTGAGAGCTGGTCAAACCTTTAGCTTTTTGCCATTCTCAGTGCAGGTGGTACATAAAGCCCTGAAATCCTTAGATCAGACAAAGCCTGCAGATCCTAATCTTTTGGATCCCTGCTTTTTAAATCTGGCAGCTGATTTCATAGCTGAACCACTTACATATCTGTTCAATCTAACCCTGGAATGTAATGAGATTCCAAAAATCTGTAAATCAGTGTTTGTACTACCACTTTTAAAAGGCGGGAGATCCTCCCGCCTTTTAAAAGGCGGGAGATCCAATTCTTTTAAAACACTGCGAGCTAGCCAGCTAGCCCCCGAATAGCAGCACTGTAGAAACTATTACACTCAACGGAACGACTTGATTAGTGTAGTGTCAACAATGCAGCCACTGCCAGCTAGCCTACAAAGTCAACAACGCAGCCACTGCCAGCTAGCCTACTTCAGCAGTACTGTATCATTTTAATCATTTTAGTCAATAAGATTCTTGCTACGTAAGCTTAACTTTCTGAACATTCGAGACGTGTAGTCCACTTGTCATTCCATTCTCCTTGCATTAGCGTAGCCTCTTCTGTAGCCTGTGAACTATGTGTCTGTCTATCCCTGTTCTCTCCTCTCTGCACAGACCATACAAACGCTCCACACCGCGTGGCCGCGGCCACCCTAATCTGGTGGTCCCAGCGCGCACGGCCCACGTGGAGTTCCAGGTCTCCGGTAGCCTCTGGAACTGCCGATCTGCGGCCAACAAGGCAGAGTTCATCTCAGCCTATGCCTCCCTCCAGTCCCTCGACTTCTTGGCACTGACGGAAACATGGATCACCACAGATAACACTGCTACTCCTACTGCTCTCTCTTCGTCCGCCCACGTGTTCTCGCACACCCGAGAGCTTCTGGTCAGCGGGGTGGTGGCACCGGGATCCTCATCTCTCCCATGTGGTCATTCTCTCTTTCTCCCCTTACCCATCTGTCTATCGCCTCCTTTGAATTCCATGCTGTCACAGTTACCAGCCCTTTCAAGCTTAACATCCTTATCATTTATCGCCCTCCAGGTCCCCTCGGAGAGTTCATCAATGAGCTTGATGCCTTGATAAACTCCTTGCCTGAGGACGGCTCACCTCTCACAGTTCTGGGCGACTTTAACCTCCCCACGTCTACATTTGACTCATTCCTCTCTGCCTCCTTCTTTCCACTCCTCTCCTCTTTTGACCTCACCCTCTCACCTTCCCCCCCTACTTACAAGGCAGGCAATACGCTCGACCTCATCTTTACTAGATGCTGTTCTTCCACTAACCTCATTGCAACTCCCCTCCAAGTCTCCGGCCACTACCTTGTATCCTTTTCCCTCTCGCTCTCATCCCACACTGCCCCTACTCGGATGGTATCGCGCCGTCCCAACCTTCGCTCTCTCTCCCCCGCTACTCTCTCCTCTTCCATCCTATCATCTCTTCCCTCTGCTCAAACCTTCTCCAACCTATCTCCTGATTCTGCCTCCTCAACCCTCCTCTCCTCCCTTTCTGCATCCTTTGACTCTCCATGTCCCCTATCCTCCAGGCCGGCTCGGTCCTCCCCTCCAGCTCACAGAACAGGGCTCCGGGCAGCCGAGCGGAAATGGAGGAAAACTCGCCTCCCTGCGGACCTGGCATCCTTTCACTCCCACCTCTCTACATTTTCCTCCTCTGTCTCTGCTGCTAAAGCCACTTTCTACCACTCTAAATTCCAAGCATCTGCCTCTAACCCTAGGAAGCTCTTTGCCACCTTCTCCTCCCTCCTGAATCCCCCCCCCCTCCTCCCTCTCTGCAGATGGCTTCGTCAACCATTTTGAAAAGAAGGTCGATGACATCCGATCCTCGTTTGCTAAGTCAAATGACACCGCTGGTTCTGCTCACACTGCCCTACCCTGTGCTCTGACCTCTTTCTCCCCTCTCTCTCCAGATGAAATCTCGCGTCTTGTGACGGCCGGCCGCCCAACAACCTGCCCGCTTGACCCTATCCCCTCCTCTCTTCTCCAGACCATTTCCGGAGACCTTCTCCCTTACCTTACCTCGCTCATCAACTCATCCCTGACCGCTGGCTACGTCCCTTCCGTCTTCAAGAGAGCGAGAGTTGCACCCCTTCTGAAAAAACCTACACTCGATCCCTCCGATGTCAACAACTACAGACCAGTATCCCTTCTTTCTTTTCTCTCCAAAACTCTTGAACGTGCCGTCCTTGGCCAGCTCTCCCGCTATCTCTCTCAGAATGACCTTCTTGATCCAAATCAGTCAGGTTTCAAGACTAGTCATTCAACTGAGACTGCTCTTCTCTGTATCACGGAGGCGCTCCGCACTGCTAAACCTAACTCTCTCTCCTCTGCTCTCATCCTTCTAGACCTATCGGCTGCCTTCGATACTGTGAACCATCAGATCCTCCTCTCCACCCTCTCCGAGTTGGGCATCTCCGGCGCGGCCCACGCTTGGATTGCGTCCTACCTGACAGGTCGCTCCTACCAGGTGGCGTGGCGAGAATCTGTCTCCTCACCACGCGCTCTCACCACTGGTGTCCCCCAGGGCTCTGTTCTAGGCCCTCTCCTATTCTCGCTATACACCAAGTCACTTGGATCTGTCATAACCTCACATGGTCTCTCCTATCATTGCTATGCAGACGACACACAATTAATCTTCTCCTTTCCCCCTTCTGATGACCAGGTGGCGAATCGCATCTCTGCATGTCTGGCAGACATATCAGTGTGGATGACGGATCACCACCTCAAGCTGAACCTCGGCAAGACGGAGCTGCTCTTCCTCCCGGGGAAGGACTGCCCGTTCCATGATCTCGCCATCACGGTTGACAACTCCATTGTGTCCTCCTCCCAGAGCGCTAAGAACCTTGGCGTGATCCTGGACAACACCCTGTCGTTCTCAACTAACATCAAGGCGGCGGCCCGTTCCTGTAGGTTCATGCTCTACAACATCCGCAGAGTACGACCCTGCCTCACACAGGAAGCGGCGCAGGTCCTAATCCAGGCACTTGTCATCTCCCGTCTGGATTACTGCAACTCGCTGTTGGCTGGGCTCACTGCCTGTGCCATTAAACCCCTACAACTCATCCAGAACGCCGCAGCCCGTCTGGTGTTCAACCTTCCCAAGTTCTCTCACGTCACCCCGCTCCTCCGCTCTCTCCACTGGCTTCCAGTTGAAGCTCGCATCCGCTACAAGACCATGGTGCTTGCCTACGGAGCTGTGAGGGGAACGGCACCTCAGTACCTCCAGGCTCTGTCAGCCCTGGTGAAAATACTTGAAACCCTTGTGAGTGAACAGCTAAAATAGTTTTTATTTACTAACTCTATTTTATCAATGTACCAATCGGGCTTCAGGAAGAAGCATAGCACAATTACAGCAGCCATGAAGGTTTTAAATGATATCACTGAAGCCCTTGACAAAAAAACGGCTCTGTGTCTCACTTTTTATTGATCTCTCTAAGGCTTTTGATACAGTTGATGATGCTATACTAATGCAGAGATTGTTGAGTGTAGGTCTTTCAGAGCATGCAGTTGCATGGTTTGCTAACTATCTGTCTGATAGAACTCAGTGCTCTCAATTTGATGGGCTTATGTCTGTTAAATTGTCTGTCTTTAATGGTGTGCCCCAAGGCTCTGTACTTGGTCCTCTCTCTTCACTATTTATATAAATGATTTAGACAAAAATGACCAAAATGCGTAACTTCATTTTTATGCTGATGATACTGTTATTTACTGTTGTGCCTCGTCTCTTACAAAAACTTTCCAGAACTTGCAAACTGCTTTTTATACTGTTCATGTCACACCCTGACCATAGTTTGCTTTGTATGTTTCTATGTTTTGTTTGGTCAGGGTGTGATCTGAGTGGGCATTCTATGTTGGATGTCTAGTTTGTCTGTTTCTGTGTTTGGTCTGATATGATTCTCAATCAGAGCAGGTGTTAGTTGTTGTCTCTGATTGGGAACCATATTGTGGGTGATTGTCTATGTTCGTTGCTTGTGTCAGCACAGTTCTTATTATAGCGTCACAGTCGTTATTTGTGTATTGTTTTGTATTCAGTGTTCAGTGTTTTCTTTAATTAAAATATCATCATGAACACATAGCACGCTGCATTTTGGTCCGCTTATTACGATGATCGTGACACTTCAACATACCTTGTCAATTGAAGCTTATCCTCAATAATGACAAAACTAAACTAATGGTGTTTTCTAAAGGAAGAAATAGACCTCTGAACCTTTCACCTATTACTACCTGTCAGGGCAAGGAGATTGCGGTTGTAACCTCATATAAACATCTTGGCATTTTAATTGATGATGGCCTCTCTTTTAAATTGCATATTCAGCAACTTACAAAAATGTTTACGCTGAAATTGGGATTTTATTTTAGGAATAAGGCCTGTTTTTCTTTTGAAGACAGAAGGAGGATAGGATCAGCTACATGTATGCCAGGGTTGGCTGGCATTCTCTAGTCACTCGTAGGCTCAGGCACTGGTATACTTTTATTTACAAAGCCATTTTGGGTTTACTACCTTTTTATTTGGGCATTTGTATTGTTCAGAAATGTGGTGGGTACTCTCTTTGTTCGCTAGACTTTTTCCTGCTAACTGTTCCAAATGTAAACTGGAAGAACCTGTCCCGATTGGTATTTTGAAATCACTGATGAATGATCTTGAGACTGATTCCCTGACATGTCAATGTTTTTAATTGGCTGTTTTTGATTTTGTTATACTCTTGTGAATTCCATGGTTTATCTAGATTACTTGTAGTTTTTGATGTTTGTCTGTAATTTTCGTAATGACTTGGTGCTGCCTATCTTGGCCAGGACGCTCTTGAAAAAGAGATTTTAAATCTCAATGAGCCCTTCCTGGTTAAATAAAGGTTAAATAAAATAAAATAAAAAATATTCACAATTTTCCTCCTCATGATGCCATTTATTTTGTGAAGTGCACCAGTCCCTCCTGCAGCAAAGCGACCCCACCACATGATGCTGCCACCCCCATGCTTCACGGTTGGGATGGTATTCTTTGGCTTGCAAGCCTCCCCCTTTTTCCTCCAAACATAACAATGGTCATTATCGCCAAACAGTTATATTTTTGGTTCATCAGACCAGATGACATTTCTCCAAAAAGTACAATCTTTGTCCCCATGTGCATTTGCAAACCGTAGTCTGGCTTTTTTATGGCGGTTTTGGAGCAGTGGCTTCTTCCTTGCTGAGCGGCCTTTCAGGTTATGTCGATATGGGACCTGTTTTTCTGGGGATATAGATACTTTTGAACCTGTTTCCTCCAGCATCTTCACAAGGTCCTTTGCTGTTGTTCTGGGATTTATTTGCACTTTTTGCACCAAAGTACGTTCATCTCTAGAAGGCAGAACGCATCTCCTTCCTGAGCGGTATGACAGCTTCGTGTTCCAGTGGTGTTTATACTTGCGTACTTGTTGTTTATACAGATAAACGTGTTACCGTCAGGCATTTGGAAATTGCTCCCAAGGATGAACCAGACTTGTGGAGGCCTACAATTTTATTTCTGAGGGCTTGGCTGATTTCTTTGGATTTTCCCATGATGTCAAGCAAATTTTGAAGGTAGGCCTTGAAATACATCCACAGGTACACCTCCAATTGACTCAAATGATCAGAAGCTTCTAAAGCCATGACATAATTTTCTGGAATTTTCCAAGCTGTTTAAAGGTACAGTCATCTTAGTGTATGTAAATGTCTGACCCGCTGGAATTTTGATACAGTGAATTAAGTTAAATAATCTGCCTGTAAACAATTGTTGGAAAAATTACTTGTGTCATGCACAAAGTAGATGTCCTAACCGACTTGCCAAAGCTATAGCTTGTTAACAAGAAATTTGTGGAGTGGTTGAAAAATGAGTTTTAATGACTCCAACCTAAGTGTATGTAAACTTCCGACTACAACTGTTGGTACCTGTCTCTGTATAGAGTTGTCACTTTTGGTCTTTGATTGACATGGGCAAGTGGCCAACTACTGTACAGTGACACATTATATTAAAAGAAGGACCCACCATACCTCCAGATCCACTCCCAGACGTACCAGTAGAGTACACTGTACTGTCCCTCCCCTCACTAGGGAGCAGAGACAAACCTGCTGTCTCCCCAGGGTGTTGAGTTTCAAGGAAATAGTCCTATGAAAAGCTGCTGTTATAATCACACCATCTTCACACCATAACATCACTTGTTTATGTGAGATGGGTATTATGAGACTAGCCTGACCTACATACACAGAAGTTGTTTTATAACATGATAGTATACTATAGGCTGTCAGTGTGTAGGCTCATATAGCTACAGTACCCTACTTATTGCAAAGGCTAACCTGATGTACAAGTTGTCCTAGCCCCATGTCCAACACAAACACACACATTCAAATGTCTTTGTTGGCAAATCACTTTCTGTGTGATAAGGTAATGTCAACCTCAGGCCATGTTTGCCTACCCTGTTTGGTCAGGGCATGATATGGTGAAATTGAACAATGGAGACCATTTGTCATTGACCCAGAATACCACAAACTAGACATTGAAGCTAAACTCAATCCTGGAAATGGCACATGGAGTGAGGAGGCGTTCATTTATCAATACAACTCGCACAAAGCCATGGGTTATTTATAATTTACAGGGTAAACTATACTGGATGCATCATACTCCAGCATCTGTTTTGATATACTCCTTTATCTATGACCACATCATTTGCCTTCTATTGGAAGTCAAAACATTATTCAAACAGTATCTGGTAGTTAGCGCGCCTATCCCTAACCCTGACCCTAACCCTAACCCTAACCCTAGCTTCATGTTCACACCCCAGCTCAAACCTAATCCTAAGCACCTGTCTGCCACCATATTCACCCATTAGGGACTTCTATCAGGGAATGGCGTTGAGCAGGGCTGTGGACATGTAATTAGGGTTAGGTTTATTATTACATTATATTAGGGGAATTTATCATCACCCCTTTATTTACATTGAGTAATAGTGATATTAATTATACAGACATACTGTAAATCAGGCCAAATTGTGGGTGTGACCGGTGTAGATTGTCTCTGCATTGTGTTTTTATTGGCTTACATCTGACCATAGGATCACGGTTGGTGTTGATCTTTAATTCTCTGAAAAGGAAAGGAAAAACTTCCATAAACAAATGCTGTGCTTCCCTTCTACACCAACTCCTCTCTTCCACATGAGTACAGTAGACAGGGCAGGGCAATATAACAATAACCTCCTTTCACATAACAGTAAAATACAGTATAATGAAACACAATGTACAGTATGAAATGTAAATGTACAGTAGCATATAAACCTAGGCTAGCCAACTTTCCCAATGACAGCCAGGCGTTACGTACAGTACAGTAGTGACGTGAACTTGTGAATATAGCTAGCCTTGGACAGTAAATATATGTTCCAAATATCTTAAAGGCCCAGTGCAGTCAAAAACTAGATTCTACTGTGTTTTATATATATTTCCACACTACCACTCCCAAACAGTTCTAGCAAAATTCTTGCTTGAGAAATTGTCTTTTGCTAAGAAGCTATCCCTGTTTCTTTTTGACCATTTTAATTGAAAACAATCACAATAAAGTAATGAATTGTTACTCAGAATTGTTTTGATATTGAGATAAAACGTCTGCTTCGGACCTTTAACAAGCATAGGACATGACATACCTGATAAGGAAAGGAAAAACATCCATAAACAAATGCTGTGCTGCCCATATACAGTACACTAATTCCTCTGGAAAGTATAAATTAAGGAAAGGGGACATGAATACACATGCTAGTCCAATGACACCATGTACAGTAAAAAAGTACTGTAGCTAGCTAACATGTATAGTATTCATAGATTACAATATTTTTAAAAGTATATAAATACATGAAATTGCATGAATATCCCAATATAATGGTAGGATGACATAATAATAATATGTCAGGGACCATATTAATTAATTAATGGTGCTTTTTCATACATACTGAGTGTACAAAAGTCCTTCCATAACATAGACTGACTAGGTGAATCCAGGTGAAAGCTATGGTTCCTTATTGATGTTACTTGTTAAATCCACTTCAATCAGTAGAGATGCTCGGGGGGAGACAGGTTAAAGAAGGGTTTTTAAGCCTTGAGACAATTAATACATGGATTGTGTATTAGTGCCATTCAGAGGGTGAATGAGCAGAAGAAAATATTTAAATGCCTTTGAACGGGGAATGTTAGTAGCTGCCAGGCGCACCGGTTTGAGTGTGTAAAGAACTTGTGTAGAGTAGACATGGTAGACAGGGGAGATGTAAGAAGGCAGGGCATGGTAATGAGGGGGAACACAGAAGGAGAAGGAAGTGTGCAACATTAAAAAAGGCACTTACACCACCAAAAGGAATGTACACTAATATCAGACATGGGAACTGTTCAGATTTTGTGTAAATATATAATATGAAATACAACACTTGTTACATGAGTAGGCAGAACATTCAGGCTCTGAGATAAGTACAATATCCCATTGTTCAACTCAGCTCTCATGTTCTGATGTTGTTATCATAAGGTGCCTGTTCTCTCTCTCTCTCTCTCTCTCTCTCTCTCTCTCTCTCTCTCTCTCTCTCTCAGGGCTTTATGTTGGTTAATATGACCTCTTACCCTCAACCCGAGAGCTTTGTAATACAGCATGTGGCTACTGATGTTGGTTTCATAGAATAGCTGAATGTCTTTCACATGACCAGTTTGCTCCTCTATTCATGCTCCTTGGTTGGATCGTGAGATAATGACAGAGAGCATAACATTTCCTCCACTGTTCATCAATCAAACCTGATCTGGCTTAGACACACATAGGTGTAGTCAGGTGTTCCCTGATAGGGACCTGTCCCCACAGATTGGACAATTCTACAGGTGTTGACCTGGGAGATGTGAAAGGCATGTGTTTTCCTTGTTATACAAACACTGCCAGGAATAACAGAGGGAGATTTCTCAATATTTGGGAAAATTATGAAATGGGAACGTCAATGATATAGGTATTGTATGTTAAAGTTTTATGTTACAATATCACAGACACGATATATGATACTTGATTTATTAGTATGTACCATTCTATTCTGTAATCGTTGACTACATAATAAACATTTAACACATTTTGTTGTCATGGTATTTTTGTGAGACTTATTCGCCCAGCAGCTAGCAAACGCTAGCATAAGCCCACAGATTAGCATCACTGTAGTGCTATTCACTCAACTGAACGACTTGATTAGTTTAGTGTTAGCTAGCTACATAGCTGTCTTTGTTTCCAAGATAATTGTGTAGTTTAGAGTGTGTAGTCTTGGAGTGATTATCTTAATTTTCCGAGGTTCGCTAGCCAGCTATTTGTCGTCCTTAACGTAGGAGACTCTGCTAGCTAGCCAACAGCTAACAGCTACAGCTAGCCAACGTCTACTGAATCGAATTCAACAACCCGGTCGCAGTCACAGGTTGTATCACATTTTCATTTCATTTCATTACAGTACAACGGTTTGATTTGTTTGATCGTAGCTAGCTACATAGCTAGCTACATAGCCGTCCTTGTTTCAAAGATAATTGTGTAGTCTAGAGCGATTTTCTAGGTTAGCTAGCCAGCTATTGTCGTTCTTTTAACGCAACGTAACGTAAACAACACTGCTAGCTAGCCAGCTAGCCCCCGGATAGTAGCACTGTAGAAACTATTACACTCAACGGAACGACTTGATTAGTGTAGTGTCAACAACGCAGCTACTGCCAGCTAGCCTACTTCAGCAGTACTGTATCATTTTAATCATTTTAGTCAATAAGATTCTTGCTACGTAAGCTTAAATTTCTGAACATTCGAGACGTATAGTCCACTTGTCATTCAATCTCCTTGCATTAGCGTAGCCTCTTCTGTAGCCTGTCAACTATGTGTCTGTCTATCCCTGTTCTCTCCTCTCTGCACAGACCATACAAACGCTCCACACCGCGTGGCCGCGGCCACCCTAATCTGGTGGTCCCAGCGCGTACGACCCACGTGGAGTTCCAGGTCTCCGGTAGCCTCTGGAACTGCCGATCTGCGGCCAACAAGGCAGAGTTCATCTCAGCCTATGCCTCCCTCCAGTCCCTCGACTTCTTGGCACTGACGGAAACATGGATCACCACAGATAACACTGCTACTCCTACTGCTCTCTCCTCGTCCGCCCACGTGTTCTCGCACACCCCGAGAGCTTCTGGTCAGCGGGGTGGTGGCACCGGGATCCTCATCTCTCCCAAGTGGTCTTTCTCTCTTTCTCCCCTTACCCATCTGTCTATCGCCTCCTTTGAATTCCATGCTGTCACAGTTACCAGCCCTTTCAAGCTTAACATCCTTATCATTTATCGCCCTCCAGGTTCCCTTGGAGAGTTCATCAATGAGCTTGATGCCTTGATAAGCTCCTTGCCTGAGGACGGCTCACCTCTCACAGTTCTGGGCGACTTTAACCTCCCCACGTCTACCTTTGACTGATTCCTCTCTGCCTCCTTCTTTCCACTCCTCTCCTCTTTTGACCTCACCCTCTCACCTTCCCCCCCTACTCACAAGCCAGGCAATACGCTTGACCTCATCTTTACTAGATGCTGTTCTTCCACTAACCTCATTGCAACTCCCCTCCAAGTCTCCGACCACTACCTTGTATCCTTTTCCCTCTCGCTCTCATCCAACACTTCCCACACTGCCCCTACTCGGATGGTATCGCGCCGTCCCAACCTTCGCTCTCTCTCCCCCGCTACTCTCTCCTCTTCCATCCTATCATCTCTTCCCTCTGCTCAAACCTTCTCCAACCTATCTCCTGATTCTGCCTCCTCAACCCTCCTCTCCTCCCTTTCTGCATCCTTTGACTCTCTATGTCCCCTATCCTCCAGGCCGGCTCGGTCCTCCCCTCCCGCTCCGTGGCTCGACGACTCATTGCGAGCTCACAGAACAGGGCTCCGGGCAGCCGAGCGGAAATGGAGGAAAACTCGCCTCCCTGCGGACCTGGCATCCTTTCACTCCCTCCTCTCTACATTTTCCTCCTCTGTCTCTGCTGCTAAAGCCACTTTCTACCATTCTAAATTCCAAGCATCTGCCTCTAACCCTAGGAAGCTCTTTGCCACCTTCTCCTCCCTCCTAAATCCCCTCCCCCTCCTCCTCTCTGCAGATTACTTCGTCAACCATTTTGAAAAGAAGGTCGACGACATCCGATCCTCGTTTGCTAAGTCAAACGACACCGCTGGTTCTGCTCACACTGCCCTACCCTATGCTCTGACCTCTTTCTCCCCTCTCTCTCCAGATGAAATCTCGCGTCTTGTGACGGCCGGCCGCCCAACAACCTGCCCGCTTGACCCTATCCCCTCCTCTCTTCTCTAGACCATTTCCGGAGACCTTCTCCCTTACCTCACCTCGCTCATCAACTCATCCCTGACCGCTGGCTACGTCCCTTCCGTCTTCAAGAGAGCGAGAGTTGCACCCCTTCTGAAAAAACCTACACTCGATCCCTCCGATGTCAACAACTACAGACCAGTATCCCTTCTCTCTTTTCTCTCCAAAACCCTTGAGCGTGCCGTCCTTGGCCAGCTCTACCGCTATCTCTCTCAGAATGACCTTCTTGATCCTAATCAGTCAGGTTTCAAGACTAGTCATTCAACTGAGACTGCTCTTCTCTGTATCACGGAGGCGCTCCGCACTGCTAAAGCTAACTCTCTCTCCTCTGCTCTCATCCTTCTAGACCTATCGGCTGCCTTCGATACTGTGAACCATCAGATCCTCCTCTCCACCCTCTCCGAGTTGGGCATCTCCGGCGCGGCCCACGCTTGGATTGCGTCCTACCTGACAGGTCGCTCCTACCAGGTGGCGTGGTGAGAATCTGTCTCCTCACCACGCGCTCTCACCACTGGTGTCCCCCAGGGCTCTGTTCTAGGCCCTCTCTTATTCTCGCTATACACCAAGTCACTTGGCTCTGTCATAACCTCACATGGTCTCTCCTATCATTGCTATGCAGACGACACACAATTAATCTTCTCCTTTCCCCCTTCTGATGACCAGGTGGCGAATCGCATCTCTGCATGTCTGGCAGACATATCAGTGTGGATGACGGATCACCACCTCAAGCTGAACCTCAGCAAGACGGAGCTCCTCTTCCTCCCGGGGAAGGACTGCCCGTTCCATGATCTCGCCATCACGGTTGACAACTCCATTGTGTCCTCCTCCCAGAGCGCTAAGAACCTTGGCGTGATCCTGGACAACACCCTGTCGTTCTCAACTAACATCAAGGCGGTGTCCCGTTCCTGTAGGTTCATGCTCTACAACATCCGCAGAGTACGACCCTGCCTCACACAGGAAGCGGCGCAGGTCCTAATCCAGGCACTTGTCATCTCCCGTCTTGATTACTGCAACTCGCTGTTGGCTGGGCTCCCTGCCTGTGCCATTAAACCCCTACAACTCATCCAGAACGCCGCAGCCCGTCTGGTGTTCAACCTTCCCAAGTTCTCTCACGTCACCCCGCTCCTCCGCTCTCTCCACTGGCTTCCAGTTGAAGCTTGCATCCGCTACAAGACCATGGTGCTTGCCTACGGAGCTGTGAGGGGAACGGCACCTCAGTACCTCCAGGCTCTGATCAGGCCCTACACCCAAACAAGGGCACTGCGTTCATCCACCTCTGGCCTGCTCGCCTCCCTACCACTGAGGAAGTACAGTTCCCGCTCAGCCCAGTCAAAACTGTTCGCTGCTCTGGCCCCCCAATGGTGGAACAAACTCCCTCACGACGCCAGGACAGCGGAGTCAATCACCACCTTCCGGAGACACCTGAAACCCCACCTCTTCAAGGAATACCTAGGATAGGGTAAGTAATCCTTCTCACCCCCCCCCCTAAAAAGATTTAGATGCACTACTGTAAAGTGGCTGTTCCACTGGATGTCATAAGGTGTATGCACCAATTTGTAAGTCGCTCTGGATAAGAGCTAAAGTGCTAAATGACTTAAATGTAAATGTAAATGTAAATTCCAAACCAGTAAAGCTGTCGTCAGAAAATATAGACTTAAACTACACACAATTAAATACTATAGAAGTAATCCTATTTATGTTTTTTTAATGTCTAATTGATTAGTGAAAATGTTTGTAATGATTCTTTACTACAATGCCATTGCCACAATAAGCTACATTGTCACGTTCGTTGTAAGGATCAGACCAAGTAGAGTTCCACATAATTTGAATAAATCGAAACTCACTGAACAAAACAACAAAGAACCAAACGAAACGCTACTGATGTGCACTATACAAAGACAAGATCCCAAAACACAAATGAGGAAAATGGCTACCTAAATATGATCCCCAATCAGAGACAACGATAAACAGCTGTCTCTGATTGGGAACCATATCAGGCCAACATAGACATACAAAAAACCCTAGACATACAAAAACTAGAGTACCAACCCTAGTCACACCCTGACCTAACCAAAATAGAGATATCTAAGGTCAAGGCGTGACATACATGCTGTATCAAATTGTGAAGGAGGCAGACAGGAGGGATAGGTGAGCCCTCCTTTATAGTTTGACAAGAACAAGTACTATATGATGGACACTGGCATATAAAGATATGATATTAGCTTGTTTCCTGAGGTGGTTGTGTAGAGGGCTGGACCCCAAAATACCAATATAAAAGAGTAGGTGCACACATAGACCACCAAAACACAATGGGGAGACAAGAGGAAGGGTCCCACATGTTCTTCTACTGGCTTCGACACAAGGTAACATGTCTTCTTTTTCAATATTACAAGTAACTCAGGGAGGTAAGTTTCAGTTTCATTTACTGTGAATTTCAAGTCCAGAAGATGGAGAAATTAAAGTGTAAAATAGAGACGTTTACAGTAAAATGTGAATTTATTAATTACAGCTTGTACTAAAGTGGATACAGTTTTAGACTAGATAGTTTGTGAAAACTTTATTTGATTGAGTACCTTATTAATTTATTTGTATTATAAAATTACCGAAGATATTACAAAGTTGTGTTTACCAGGTAGACTCTATCAAATGTCCCCAAAATATTGCATGTTAAAAAGACTAGTGACCTCAAGTTCATATTTGACCATCATAATATCACTTCAAAATAAAGAAAATCTGTGAATTCAAATAATGTATGTCTTATTCGGCAACTGATTAGCTGGAAGAGGAACAAAAGTAGGTTCCAGGACCAGGATTGTTGACCACTGGATGCTAAAGACCCATCTTTCCACTCTTCTCCAGGTGTGCTGAGCTTCCAGTACTGTGGAGGTGCTTTCCTCTGAGAACCTGGCCCATGGTGACCCTGACGCAGTCTCCGGCCACTCAGCTGCCGAGTGGCAGCTGGCCTGTGGGGGACGCTCAGATACTGACCTGGTCGGGGGGCCAGCAAGCTGTGTTCCCGAGCCACAACGGTAGAGCCTCGGTGGAAGTCAGCACGGGGACTCCATCACAGTGGTTGACTCAGGGGTCTATGTGGTCCAGAGACATCAGCCCAGCTCACTATTAGATTAGTTAGATTAGACAAGTAATATCCTGAAGGCCCTGTGGGTCCATACTGTAACTGCTATTAAGATAACCTAGTGTAATACAACAATTCTGCCAGTCTGCTATGGCGTAGAGATACTGGTTAAGTTTGAGTGTGCACCTGCGTGTTCGGGAAGTATTCACACCCCTTGACTTTTTCCACATTTTGTTACGTTACAGCCTTAATCATAAAATCATCAATACTAATTTCATCAATCTACACACAATACCCCATAATGACAAAGCAAAAACAGGTTTTAAGAAACTTTTGCAAATGTATTAAAAATATTACATTTGCATAAGTATTCAGACCCTTTACTCAGCACTTTGTTGAAGCACCTTTGGTGCAATTACAGCCTTAAGTTTTCTTGGGGATGGCTCTACAATCTTGGCACACCTGTATTTGGGGAGTTTCTGTCATTCTTCTCTGCAGATCCTCTCAAGCTCTGTCAGGTTGTATGGGGAGCAATTCTTGGCATTCAGGCCAAATAGTTCAATTTTGGCTGTCCTTCTGGAAGGTTCTCCCATCTCCACAGAGGAACTCTGGAGCTCTGTCAGAGTGACCATCGGGTTCTTGGTCAAATCCCTGACCAAGGCACTTCTCCCTTGCTTGCTCAGTTCGGCCGGGCGGCCAGCTCTAGGAAGAGTCTTGGTGGTTCCAAACTTCTTCCATTTTAAAATGATGGAGGCCACTGTGTTCTTGGGGATCTTCAATGCTGCAGATATTTTTTGGTACCCTTCCCCCGATCTATTTCTCGACACAATCCAGTCTCTGAGATCTACGGACAATTCCTTCGACCTCATCGCTTGGTTTTTGCTCTGACATGGGACCTTACACAGACATATGTGTGCCTTACCAAATCATGTCCAATCAATTGAACTTACCACAGGTGGACTCCAATCAAGATGTAGAAACATCTCAAGGATGAGCAATAGAAACAGGATGCACCTGAGCTCAATTTTGAGTATCATAGCAAAGGGTCTGAATACTTACGTAAATAAGGTATTTCTGTTTTTATTTTTATAAATTGGCAAAAAAATCTTAAAACCTGTTTTCACTTTGACATTATAGGGTATTGTGTGTAGATTGATGATTAAAAATTGGAATGTAATACATTTTAGAACAAAGCTGTAACATAACAAAATGTGGAAAAAGTCAAGGGGTCTGAATGTGTGCATTAGTGGTGCGCTGGTCAGCTGTTGTTCACCCGCATCTGCCCGCAATTGCTAATAATTATTCTGCAAATGCCCGACTAGATGTGATAAAGTGAAAGTCTGAGCCCCTCACCCAACCCTGACCGGCAAATATAGAAATGCACTTATGGCTACAGTCAAAGACGGATGATTTTTTTTGACAGAGGGTGCAGGGTGTATTTTTGCCTGATTTATATACAGTATATTTCTGCTTATAATTTCTGACATTTTGGTTGGCTATTTGTTAGTCAGTCAACTTAGATACATGCAGCTTCTCTTTTGTCGTAATTTTGTTATAAACCCTTGCTCAAAAAAATAATATAATAGATCGGTAAAATAAATGCTTCCATCTACCATGAACAAAAATATAAACGCTCCTTGCAACAATTTCAACGATTTTACTGAGTTACAGATCATGTAAGGAAATCAGTCAGCCCTAATGAATTGTCAGGGGTGCAGCCATGGGAGGCCTGGGAGGGGGACAGGCTTGGGCCCAGGCCCAGGCCCAGCGAGTCAGAATGATGTTTTCCCCACAAAAAAAGGCTTTATTACAGACATAAATACTCCTCAGTTTCATCAACTGTCTGGGTGGCTGGTCTCAGACGATCCCGCAGTGATGAAGCTGGATGTGGAGGTCCTGGGCTGACGTGCTTACACGTGGTCTGCGGTTGTGAGGCCGGTTGGACGTGCTACCAAATTCTCTAAAATGATGTTGGAGGCAGCTTATGGTAGAGAATTGAACATTCAATTATCTGGCAACAGCTCTGGTGGACATTCCTGCAGTCAGCATGCCAATTGCACGCTCCCTCAAAACTTGACGTATCTGAGGCATTGTGTTGTGTGACAAAACTGCACATTTTAGAGTGGCCTTTTATTGTCTCCAGCACAAGGTGTACCTGTGTAATGATCATGCTGTTTAATCAGCTTCTTGATATGCCACACCTGTTAGATGGTGGATTATTTTGGCAATGGAGAAATGCTCAACGCAGGGATGTAGAAACATTTGGCAACATTTTTTGGAGAATAATGTTTTTGTTCGTAATGAAACATTCCTGTGATCTTTTATTTCAGCTCATGAAAACATGTGACAAATCCTTTAAATGTTGCGTTTATATTTTTGTTCAGTATAGTTGACATCGGTAAACTTTTCTCTGTTATCTTTTTTTGCGGAGGAAAGACGTTTAGGATCTGGGGAGTAAATGCAATGACGCTAAAAAAGGATGATTTTCTGTGCAAAATGTCCAAATTAGATCCGTTTGACCAGGCGAAAGGACATTGAAATCTGTGAAAACGACCCAAAGTGTTTCTGAAAACATTTCAGTTCGGCTTTGATGCATATTTTCTGTGGTTGAAACACAATCAGATTTTATGATGCTAACAGCATCTCAAGATGCAGAAATAAATACATCATATTTCTCCACTTCTGTTCCCAAGTCAGTGTATCATTTACTGCAAGAAATACTTAATTCTGCAGGAGTTAATATTGAGGCTATGTGAGAGGTTATAGACCTACAGTCAGTGTCCAGGTTTAATTTTCCATTGAACCCATCTGAACAGAAGGCTACAGTTCCCTTGATTTGCCATGGGCCTATGGAATTTGTATAGTGCCTCACAATCATCACACATAACATCACACTGCTATCATCCTCTTTTACCACTTCACCAAATCTTTCCCAAACATTACTTTTCTGGCCCTCCCTTCCCTTTATTTTATTTTCTCTCCTTTCGCAGCTTTTGTCTTATTAGTGTAACGGATGTGAAACGGCTAGCTTAGTTAGCGGTGTGCGTTAAATAGCGTTTCAATCGGTTACGTCACTTGCTCTGAGACCTTGAAGTAGTAGTTCCCCTTGCTCTGCAAGGGCCGCGGCTTTTGTGGAGCGATGGGTAACGATGCTTCGAGGGTGACTGTTGTTGATGTGTGCAGAGGGTCCCTGGTTCGCGCCCGGGTATGGGCGAGGGGACGGACGTAAAGTTATTCTGTTACATTGATGTTGCCCCGGATTACTGGTTGCTGCGGAAAAAGGGGGGTGAGTGTAACGGATGTGAAACGGCTAGCTTAGTTAGCGGTGCGCGCTAAATAGAGTTTAAATTGGTTACGTCACTTGCTCTGAGACCTTGAAGTAGTAGTTCCCCTTGCTCTGCAAGGGCCGTGGCTTTTGTGAAGCGATGGGTAACGATGCTTCGAGGGTGACTGTTGTCGATGTGTGCAGAGGGCCCCTGGTTCGCGCCCGGGAATGGGCGAGGGGACGGTTTAAAATTATACTGTTACATTAAGTTAAACTTCGACAATGTCCCTTCTGCCTCCCTGGATTGATGTTAACTTTAACTTCCTGTTCCCAAAAGCATTATTTGATGATTGGTGTGTAGACTATCTGGCTAATGTGCAGTTAAGCCCTGACGTTTAGGTTTATGCACTAATGTCCGACAGCCTAAAATAACTAAAGAAAAACCTCAATGTAGCCTATAGATAAAAACTGCACAAGATTTAGAGATTTATAGTTTTTTTAAGGTATTGTTTTCTCTTTATTCAAATCGCCCGCCAGCCACACAATACTTTATGACCCTAAACCCGTCCACCCCACAGATATAACTGCAGGGGACTGCGGGTCATGAGTCAACCCGCGCATCAATAGTATGCATGGAAATGCTGACTGCACTCTTGACAATGTCTGTCTTGCCATTTTCTCCGGGCCAGGTGACTGATGACTTGGCTGTTGGTCTCTGATCAAGCATAACATTGACTTTCTCATACTATTATAAAAAATACAAGGCTCACAAACAACTAGTAACCTTCATAAAATCACCTCAAGCGGTTTTAATTTAACTAAAAGACAATCATACTTAAAGGCAGTGGTGTAAAGTTCTTGATTAAAAATACTTTGAAGTACTACTTAAGTCGTTTTTGTTTAGGTATCTGTACTTTACTCTATATTTGTAACTACTTTTACTGTTACTTCACTACATTCCTTAAGAAAATAATGTACTTTTTAGTCCATATATTTTCCTTGACTCCCAAAAGTACTTGTTACATTTTGAATGCTTAGCAGGACAGGAAATGGTCCAATTCACACACTTATTAACAGAACATCTCTGGTCATCCCCCCCTGCCTCTGAATTGGTGGACTCATTAAACACACAGGCTTCATTTGTAAATGATGTCTGAATGTTGGAGTGTGCCCCTGGCTATGCGTAACATAAGGCATTTTAAATTATTTATAATTTTACTTTTTATACTTAAAGTATATTTTTTAAATTACATATACTTTTGATACTGAAGTATATTTAAAACCAAATACTTTTAGACTTTTACTCAAGTAGAATTTTACTGGGTAAATTTTACTTGAGTCATTTTCTTTGAATGTATCTTTACTTTTCCTCAAGTATGACAATTGGGTACTTTTTTCACTACTGCTGAAAGGGCCATAACAAATGTAGATATGATTCTGCAAGTCATCATGGCTACAGACAAGTATGACCTAAACATGGGCTGACACCAACAAACTCCACAAAAATAATGGGCGTAATGGAAACAGGTTGTCTTTGTCCCTTTTCCCGCATGGTGTTCCTACTGGTTTCTGTTGTGTTTTCCCTCTCTTTCTTTCCCTGTATCAATCAATCTCTCCCTGTCTCTCTCTCACACACTCTCTCTCTCTCTCTCCCTCCATCTCTCTCCCTCCCTCTCTCTCTCTCTGTCTCTCTCTCACACACTATCTCTCTCTCTCTCTCTCTCTCTCTCTCTCTCTCTCTCTCTCTCTCTCTCTCTCTCTCTCTCTCTCTCACACTCTCTCTCTCTCTCTCTCTCTCTCTCTCTCTCTCTCTCTCTCTCTCTCTCTCTCTCTCTCTCTCTCTCTCTCACACTCTCTCTCACACTCTCTCTCTCTCTCTCTCTCTCTCTCTCTCTCTCTCTCTCTCTCTCTCTCTCCCCCCCTCTCTCTCTCCCTCTCACCCACAGAACCTGTTTCTGCTGTGAGACTGGTGGCCAACAACAAAGACGATTTATTGGAATTCAAAGCTCTGTCAGTCTGTTTCGCTCTTCCTCTGGCTCCTCCCTCTCTTACCTCTTACCGCAACTCTGAGTCACAGCCAGTAATGGAATTCAGCTTAGTGATGGGAGCAGCACTCTCACCATAGTCAATGTGACTCGATACAATGGTGGGCTGTTTAGCTGTAATGCTTTCAACGCGTCAGTAATGGAACCACTGAGCCTCTACATCTCAGTATCAGCTGTGAGTATGAGAGTATGTACACTAACTCTACATGATGAATTCACATATTTTGACTGCAGTCCACATTTCAAGCTTTGACTGACACGTTACAGTGGTTTGGTAATGACACAATAACATACGGCCAGTGATGTAGGATCTATCATGATCAATTGATTTTGTTCTATAACACATTGGCTCCCTGAATATCCCTTCAAGCCACGGGTTCCTCTCTACCACCAGGCCTACTTGGGTGTCATGACAGTCATTCCTATCCCTACACAGACAGTTCAGACGGTGTGTCCTTCACAGTCAACATGCTGAACACCACTACCTCTTTCCTGATCGGGTCTACTCTGACCATGTCCTGCTCTGCCCAGTCCAACCCTCAGGCTGAGTTTCAATGGGCTTTCAATGGGAAGCATCTGAATTGGACGAGTCTAGATCTGAAGCTATATAGTGCTGTGGAGAGCCAGAGTGGCCTATGCTCCTGCCTGGCCTTCAACAACAGGACCATGAGCTACAGCAACATCACTAGACAGCAGTGGGTCCATCAGCAGTGGGTCAGTGTCAGAACAGCTGGGGGTCAGTGTCTGGCTCCTTCTCCTCTCCTCATTGGCTGGGGTCCTCTTCTGAACGCCAATGAGATAGCAAGTTTCACTGACTGAAAAATAACACACAGACCAAAAAATGCTTTCAGTTAAGTGAACCCATACAATATATTTATTCAAACATTCATTTAATTTACGTACTGCCATGGGCCAGGGCAATGTGAATAAATTATGCAATTGACAAAAAAAATGTTTTATAATATGGTGAAATAATGTCATAGATATTGCTATAAATCAAATCAAATCAAATTTATTTAAATAGCCCTTCGTACATCAGCTGATATCTCAAAGTGCTGTACAGAAACCCAGCCTAAAACCCCAAACAGCAAACAATGCAGGTGTAAAAGCACGGTGGCTAGGAAAAACTCCCTAGAAAGGCCAAAACCTAGGAAGAAACCTAGAGAGGAACCGGGCTATGTGGGGTGGCCAGTCCTCTTCTGGCTGTGCCGGGTAGAGATCTTCTGGCTGTGCCGGGTAGAGATTATAACAGAACATGACCAAGATGTTCAAATGTTCATAAATGACCAGCATGGTTGAATAATAGTAAGGCAGAACAGTTGAAACTGGAGCAGGAGCATGGCCAGATGGACTGGGGACAGCAAGGAGTCCTCATGTCAGGTAGTCCTGGGACATGGTCCTAGGGCCCAGGACAGTTGAAACTGGAGCAGCAGCATGGCCAGGTGGACTGGGGACAGCAAGGAGTCATCATGTCAGGTAGTCCTGGGGCATGATCCTAGGGCTCAGGTCCTCCGAGAGAGAGAAAGAAAGAGAGAAGGAGAGAATTAGAGAACGCACACTTAGATTCACACAGGACACCGAATAGGACAGGAGAAGTACTCCAGATATAACAAACTGACCCTAGCCCCCGACACATAAACTACTGCAGCATAAATACTGGAGGCTGAGACAGGAGGGGTCAGGAGACACTGTGGCCCCATCCGAGGACACCCCGGACAGGGCCAAACAGGAAGGATATAACCCCACCCACTTTGCCAAAGCACAGCCCCCACACCACTAGAGGGATATCTTCAACCACCAACTTACCATCCTGAGACAAGGCCGAGTATAGCCCACAAAGATCTCCACCACGGTACAACCCAAGGGGGGGGGGGGGGCAACCCAGACAGGCCGACCACAACAGTGAATCAACCCACCCAGGACCCAGGTGACGCACCCCCCTCAGGGACGGCACGAGAGAGCCCCAGCAAGCCAGTGACTCAGCCCCCGTAACAGGGTTAGAGGCAGAGAATCCCAGTGGAAAGATGGGAACCGGCCAGGCAGAGACAGCAGTTCGTTGCTCCAGAGCCTTTCCGTTCACCTTCCCACTCCTGGGCCAGACTACACTCAATCATATGACCCACTGAAGAGATGAGTCTTCAGTAAAGACTTAAAGGTTGAGACCGAGTTTGCGTCTCTGACATGGGTAGGCAGACCGTTCCATAAAAATGGAGCTCTATAGGAGAAAGCCCTGCCTCCAGCTGTTTGCTTAGAAATTCTAGGGACAATTAGGAGGCCTGCGTCTTGTGACCGTAGCGTACGTGTAGGTATGTACGGCAGGACCAAATCAGAGAGGTAGGTAGGAGCAAGCCCATGTAATGCTTTGTAGGTTAGCAG
Organism: Oncorhynchus keta; assembly: GCF_023373465.1. Taxonomy (NCBI): domain Eukaryota; kingdom Metazoa; phylum Chordata; class Actinopteri; order Salmoniformes; family Salmonidae; genus Oncorhynchus; species Oncorhynchus keta. The sequence continues at coordinate 24,121,393 of NC_068451.1, read as the reverse complement.
TAAAACCTTGAAATCAGCCCTTGCTTTGACAGGAAGCCAGTGTAGAGAGGCTAGCACTGGAGTAATATGATCAAATTTTTTGGTTCTAGTCAGGATTCTAGCAGCCGTATTTAGCACTAACTGAAGTTTATTCAGTGCTTTATCCGGGTAGCCGGAAAATAGAGCATTGCAGTAGTCTAACCTAGAAGTGACAAAAGCATGGATTAATTTTTCTGCATCATTTTTGGACAGAAAGTTTCTGATTTTTGCAATGTTACGTAGATGGAAAAAAGCTGTCCTCGAAATGGTCTTGATATGTTCTTCAAAAGAGAGATCAGGGTCCAGAGTAACGCCGAGGTCCTTCTATAACTGAATATGGTCACTATTGTGCAATGATCTCTTATTGATGTCACTTATTGATGTCACTTGTTATATCCACATCAATCAGTGTAGATGAAGGGGAGGAGACAAATTAAAGAAGGATTTTTAATCCTTGAGACAATTGAGACATGGATTGTGTATGTGTGCCATTCAGAGGGTGAATGGGTAAGACAAAATGTCTAAGTGCCTTTGAATGGGGTATGGTAGTAGGTCCCAGTCCAACAGTTTGAGTGTCAAGAACTGCAATGATTCTGGGTTTTTCATGCTCAACAGTTTCCCATGTGAATCAAGAATGGTCCACCAGCCAAAGGAATCCAGCTAACTTGACACAACTGTGGGACACAACTGTGGGAAGCATCGGAGTCAACATGGGCCGGCATCCTTGTGGAACGCTTTTGACACCTTGTAGTCCATGCCCCAATGAATAAGGCAGTTCTGAGGGCAAAACAGGGTGCAATTCAATATTTGGAAGGTGTTCCTAGTGTTTTGCAAAATCAGTGTATTTAGAAAGAGAAAATACATCGCACCATTTTCATGAGGTAAAATATCTATCTATTCAAATATTAACAGAGAAGAATGAAAAAGCAGTAGAAATAATAGAACATGTCAAACTTGTCCACAAATCATGAATGCACTGTGTTCCCTTATGGACATTTTGATTTATTCAATAACAACCACAAAAATCTGCTTTTAAATGGGCAATCAAGTCATTTACTGTATGTTCAAGTCATATTACAACAAGAATGTTTGACATATATTTGGTATTCCACCAGGTCTTAAGATAATTACAGTACTGAGGGGTGTTGAAATACATGTTATATGATTCCTCTCAGTGATACTAATCTGGATAAATAGAACTTGAATGAAGAAAAAATGCAATAAAAAACTGTTTTCAGATCAATTATTCCTTCGCAATTACAGCAGAAATGTTCCTTCTCAGGATGACAGGTCCAAAGATCTATGGAAAATACTTGTAAGAGATTGGGAAAGAATGGTCATTAGCCAGTTTCCCTAAGTTTTCACATGACTGGGCAGTGGCACAGCCATGGGTGGGCCTGGCACCCCAGTGGGTGGGCCTATGCCCTCCCAGGCCCACCCATGGCTGTGCCACTGCCCAGTCATGTGAAAACTTAGGGAAACTGGCTAATGACCATTCTTTCCCAATCTCTTACAAGTATTTTCCATTAGCCAATTAGAATGAGTTTTCCCCCACAAAAGGGCTTTTTGACAGAAATAAATCCTCCTCAGCACCCCACCCCTCCTCCCCAGGTGGATGGATTATCTTGAAAAAGGCTAAAATGCTCACTAACAGGGATGTAGTCAAATTTGTGCACAACATTTTACAGAAATACATTTCTGTGACCAACACTTTACATGCGCCAGGTGTATTTGAGTGGACTTTTGTATAGAAGCCTTCCTGTTTGTGTCAATCAGGGGATCCTTTTACTGAGAGGACGGGAGCAGTGATGGTGTTTAAAGAAAAGTGAAGAAATAGGAATCCTTGTGAATGTAGTGCCTTTAGGCATTGGCACCCGTCTTCCACCTAGACCTGCGCTACTCCTCCCTGGGCACTTCCTCCATGAGTGTTCCAACACATTGTCTGTTTGAGTATGTAAATAAAACAAATAAACCTAGTGGTATTTGGTTGTGAGAAATCTGACATTGCTCTGTCGAAGTTTGTCTTGCAGGACAGCTGAATGAAGCTCCTGGAACAAAAGATGTATGGAAATGATTACGTGGTATGGAGGTTGTACCTTTCTTGTGACGCTGAAAACAACAATAAATTGTTGCATCCTAATAGTGTTGTCTGATTCCCATGCTCCACGCCTTGATGCAAAGAACCTTTAGCTTAGTCCTGAGGACCTCACCTCACGCATAAAAGCTGTGTAGTATGGTTGCAGGAAAAGGTTACTCTTAAATCTCAAAGTTACATGTAACAGAAAAACAGTAACAGAACAATACCAACGATCACTAATACTCCTTTTTTTGTGCTCACTGAAAACATGTCATAAATGATGCTTCATTTGAGAGTTGCTGCTAAAAATAAAAATACATGTTTTTAAAGTTCCACTCATAACGCACTTCAAACCCTTGACCACATGTTCATTTGTATTTATTTTTATTTAACCTTTATTTAACCAGGTAGGCTAGTTGAGAACATGTTCTCATTTACAACTGCAACTGGCCAAGATAAAGCAAAGCAGTGCGACACAAACAACACAGAGTTACACATGGAATAAACAAAACATACAGTCAATAACACAATAGAACAAGTCTATATACATTGTGTGCAAATGAGGTAAGACAAGGGAGGTAAGGTAATAAATAGACCGTAGTGGAGAAATAATTACAATTTAGCAATCAAACACTGGAGTGATAGATGCGCAGAAGACAAATATGCAAGTAGAGACACTGGTGCAAAGGAGAAGGAAAAAAAACAGTATGGGGATGAGGTAGTTGGATGGGCTGTGTACAGCTGCAGGGATCTGTGAGCTGCTCTGACAGCTGGTGCTTAAAGTTAGTGAGGGAGATATGGGTCTCCAGCTTCAGTGATTTTTGCAATTCATTCCAGTCATTGGCAGCAGAGACCTGAAAGGAAAGGCGGCGAAAGGAGGAATTGGCTTTGGGGGTGACCAGTGAAATATACCTGCTGGAGAGCGTGCTACGAGTGGGTGCTGCTATGGTGACCAATGAGCTGAGATAAGGGGGGGTTTACCAAGCAAAGACTTATAGATGACCTGGAGCCAGTGGATATGGCGACAAATATGAAGTGAGATACAGCCAATGAGAACATACAGGTTGCAGTGGTTAGTGGCATATGGGGCTTTGGTGACAAAACGGATGGCACTGTGATAGAATGCATCCAATTTGCTGAGTAGAGTGTTGGAGGCTTTTATGTAAATGACATCGCCAAAGTCAAGGATTGGTAGGATAGTCAGTTTTACGAGGGTATGTTTGGCAGGATGCTTTGTTGCGAAATAGGAAGCCGATTCTGGATTTAATTTTGGATTGGAGATGCTTAATACTCTTAGGCCGCCCCATCCCGCATGCGGGATCGTGACTACAGCCTCAAGCTCATTACCATAACGCAACATTAGCGATTTCTGAAAATTGCAAATGAAATGAAATAAATATGCCTGTCCTCAAGCTTATCATTTTCTTAACAATCCTGTCGTCTCAGATTTTCAAAATATGCTTTAGAACCAGAGAAAATCAATAATTTGTGTAAGAGTGGTGATAGCTAGCTTAGCATTTAGCGTTAGCATTTAGCACGCAACATTCACAAAAACCAGCAAAGGGATCAAATAAAATAATTTACCTTTGAAGAACTTCAGATGTTTCAATGAGGAGACTCTCAGTTACATAGCAGATGTCCAGTTTTTCCTGAAAGATGCTTGTGTAGGACACAACGTTCCGTTTTGTTACTATGCATTTGGCTACCGAAACTAACCGAAAATTCAGTCACCTAAACGTCGAACTTTTTTCCGAATTAACTCCATAATATCGACTGAAACATGGAAAACGTTGTTTGAATCAATCCTCAAGGTGTTTTGTCATATATCTCTTCATTGAAATGCCTTCCCTGGAAGCGTGCATTCTTCTCTGATTCGGATGGAAAAATACTGGTACCTGACTTTTGCGCACCAATTTCCACGCAGACACCGTGCGGGACACTTGGTAATTGTAGGCTCTTATGGTCAATCTTCCAATGATATGCCTACAAATACGTCACAATGCCGCAGACACCTGGGGGAAACGATAGGAAGTGTCCGTTCATTCCTGTCGCATTCACAGCCATATAAGGAGATCATGGAAAACGTGCCTCCAGAAATCCTGTTGATTTCCTGGTCACTCAAACATCTTGGTTTTGCCTGTAGATTTTGTTCTATGGCACTCACAGTGAAAATCTTTGCAGTTCTGGAAACGTCAGAGTGTCTTCTTTCCAAAACTATCAATTCCAAGCATAGTCGAGCATCTTTTCGTGACAAAATATTGCGCTTAAAACGGGCACGTCTTTTTATCCAAAAATGAAATACTGCCCCTATAGGACTAACAGGTTAATGTGAGTCTGGAAGGAGAGTTTACAGACTAACCAGACACCTAGGTATTTGTAGTTGTCTACATATTCTAAGTCAGAACCGTCCAGAGTAGTGATGCTAGACGGGTGGGCGGGTGCAGGCAGCGATCGGTTTTGAGAGCATGCATTTAGTTTTACTTGCATTTAAGAGCAGATGAAGACCACGGAAGGAGAGTTGAATGGCATTGAAGCTCGTCTGGAGGTTAGTCAACACAGTGTCCAAAGAAGGGCCAGATGTATTTGTAAGTCGCTCTGGATAAGAGCGTCTGCTAAATGACTTAAATGTAAATGTAAATGTATACAGAATGGTGTCGTCTCCTAAGAGGTGGATCAGAGAATCACCAGCAGCAAGCGCGACATCGTTGATGTATACAGAGAAAAGAGTCAGCCCGAGAATTGAACCCTGTGGCACCCCCATAGAGACTGCCAGAGCTCCGGACAACAGGCCCTCCGATTTGACACACTGAACTCTGTCTGAGAAGTAGTTGGTGAACCAGGCGAGGAAGTCATTAGAGAAACCAAGGCTATTAAGTCTGCCGATAAGAATGTGGTGATTGACAGAGTCGAAAGCCTTGGCCAGGTCAATGAATACAGCTGCACAGTATTGTCTCTTATCAATGGCGGTTATGATATCGTTCAGGACCTTGAGCGTGGCTTAGGTGCACCCATGACTAGCTCGGAAACCAGATTGCATAGCGGAGAAGTGGGTGGGATTCGAAATGGTCAGTGGTATGTTTGTTAACTTGGCTTTCAAAGACCTTAGAAAGGCAGGGTAGGATAGATATAGGTCTGTAACAGTTTGGGTCTAGAGTGTCTCCCCCTTTGAAGAGATTTCCAATCTTTGGGGATTTCGAACGATATGAAAGAGAGGTTGAACAGGCTAGTAATAGGGGTTGCAACAATTTTGGCGGATAATTTTAGAAAGAGAGGGTCCAGATGTATGTCTTGATCAGCAACTGATTAGCTGGCAGAGGATCAAAAGTGGATACACCCTGTTGTGTTCCAGTGACCACTGGATGCTAAAGACCCATCTTTCTCCTCTTCTCCTGGTGTGCTGAGCTCCAGCACTGTGAAGGTGCTTCCCTCTGAGAACCCAGTAGGTGGGGACAACACATTGACCCTAACCTCCATTAAAGAGGTCAACTCGGGGGTCTATCTGGTTCAGAGCACCAGCACACAGCTCACAGCCACTTCCACCCTCACTGTGACAGGTGAGTCACATCAGCTAACACATCAGACACATCAGATTAGTAATATCCTGCAGGCCCTGTGGGTTCATACTGTAACTACTGTTAAGATAGCCTGTTTTGTACCCTGACTTGCAGTGTAATGCAACAATTCTGCCTGTGTGATATGACATAGAGATACTGGTTTCATTTGAGTGTGCACCTGTGTGTGTCCTTGTCTCTGTTGGTACTTCTGTGTTTGTGTGTGCATAGAAATGCTGATTTAATTGATGACAATGTCTGTTTTGACATTTTGTCAAGGCCAGGTGAGTGATGACTTGACTGTTAGCCTTAATCATCTACATCAAGCTGTGTGAATTGAGTATCGTTGTTTGAAGGTCAGCCATACTCATGGCCTCTCAACCACCAGGCCTCATTGGGTATCTACTACATTTCCATAGTAGATACACTGTATATACAAAATTATGTGGACACCCCTTCAAATGAGTGGATTCGGCTATTTCGGCCACACCCATTGCTGACAGGTGTTTAAAATCGAGCCCACAGCCATGCAATATCCATAGACAAACATTGGCAGTAGAATAGCCTTACTGAAGAGCTCAGTGACTTTCAATGTGGCACCGTCATAGGATGCCACCTTTCCAACAAAATCAGTTGGTTAAGTGTCTGTCTTGCTAGAGCTGCCCTGGTCAACTGTAAGGGTTAGGGTTAGTAGAAATGTCTAGGAGCAACAACGGCTCGGTCGTGTAGTGGTAGGACACAAATACTCACAGAGCGGGACCTCCGAGTGCAGAAGCATGTATCGCGGAAAAAATAGTCTCTCCTCTTCAGCATGACAATGTTCCTGTGCACAAAGCGAGGTCCATACAAAAACATTTTGTTGAGATCTGTGTGGAAGATCTTGACTGGCCTGCACAGAGCCCTGACCTCAACCCCATCGAACACATTTGGGATGGATTGGAATGCCGACTACGAGACAGGTCTAATCGCCCAGCATCAGTGCCCGACTTCACTTATTGCTCTTGTGGCTGAAAGGAAGCAAGTCCCTGCAGCAATGTTCCAACTTCTAGTGGAAAACCATCCCAGAAGAGGGAGGCTGTTATAGCAGCAATGGGGGGACCAACTCTATATTAAATACCATGATTTTGGAATGAGATGTTTGACAAGCCGTTGTGTCCACATACTTATGGTCATGTAGTGTACCAACACTATCTGTTGAGTCATGATAGTAATGCATATCTCCATACGCAGATGGTCCAGACGGTGTGTCCTTCACGGTCTTCAACAACAGAACCATGTGATACAGCAACGCCACCAGACAGATCACCATCAGAAGTGGGTCAGTGTCAGTACAGTTGGAGATGCCAAGAAATGCATTCAGTTTGTGAACCCATAAAATAGATTTATTTAAACACTCATTTCCTATACGTAGTGCCATGGTCCAGGGCAATGTGAATACATTATGTAATTGACTGAAACAAAACTATTTGAGTTTTATATTATGGTGAAATAAGATATTGATAAAACCGAACATGGTCACTCTTGTTTAATGCTATACTACAGTGTACTTGCTGTGATGGAAGTAGAATGGCTGTATTATCAAGAGGGTGTGTGTTACCACTGGCTTCAAATATATAGAAAGAGAAAATACATTGTACCATATTCAACTATTTAAATATATATCTTTTCAAATATTAACAGAGAATAATACAATGGTATTTACAGGAGCAAAACTTAGGGAAACTGACTCATGACTCTCACAATCTCTTACAAATATTTTCCACAGGTTTCTGGACCTGTCATCCTGAGAAGGAACATTTCTGCTGTAATTGCATCCTGATACAGAATATATCTCTCATTCTGTAATGACACATCACTAATACACCTTATTGCTATGAGCTGACTGAAAACTAGCCATAAAGCATACCTCATTTGCGACAGTATAGATTATGATAAAATAAGTTCCAAGCATCACACACTTCACTTCACTTTCATCCTGGCTGTGCTCAGAGCGATGTATATTTTTTTACTTCCAGGTTTGATCATTGACACCTTCGGAAGGATATACTTATATTCCCTCACTTTTGTTTTGTTTCGTTATTTATTTTACAATCCTTACATTATTCTTACTACCATACCATTTATTTATTGCTTGCAGGGGACTGGGGGTGATGGTTGGGAGGGGGCAGACACCTGGTTAGCAGGTTGATGTTTTGTGCCGTTCTGCCTTTGTCTGGCCGTGGGCCTCCCTCCCGACTAGAGTCCCACCAGCTCTCTGTAGTGCTTATGTATGTGTAGGTGTGCGTACATATAATTACTATTTGTACTTTATTACTATTTTCTCTTAACATTTTAGTATTATGTATGTGTATATTTTTAATCAGTGTAGATTGTTATTATGAATGTTTGTATGTGTATATGTGCATATGGATGTATATACATATTCTTTAAATATATATTTTTATATATGATTTTTTTGTGTGGGTATGTATATATACATATGTATGTATGTATGTATGTATGTATGTATGTATGTATGTATGTATGTATGTATGTATGTATGTATGTATGTATGTATGTATGTATGTATGTATGTGTGTGTGTGTATGCATGTGTGTATGCATGTGTGTATATATGTATATATAGGTATGTGTATGTATGTGTATGTGTGTGTATATGTGTGTATATGTGTGTATGTATGTGTGTATGTATATATGTATGTGTGTATGTATGTGTGTATGCATATATATATGTATGTATATATATGTGTATGGATGTGTGTATGTATGTATATGTGTATGTATGTATGTGTATATATATATGTATATATATGTATGTGTGTATGTATATATGTATGTGTGTATGTATGTGTGTATGCATATATATATGTATGTATATATATGTGTATGGATGTGTGTATGTATGTATATGTGTATGTATGTATGTGTATATATATATATGTATATATATGTATGTGTGTATATATGTGTGTGTGTGTATGTATATATATATGTATATATTTTTATTAAACTTGGGGGGAACGTTTAATTGAACAAATCCTTGTTCCGATCTCCTGACCCACAGTATGTAAAGGTACGGCTGACTATGTCGGTTGCGGATGGTTTATTTTTTGACCGGCAGTGCTTAGCAATATCATCTTGAGGCTATATCTTGCTTATCTCTGGGATTGACCCAGGATGACGCTTAAATGCGCAATATGTTTAAGTTGCAACTTATTCTGTTTAGGTTTATTAGATGCTAACTGAACACTTAATTCGCAGGAGCCTCCTCAGTTCATATGTTAGTAGAAGTTCTAGGATAGTGAGAGGTGAATGTATAGTTGGGATTTTATTTTTGTTTTACCTCTTGTTCGAGGTCGCACCGTGCTTTTTTGGCATCGGCCAGACAATGTGTTTATTATTTTTATTTTTCCTTTTTTTCTCTCCTGTTTGTGCATGCCTGTTAAATGTGGATTGATGGGGGGGTTAAGTGTTGGGGAACAGGGGGGGAAGTAAAGGTGCTTGCAGGGGGGGGGGGGTGGGTTGGATACTGCTCGGGTGTAGGTGCTACATATGCTGATCATGATGGTTTGGTGCGCTTAACTTTTTATCAAGTTACATGGTATGCAGGCCACCATAGGAACTACAAACGAGAGGAGGGCGGGGCTTACATTCACTTCCTGGAATGTCAAGGGTTTAAACGAACCAATTAAGAGGGGCAAGGTCCTAGCCCACCTGAAAGCACTCTCGTCTGATATTATATTTTTGCAAGAAACCCATCTGAAGAATAACTCTCATAGCAGACTTAAGTGTAGGTGGGTGGGGCAAGTGTATCACTCAAACTTCTCTGCCAAAACGAGAGGCACAGCGATTCTGGTACGGAAAGGAATTCCCTTTCTACATAAAACCACCCTTGCGGATAAAGAGGGTCGGTATGTGATCGTAATAGGAGAAATCCACTCTACCTCAGTAACTCTACTAAATATCTATGGGCCAAACATTGATAACCCCTCTTTTTTCAAGAGTCCTTGCCCTGATTCCAGATATCTCCCATACTAACCTGGTCATTGGAGGGGACCTTAACTGTGTGCTAGACCAGTATTTGGATAGATCCTCTACCCGGCGAACCCCTACCTCCTATTCAAGCGAATTCTTGAATACCTACATAAAAAATTAAAACTTATTTTATACATGGAGGATCGCTAACCCTATGGGTAGGGAATACTCCTTTTACTCTCATGTTCACAATGTTTACACTCGAATTGACTACTTTTTGTTGGATGCTAGACTACTCCCCTATACCTGTAATGTGAGGTATCATGATATTATAATCTCGGACCACAGTCCACTCACCTTCTCCCTGAGATTGGGTGACATTGTACCAAACGAGAGGGTCTGGAGGTTGAATCCTCAGCTCCTCACAGAACCAACATTCTGTGAATATCTTAAAGACCAAATTCATTTTTTCTTTGACACCAACGACAACACAGAGACCTCCCCAGCATTATTGTGGGAAACACTGAAGGCTTAGGCGGAGGAGTAGGCGGAGGAGTAGGCGAAACATAGGAAAACTGGAAGAACTGGAGGGACAAATTCACTTACTGGATAGGGAGAATGCTAGCCACCCATCTATGGAGAAACATAAAAAAATTACCTCTTTAAAATTTGAATATAATCAGATTCTCTCAGCTAAGGACTGTAATCTTCCTGCCCTGAACCAGGAAGATTCTAACTTCCTGAATAAGGAAATATCTCTTGATGAAATTCAAGAAACAATTAAATCTCTAAAGAGTGGCAAGACCCCGGGCCCAGATGGATACCCTGGTGAATTCTATAAAACATTCAGCAACATGCTCTCTCCCTACCTGCACAAAATGTTGGTTCAGGCCAATGAGGATGGAGCTTTCCCTTCTACTTTGGACGAAGCGTTCATTACAGTTATACATAAGAAGGGTAAAGATCCAGAAGAGGTAGGGTCGTACAGACCAATATCTCTCCTTAATAAAGACCAAAAGATTTTAGCAAAAACTCTGGCTAACAGGCTTAGCACTTGAATTGGCAAATTGGTCCATTCGGATCAGACCGGCTTTATCCCGAACAGAAACTTATTCTTCAATCTCAGGCGCCTCTTCAATATTATGTATTCTCAGAGGTTACCCAACGTGGACCTTGCCGTCATATCTCTTGACGCCGAAAAGGCCTTTGACCAAGTTGAGTGGCCCTATCTATTCAAGGTCCTACAGAAATGTAATATTGGAGATGAGTTCATAAATTGGATCCAGCTTTTATATAGGAACCCCTGTGCCAGAATACTCACTAAGCAATCATTGTCGCCCCGATTTAACCTTAACAGGGGGACAAGGCAGGGTTGTGCGCTGTCGCCTATGCTCTTCGCCCTAATTATCAAACCCCTCGCTCAGACGATTAGATCTCATGCAGCAATACACGACTATAATACTAAAGATACTCTAAATAAGATTTCCCTATATGCAGATGACATCCTCCTCTATGTAACAGAACCCCAGGCTAGTATCCCAGCTATTCTTGATGTGATCAATTTGTTTGGTACCTTCTCGGGATACAGAATAAATTGGAACAAGAGTGAATTAATGCCCATACGGTCGCAAAACACCTCCTGGCTAGAACATCTCCCATTTAAGTTATCTTCAGAAAAATGTACCTACCTAGGAATTGTAATTACCAAACAATACTCCTTACTATTTAAAGAGAATTTCCCCTCTCTGATACAAAAACTCAAAGCAAACATACTATTTTGGAGAACTCTCCCAATTTCTCTGCTCTGAAGAATTAATGCCATTAAAATGGTCTTCCTCCCACAACTGCTCTACCTATATCAGAACATCCCAGTATTCATACCTAAATCCTTTCATAAACAACTGGACTCAATTATCAATCCTTTCATCTGGGATTATAAAACACACAGGATAGGTAAAAAAACACCTCTGTAAATCCAAGATGGAAGGAGGATTGTCTCTCCCAAATTTTATATTTTATTACTGGGCCGCTAACCTCCGCGTTGGTACGTTTCTGCTGGATGACGCACTTCCGTCATCCAGCTGGCTTAGTATGGAGCGTGAGGAGTGTCACCCTTCTCTATTGGCGCTGTGATTTTGTCGTCTGTCAATCTGGAGATGTCACTTTATTGTAAAAATCCTATTATACATAGCACAGTCCGAATCTAGAGGCAAATTAAAGTCCACTTTGAGCTTAGACCAATGTCATTCATGCTCTCTGTCGCCAGGAATCCCTCCTTTGCCCCTTCTAACCTTGATAACACCTTTGAGCGATGGGGAGAGCTGGGGATAAGTACCATAGGGGATTTATACATAGAAGGGACCTTTGCTTCCTTTGAGTTGCTGAGGGAAACTTATAATCTTCCCAGAAGTAATTTAGTCAGATACCTACAAATTAGAGACTACGTTAGAAAACACCTCCCAACATTTGGGAATGCTAAACCTTCCATGTTTGACGGATGCATAAAAATATGCCCTACCTCAGATAAACTGATATCGCTTCTATATGATGCTTTTCAATCTGTTAGCACACCTTCTACAGATGCCATCAAGGCAAAATGTGAGGAAGAACTAGGGACTGACATTTCTGTGGCAGACTGGGAAGAGAGCTTGGAGTATATCCACACATGCTCCATTAATTCCAGACATTGTCTCATACAATTCAAGGTATTACACAGATTACACTATTCCAAAACTAAACTGCATAGGATATTTCCTGATACATCCCCTACATGTGATAAATGTCAGGCTGCGCAGGGTACACTACTCCACTGCTTTGCCCTATGCTCTAGCTTGCATGGTTATTGGTGTGGAATTTTTGGGATCCTCTCTGAAGTTTTGGAGACTTCAATAGATCCAGACCCGCTTCTGATAATCCTGGGAGTATCTGAGTCCCTAAACGGATTAACCAACCCCCCAAAACAACTGATCTCGTATGGTCTCATTTCGGCAGAAAAACTCATCTTGTTGTTTTGGAAAAGGAGGGAAGCGCCCTCCACCAAATTATGGCTCAGTGAATTGGCAAACACTGTACACTTAGAAAGAATTAGATATATTCTGAACAATAAATTATCAACATTTGATCAAATCTGGCAGCCTTTCCTCTCCTACTTGGACGAGTCGGCGCTGTGAATTTGTACTTATTAACGCACTCTCAATTGTAATATTTTAATCTACCTTTGGGCAGCATGTGCTGGCCCTGCCACCCGAGCAGTTGGGGGGGATAAGTGGGGGATAGGGGGGACATCTTCCCTCTTTCTTTCTACGTGTCCTTGTTTTGTATGTTGTGTTTTGTATTATTTGTTCTGCACCCAGAACTCTGGGTCTTGTTGTTCCTGAATGCTCTTTTATGTTTAGATAAGAATTGTATACCTGTCTTGTATACCTATACACCATTCTTGTGTGTATTTAATAAAAAATATTTGAAACAAAAAAACAAAGTGCTGTATTAGAGCCAAAACAACAAAAAATGTGTCACTGTCCCAATACTTTTGGAGCTCACTGTATTATGTATAAAGAGCATGATCAAAGTTTACACTGTGAGTCCTTCATTTGCTGTGGTGCAATAGTCAGTGCGTCACAGTTTGTCACACTTTGTGTGTAAAGGTGACCTTGTGTATGTTTAGGTGTGTTACTCTCTTTCAGGTGGGTTGTGGGTTCTAGTTCCAGATACAATTAATCATATCTATTGTGTCTGACACCTGTGTTGTATTAATGTACATTTAAATCAAAACCCCAAGCCAGTATGGCAGCCCAGAGATTAGTATTGAAATTACTCTCTATCAAGGGATAGGTGTCATTTTTTGAAAATACATTTTACCATTTGGTAAATTTCCAACTTCCTTGTATCGCAACCCTGTTCATCTCTCCAGACCAGGATGGTTACGGTATTTATGTCTGACAACGTTATTTACAGCTGGACCGTGTAGATACAGTAAACAGTGACTAGAGTGATGTGTGTGGAGGCAACACCTGTGGTTAGTGGGTTTGTATAATAAAGGGTAAACAGAGAGACAGACAGATACATGTCATTAAATCCCAGTCAATATTACTGAGTGAGAAGCAGTCCATGAGCAAGTGTAATAAAGGATAAAGGGGAGGCAGGGTAGCCTAGTGGTTAGAGCGTTGGACTAGTAACCGGAAGGTTGCAAGTTCAAACCCCCGAGCTGACAAGGTACAAAATCTGCCGTTCTGCCCCTGAACAGGCAGTTAACCCACTGTTCCTAGGCCGTCATTGAAAATAAGAATTTGTTCTTAACTGACTTGCCTAGTAAAAAAATAATAATAATAATAATAAAAGAAAGGGACAGCAAAAGGCTTTGTTGTAGATAGCATATACACTCTTAGACAAAAGGATTCCGAAGAGGTTCTTTGCTAAGGGATAGTGTCACGCCCTGACCTTTATTTCTCTATTTGGTTAGGTCGGGGTGTGATTTGGGTGGGCATTCTAGTTGTTCTATTTCTTTGTTGGCCGAGTATAGCTCCCAATCAGAGGCAGCTGTGTATCATTGTCTCTGATTGGGGATAATACTTAGGCAGCCTTTTTTCCACCTGTAGTTTATGGGATCTTGTTTGCCTGTAGTTGCTTTCTGCACTGCATGTAGCTTTACATTCGTTTTTGTAAAAAAAAAAAATCGGTATCATTATAATAAAAGTAAAATGTACGCCTACCACTCGGCACCTTGGTCCAATCCATCTCTAAACAATCATGACAGATAGGGTTCTGCCGATAAGCATTTTCATCTGAAGAGCCCTTTTTGGAAGACGAGGATTCTTTTTTTTACCTTTATTTTACTAGGCAAGTCAGTTAAGAACAAATTCTTATTTTCAATGACAGCCTAGGAACAGTGGGTTAACTGCCTGTTCAGGGGAAGAAAGACAGATTTGTACCTTGTCAGCTCGGGGATTTGAACTTGCAAACTTCCAGTTACTAGTCCAACACTCTAACCACTAGGCTACCCGGGTTCTACCTAAAACCTTTTGCCATCCTTCTAAGAAAGGGTTCTATCTAAAATCTTTTTACCATCCTTTTCAGAAAGGGCTCTACCTAAAACCTTTTTACCATCCTTCTAAAGAAAGGGTTCTACCTAAAACCTTTTTATCATCCTGTTCAGAAAGGGCTCTACCTAAAACCTTTTTATCATCCTTCTAAGAAAGGGCTCTACCTAAAACCTTTTTATCATCCTTTTCAGAAAGGGCTCTACCTAAAACCTTTTTATCATCCTTCTAAAGAAAGGGTTCTACCTAAAACCTTTTTACCATCCTTTTCAAAAAGGGCTCTACCTAAAACCTTTTCATCATCCTTCTAAGAAAGGGTTCTACCTAAAACCTTTTTACCATCCTTCTAAGAAAGGGCTCTACCTAAAACCTTTCTACCATCCTTCTAAGAAAGGGCTCTACCTAAAACCTTTTTACCATCCTTCTAAGAAAGGGTTATACCTAAAACCTTTTTATCATCCTGTTCAGAAAGGGTTCTACCTAAAACCTTTTTATCATCCTGTTCAGAAAGGGCTCTACCTAAAACCTTTTTACCATCCTTCTAAGAAAGGGCTCTACCTAAAACCTTTCTACCATCCTTCTAAGAAAGGGCTCTACCTAAAACCTTTCTACCATCCTTCTAAGAAAGGGCTCTACCTAAAACCTTTCTACCATCCTTCTAAGAAAGGGCTCTACCTAAAACCTTTTTACCATCCTTCTAAGAAAGGGCTCTACCTAAAACCTTTCTACCATCCTTCTAAGAAAGGGCTCTACCTAAAACCTTTTTACCATCCTTCTAAGAAAGGGCTCTACCTAAAACCTTTCTACCATCCTTCTAAGAAAGGGCTCTACCTAAAACCTTTTTACCATCCTTCTAAGAAAGGGCTCTACCTAAAACCTTTTTACCATCCTTCTAAGAAAGGGCTCTACCTAAAACCTTTCTACCATCCTTCTAAGAAAGGGCTCTACCTAAAACCTTTCTACCATCCTGTTCAGAAAGGGCTCTACCTAAAACCTTTCTACCATCCTGTTCAGAAAGGGCTCTACCTAAAACCTTTTTACCATCCTGTTCAGAAAGGGCTCTACCTAAAACCTTTTACCATCCTGTTCAGAAAGGGCTCTACCTAAAACCTTTTTACCATCCTTCTAAGAAAGGGCTCTACCTAAAACCTTTCTACCATCCTTCTAAGAAAGGGCTCTACCTAAAACCTTTCTACCATCCTGTTCAGAAAGGGCTCTACCTAAAACCTTTCTACCATCCTGTTCAGAAAGGGCTCTACCTAAAACCTTTCTACCATCCTGTTCAGAAAGGGCTCTACCTAAAACCTTTCTACCATCCTGTTCAGAAAGGGCTCTACCTAAAACCTTTCTACCATCCTGTTCAGAAAGGGCTCTACCTAAAACCTTTTTACCATCCTGTTCAGAAAGGGCTCTACCTAAAACCTTTTTACCATCCTGTTCAGAAAGGGCTCTACCTAAAACCTTTTTACCATCCTGTTCAGAAAGGGCTCTACCTAAAACCTTTTAAGATACCATAAAAAAGCTTATTCATCTAGAACCCTTCTAAGAAAGGGTTCTTTGATAGTTATTTGGAAGTCAAGAAGGGTTCTAGATGAATAAGCTTTTTTAGGGTATCTTTTTATTTATATTAAATAGTGAAATAAGACTTGAAATGTCTATATTTTTAACTTTTGTGAGTGCAATATTTAAAGTTCATTTCAAATGGTTTTTTGTTGATGTTGTTTTGTGTCTTCTCACTTTTGTTTATTGTTAATTTAACTTAACGTGGCTGTTTAAATAAAGTCCCATTGAATTGAATAGTGCCTGAGCATTACTGTTTACCTAAATATCTATATCTATATGGAAATTGTACCTATATGGGAATATTTGTACATGTACAGCAAATTACAGGTTTTTAAAATCTTTTGCAAATGTTTTAAAACTGAAATATCACATTTACATAAGTATTCAGACACCATACTCAAAACTTTGTTGAAGCACCTTTGGCAGCGATTTCAGCCTCAATTCGTCTGGGGTATGATGCTACAAGCTTGGCACACCTGTACTTGGGGATTTTCTCCCGCTCTTCTCTGCAGATCCTATCAAGCTCTGTCAGGTTGGATGGGGAGTGTTGCTGCACAGCTATTTTCAGGTCTCTCCAGAGATGTTTGATCAGGTTCAAGTCTGGACTCTGGCTGGGCCACTCAAGAACATTCAGAGACTTGTCCTTAAGCCAATCCGGTATTGTCTTCGCTGTGTGCTTAGGGTCGTTGTCCTGTTGGAAGGTAAACTGTCGCCCAGTCTGAGGTCCTGAGCACTCTGGAGCAGGTTTTTATCAAGGATCACTCTGTACTTTTCTCTGTTCATCCTGACTAGTCTCCAAGTCCCCGCCGCTGAAAAACATCCCTACAGCATGATGCTACCACCACCATGTTTCACCATAAGGATGTTGCCAGGTTTCCTCCAGATGTGATGCTGGGCATGCATGCCAAAGAGTTCAATCTTGGTTTTATCAGACCAGAGAATCTTGTATCTCATGGTCTGAGACTCTAGGTGCCTTTTGCAAACTCCAAGCGGGCTGAGGAGTGGCTTCCAAATGGCCACCCTACCATAAAGGCCTGATTGCGGGAGTGCTGCAGAGATGGTTTTCCTTCTGGAAGGTTCTACCAATCTCCACAAACGAACTCTGGAGCTCTGTCAGAGGGACCATTGTGTACTTGGTAACCTCCCTGACCAAGGACCTTCTTTCCCGAATGCTCAGTTTGGCCAGGGGGCCAGTTCCAGGAAGAGTCTTGATGGTTTGCCAGGCATAATGGGACCCATGTCATCCAAAATGTTGATTCAAGTTTTAAAAAATCATCTGGATGAACCTGGATCATCAAGACTTTTGGAAGAAGGTTCTATGGACAGATGATTCAAAAGTATACCTTTTTGGATGAGATGGGTCCCATTATGCCTGGCGAAAAACAAACACTGCATTCCACAGTAAGAACCTCATACCAACGGTCAAGCATGGTAGTGGTAGTGTGATGGTTTGAGGATGCTTTGGTGCCTCAGGATCTGGACAACTTACCTTAACAGAAGGAACCATGAATTCTGCTCTGTATCAGAGAATTCTACAGGAGAATATCAGGGCAACTGGCTGTGAGCTGAAGCTGAAGCGCAGATGAGTCATGCAGCAAGACAATGATGCTGAACACAATCTGATGTTTTGGAATGGCCTAGTCAAAGTCCAGACCTAATCCCAATTGAAATGCTGTGGCAGGACTTGAAACGAGCAGTTCATGCTTGAAACCCCAAAAAGTATCTGAGTTTAAAGCAGTTCTGCATGGAAGAATGGGCCAGAATTCCTCCACAATGAGGTGAGAAACTGATTGCATTTGGTTGCAGTCATTGCAGCTAAAAGTGGCACAATCAGGTATTGGGTGTAAAGGAGCAATTACTTTTGCACACAGAGGAATTGGGTGTTGCATAACTTTTTTAATTAAATAAATAAAATAAGTATACATTTATTTTGTTTTTTTGTAAACGCAGGCTCCCTTTTTCTAAAATTGGGTTTTGGTTGAAGATCTGATAACATTCAGTATCAAAACTATGCAAAAATATAGAAAGTCAGAAAAGTGGCAAATACTTTTCCACAGCCTGGTTTTTCTGACAGGTTCAATGTGAACAGTGTCTTATGAGCCCACGTTGCCTCAGCCACTGTAGATAGATCATGAGTTTCGAATGGGTCAAAAAACCTATATCCGGCCTCATTAGCCATGTATCATCCAGCCTCCTCCCAGGACCCGTATAGTACAGACAGAGTTGATCAGATTTACAGTAAACCATAATCAACTTGTGTCAACAAAAAACACAGTGGGAAAAATGTGCGTGGGCAAAACAGGGCGTGGGTAGTTGGGTAGCTGTGTGCGAGTGTGTTCTGGCGACAGGTAGGGTGGATAGGTACATTTGCATCACCTGACTCCAGGTGATCCTGAATAAATATTTGCTGATTGAGGGGAGACTGTGACTGAGCAGTATCGACATTTTCGGATTTACCAAGAAGTCTGGACAGTCATTTGGTTAATAGGAAATTGTCCTGTTCATTTCTGATCCGTGGTGTTTGATAAGTGGCAGAACTATGGAGTATCCTCTAGTGTGGGTTTTCATCCTGGTGCTGCTCAACTTCACTACAGGTAAATAGGACAAAACGCTCATTCTGGAAGTAAATTGATGCCTATTTGCGCTATAACGCTTTGTTAAATAAGTAACAGGTTGTTCAAATGTCTCTGTTTGGTTGATGCACTTCAGTCAAACAGTATCAATTCAAAAAAGTTGAGATTTCTATTTATCTGACATTGACAACAATGTCTAGAGTAGGTCATGTTGTAAATTGACTAATTTGTAAACAAAAGCTTGTATTTCTGTTAAAGTGCCATAGTCTAAAGATTTGATTAATCTCAATTAAAATATTTGAAAGAACTTTAAAGACTTTTGTACTGATTAATAATAAGAACTTTAAAGACTTTTGTACTGATTAATAATAATAACTTTAAAGAGTTTTGTACTGATTAATAATATCTGAAAACATGAACTAAACTCATCAATCCATCCTCTTCTAGATGTCTCTGGCCAGGTGGTGGTTCCCTCGATGAACCCCTTAGCTGTGGGCAGTAATGTCACCCTGAACCTAGTTCCCGAAAGCTCCATCAACATAGGGACCTGGTCATATGAAACTACAACCATCGTACTTTTCTATCCTGGTGGCAGTATTGTGAGTAAAAGTTATCAAGGCAGAGTCTCATTCAACCGTTCCTCCGCAGAGCTGTCCATAAGCTCTCTCCAACTCAACGACTCAGGACGATATACCGTGCAGGGAATGAAGCCAGTCCTGTATGCTGTGGTGACCTTGTCTGTCCAGGGTAAGGAACTGACCTCTGCCTGTCTGTTGATCTTTCTATGATGGTAGACTCTCACTCACTGGCACACAATCACTTCCTCGCAAACATGCTCACCCGCACACTTACTTGCCCATTCACAAACCTTCTTCCATGCAGGTTCACATGCAAACATCAAATAAAATCAAATCAAATGTATTTATATAGCCCTTCGTACATCAGCTGATATCTCAAAGTGCTGTACAGAAACCCAGCCTAAAACCCCAAACAGCAAGCAATGCAGGTGTAGAAGCACGGTGGCTAGGAAAAACTCCCTAGAAAGGCCAAAACCTAGGAAGAAACCTAGAGAGGAACCAGGCTATGTGGGGTGGCCAGTCCTCTTCTGGCTGTGCCGGGTGGAGATTATAACAGAACATGGCCAAGATGTTCAAATGTTCATAAATGACCAGCATGGTCGAATAATAATAAGGCAGAACAGTTGAAACTGGAGCAACAGCACAGTCAGACGGACTGTGGACAGCAAGGAGTCATCATGTCAGGTCGTCCTGGGGCACGGTCCTTGGGCTCAGGTCCTCCGAGAGAGAGAAAGAAAGAGAGAATTAGAGAGAGCATATGTGGTGTGGCCAGTCCTCTTCTGGCTGTGCCGGGTGGAGATTATAACAGAACATGGCCAAGATGTTCAAATGTTCATAAATGACCAGCATGGTCAAATAATAGTAAGGCAGAACAGTTGAAACTGGAGCAGCAGCATGGCCAGGTGGACTGGGGACAGCAAGGAGTCATCATGTCAGGTAGTCCTGGGGCATGGTCCTAGGGCTCAGGTCCTCCGAGAGAGAGGACACACTTACTTACCCATTCACATACTTTACTGCAAGCAGGTTCACATGCAAACATGCTCACCTGCACACTTACTTGCCCATTCACCAACCTTCTTCCATGCAGGTTCACATGCAAACATGCTTGCACATCAGTGAAGGCTGTTGAGGAAAGGACAGCTAGTAATAATGGCTGGAATTGAGTGTAATAAAGTGAATTGAATTGTATCAAACACATGGAAGCTATGTTTTTGATACCATTCCATTTACTTCATTCCAGACATTATTATGAGCTGTTCCCCCTCAGCAGCCTCCACTGATGCACATACATTACCTATCAATGATTGATCTATATCACAATAATAAAAGTTATTTCCTGACATGGAAAGCTAACACTTAAACGTGTCAATGTTTTCTGAACCTATAGTGAAGTTGGCCTACATCATACCTTTGAAAAGAATGAACCTGATCACAGATCAAACTGTTCTTTTCAAGACATACACAATACTTTTTATGTGTGTGCAAAGAGACTAAGGGCTCTACAAGGCTCAACCCTGAGACCTGGTCTCTATGATAAGTAAACAAAATAGCATATTTAGATTGATTTCCAAAGCAAGTTTTACAGTATGAAATGAATATCAACTACATGGTTGTAATTCAGTAAGACACAAAAAAAACTTCCTTGAAACACATCCACCTTATCTTGACTGCCATCGTCTCTCTCACCCACAGAGCCCATTTCAAACGTGACTCTAAGGGCCAACGCCACTGATCTAGTGGAATTGAACGACACTGCCATTTTCACCTGCTCCGTCTCCTCTGGCACCTCCCTCTCCTACCGCTGGCTGAATGGCAGCTCAGAGGTCACAGCTAGTGACAGAGTTCGGCTTGGTGGTGGGACCAGCACTCTTACCATAGTCAGTGTGACACGATACGATGAAGGGCCCTTCAGATGTGAGGTCATCAACGGAATCAGCAACGGCACCAGCCAGCCCATTGGCCTCAATGTTAGATGTGAGTATCAGAGTATGCAGTATACTGTACATGAATCATACACAACATACATGGATTGTACCTTGTCATGGTGAGCCAGCATTTCATGCAATGATGTAATATGCCTATTTTCATCCCAAACCATTCCTCTGTGATCACATGATCCAGGTCATTATTTGCATGGATCATTCGTACACTGTGTTTAGTTCCTCAGCCTGCACAATAGAGCAGGACGGAAACATATTCTAGGTAATGTTTACCCAACACTTCATTGTCATTTGTTCCTCCCATAGATGGCCCAAGTAACCTCACCATGATGGTAGTTCCTGAGATGACCATAGGACATACAGCCTACAAGACGGGCTCTGACATCACTCTGTCCTGCTCCGCTCAGTCCAAACCCGCTGAGTCCTACAAGTGGAGGTTTAATGGGATGTTCCTCAACGAGCAAAGCCCACAGCTCAGCCTGCAGAACACCAGAGAGAACCAGACAGGGAGTTACGCCTGCTTAGCCTACAACAATGTCACACTCCGATACGCCACCATGAGCACAATGATAAAGGTTGTGGGTAAGGCAACATTCATCGTTACGAAATGTCATATAGTTGGTAGTGAATATTTGATTATTGATGGTTATGAATACAATGTTATATCATGGTATTTATTTTTCCACCGATCGAGTGAAGTACTCACCCTCTTCTTTTCACCATAGAGCCGATATCAGCGGTTTCGTTGAACCGTGATGGGAAGCCACCGATACTGGATCAGTCGTTCACTCTGCGGTGTGAGGTGACTGAACCTGTAGACTACATTCACTGGCTGATGAACGGCCAGCTCATCTCCCTAAACAACAGAACATTCTTCTCTACGGGCAACAAGACAATGGTTATCAATCCAATCCAATTTTCTGACAATGGAGAATATCTCTGTGAGGCCTTTAATGCTGTTAGCAACCTGACCAGCATGACATACAAGCTTGTGGTGAACTGTGAGTATTACAAGAGCTGGTCATCTGTGTCTGATAAAACCAATTCAGTGGCCTTGTAGTTAAGAGTGTCCGCCCTGAGATTAGAAGGTTGGGAGCTTGAAGTGGTGTAAAGTCCTTAAGTAAAATACTTTGAAGTACTACTTAAGTAGTTTTTTGGGGTATCTGTACTTTACTTAACTATTTATATTTTGGACAACCTTTACTCCACCACATTCCAAAATAAAATGATGTACTTTTTACTCCTTACATTTTCCCTGACCCCAAGAGTACTTGTTACATTCTGAATGCTTAGCAGGATAGAAAAATAGTCAAATTATCAAGAGAACATGCCTGGTTTGAAACATAGATGCCTGGTTTGTATATGATGTTTGAGTGTTTCCCTGGCTATCCGTAAATTTTAAAAACAAGCATATGATGCAGTCAAATTTGTTTAATATAAGGAAAATGAAATGATTTATACTTTAACTTTACTTTTCTTACTTAAGTATATTTTAGGAATGACATTTACTTTGATACTTAAGTAGATTTAAAACCAAATACTTTTAGACTTTTACTCAAGTAGTTTTTTACTGGGTGACTTTCACTTTTACTTGAGTCTTTTTTTATGAAGGTATCTTTACTTTAACTCAAGTACGACAATTGGGTACTTTTTCCATGCCTGGGAGCTTGATCCCTGGATGAGTCATACCAGCGACTGTAAAAATGTGACCCAATGTGTCTTTACTTGGCGCTCAGCATTAAGGAGATAGATTGGGGCATAAGGGCCTGTGATAGACTAGTGTTCTGTCCAGGGGATGTACTTACACATCAAGCTGCAACACGCTACAGAAATAGGAGATAGGCTCTGCTCCTATGAGCTCCTGCTCCTATGAGCTCCTGCTCCTATGAGCTCCTGCTCCTATGAGCTGTTCCGACTTGCACAAGCCAAGGATTGTGGAAGACTACTTATTTACTAAACTTTGTCAAAATAGTAAAACCATAAAATTAACCATACTGTCTTGTGTTTATTAATAGTTGGACCAGAGAGACCTGCTATAACTAGTCCGGATATAGCAATGACAGGACACAACGTGACCTTCAACTGCTCAGCCTCCTCTCAGCCTCCCAGTCAGTTCAGTTGGATCTTCAAAGACTCCCAGGTGGCGGTTGGCTCAGAGTTTGAGACTGGCCCACTGACCTTAGCCAATAATGGAGAATACACCTGTGTGGCCTTCAACAACATCACTGGCAGAAACAGCACTGTCTCCAAGATGCTCATTGTTGTTGGTAAGACAGAAGAGCCATCTAAACTGTTTAACTTGTAGATATAAGCCATTCAACATGCAGTGATTGAAGTCAATATCTTGTGATACTCTGACGTTTTCTTCACAGAACCAGTCATCATGGCCATGGTGAAAGCAATGGGATCCCAGCCAATACTGAACCAGACATTCTCTCTGACCTGTGAGACATCTGGAACAATTTACTCCATTCATTGGATGAGGAACGGCTGGCTTCTGTATGCTGATAACAGAACAGATTTCTCTATGAACAACAATACACTGACATTCAACTCTGTCCAGCATTCTGACAACGGAGACTATCAGTGTTTTGCCTCCAACCCACTCAGCAACATGACCAGCCGAAACTACAGACTGATCGTCAACTGTGAGTTGTTATCATGGCCCCAAACCAAACTTGATATCTGCCAATTGAATTATAATTTTATCCTATAATGAGGGCAAGATGGAATTTATCAAAATGGAGTTGGGGTAAGTTTTGATCCCACTTCTGACACCAATGTAATAAAGCCAAGTGGATGGTTGGGTATTGCTGGGGTCAGACCAAGGCAACTGCACTATTGGCAGTTCCAATAGCTAATCTCATTCAATATCTTGGTCCTTCTGTAGCTCAGTTGGTAGAGCATGGCGCTTGTAACGCCAGGGTAGTGGGTTCGATCCCCGGGACCACCCATACGTAGAATGTATGCACACATGACTGTAAGTCGCTTTGGATAAAAGCGTCTGCTAAAATGGCATATTATTATTATTATTATTATCTTTATTACCTTGTGTTTCCCAGATGGTCCAGAGAGACCTGTTATCATGAGTCCGGATATAGCAATGACAGGATACAATGTGACCTTCAACTGCTCAGCCTCCTCTCAGCCTCCCAGCCAGTTCAGTTGGATCTTCAAAGACTCCCAGATGGCGGTTGGCTCAGTGTATGAGACTGGCCCACTGACCTTAGCCAATCATGGGGAGTACACCTGTGTGGCCTTCAACAACATCACTGGCAGAAACAGCACTGTCTCCAAGATGCTCATTGTTGTTGGTAAGACAGAAGAGCCATCCAAACTGTTGAACTTGTACATGTAGATATCGGCCATTCAACAAACAGTGATTGTGATTGTAGTCAATATTCTTGTGACACTGACATTTTCTTCACAGAACCAGTAACCATGGCCATGGTGAAAGTCATGGGAGCCCAGCCAGTAGAAGACTACTTGTTTACACTGACCTGTGACACTGCTGGAACCATTTACTCCATTCAGTGGATGAGGAACGGCTGGCCTCTGTATGCTGACAACAGAACAGATGTCTCTATGAACAACAATACACTGACATTCGACTCTGTCCAGGATTCTGACAACGGAGACTATAAGTGTTCTGCCTCCAACCCCCTCAGCAACATGACCAGCCCAGAATACAAACTAATCATCAACTGTGAGTAGTTATTATTGCCCAAAACCTAACTTGTCTGCAAATTCAATTCTAAATTTGACCTATAATGAGGGCAAGATGGAATTTATAGTAATGTAGTTGGGGTAAGTTTGGATCTGACTTCTGACACCAATGTAATAAAGTCAAGGGGATGGTTGGGTATTGCTGGGGTCAAACCAAGCCAATGCACTAATGGCAGTTCCAATTGCTAATATAATACTTCTATCTTCATTATCTTGTGCTTCCCAGATGGTCCAGAGAGACCTGTTATCATGAGTCCGGATATAGCAATGACAGGATACAACGTGACCTTCAACTGCTCAGCCTCCTCTCAGCCTCCCAGCCAGTTCAGATGGTTCTTCAACGGCTCCCAGGTGGCGACTGGCTCAGTGTATGAGACTGGCCCACTGACCTTAGCCAGTCATGGGGAGTACACCTGTGTGGCCTTCAACAACATCACTGTCAGAAACAGCACTGTCTCCAAGATGCTCACCATCATTGGTGAGTCAGTAACTGCTACTTAAAATCAAGGGACTAAAACTTCCTTTACTTTGTTTGTGTTCATGTGGTTTTAGACAGTATATGTGCTGTTGAACCTACAGTATAATTAGATGGAAGTTGAGATATAAAGTGCTGAAAAACCATTTGATGTAATTTCCACAGCACCTGTGACCATGACCATGGTGAAAGTCATTGGAGCCCAGCCAATACTGAACGAGAGATTCTCTCTGACCTGTGGCACCGCTGGAACGGTTTACTCCATTCAGTGGATGAGGAACGGCTGGCCTCTGTATGCTGACAACAGAACAGACTTCTTTATGAACAACAATACACTGACATTCAACTCTGTCCAGCATTCTGACAACGGAGACTATCAGTGTTCTGCCTCCAACCCCTTCAGCAACATGACCAGCCCAGAATACAAACTAATCATCAACTGTGAGGACACTCTTAGAAAAATGGGTTCCAAAAGGGTTTTGCTGCTGTCCCCATAGGAGAACCCTTTTTGGTTCCAGGTAGAACTATTTTTGGTTCCATGTATAACCCTCTGTGGAAAAGATTCAACATGGAAGCCAAAACGGTTCTACCTGGAACCAAAAGGGGTTTTTCAAAGGGTTATTCTGTGAGGACAGCCAAAGAACACTTTTTTGGTTATAGATAGCACCTTTTTTTTCCAAGAGCGCAGTTAACAAGTGCTATAAAGTTCAACTTTAACTCCACGGCTTAAGGTGGAATCTTTGAGAATAAATATTGAATAAATATTGTAGTAAAGTCAATGTAAATGTTTAGATCACACCTCTAACATCATTAAAATATTTTGATGATCCTTGACCTTCTGGCCAATAATCTCTATTGAGTGGAATTCAGATGTTTGGTCTAGCTGATTGTCTTTTGTATTATAGATGGACCAGAGATGCCTGTTATAACGGGACCAGCATTAGGAGAAACAGGACACAACTTGACCTTAAACTGCTTGGCCTCCTCTCAGCCTCTCAGCCAGTTCAGCTGGTTCTTCAATGGATCCCAGGTGGCGACTGGCTCATTGTATGAGACGGGCCCACTGACCTTAGCCAGTCAAGGGGAATACACCTGTGTGGCCTTCAACAACATTACTGGCAGAAACAGCACTGCTTCCAAGATGCTCACCGTCATTGGTAAGTCAGACTTCAGATTCTTTGCTTTGTTGTGTTCATTTCCAACATTCTTTACTCAGTGAAGATGTACAGCAAAATACATACATTCAATACAGTGCAGTGTCCACTTATACCTTGAGCTCTCACCCCCTCCTTCCACAAATATGTACTTTTCCATCAGCCAGGATTTATCTATTCTCCTCCATGCATATCACAGGACTTCTCATCAGTCAGGAGAGGCCTTGGGAGTACACATTCCTACTGTCCACTGCAGTCCACTAAATAATTCAACTATTCAAATCAAAAGTAACAGTCAGTATCTGGTGTGGCCACCAGCTGCATTAAGTACTGCAGTGCATCTCCTCCTCATGGACTGCACCAGATTTGCCAGTTCTTGCTGTGAGATGTTACCCCACTCTTCCACCAAGGCACCTGCAAGTTCCCGAACATTTCTGGGGGGAATCACCCTAGGCCTCACCCTCCGATCCAACAGGTCCCAGACATGCTCAATGGGATTGAGATCCGGGCACTTCGCTGGCCATGGCAGAACAATGACATACCTGTCTTGCAGGAAATCACTCACAGAACGAGCAGTATGGCTGGTGGCATTGTCATGCTGGAGGGTCATGTCAGGATGAGCCTGCGGGAAGGGTACCACATGAGGGAGGAGGATGTCTTTCCTGTAACGCACAGCATTGATATTGGCTGCAATGACAACAAGCTCAGTCCGATGATGCTGTGGCACACCGCCCCAGACCATGACGGACCCTCCACCTCCAAAAATCGGTCCAGAGTACAGGCCATGTTGTAACGCTCATTCCTTCGACGATAAACGCGAAATCCGAACATCACCCTTAGTGAGACAAAATCGCTACTCGTCAGTGAAGAGCACTTTTTGCCAGTCCTGTCTGGTCCAGCGACGGTGGGTTTGTGGCCATAGGCGACGTTGTTGCCGGTGTTGTCTGGTGAGGATCTGCCTTACAACAGGCCTACAAGCCCTCAGTCCAGCCTCTCTCAGCCTATTGTGGACAGTCTGAGCACTGATGGAGGGATTGTTCCTTCCTGGTGTAACCCGGGCAGTTGTTGTTGCCATCCTGTACCTGTCCCGCAGGTGTGATGTTCGGATGTACCGATCCTGTGCTGGTGTTGTTACACGTGCTCTGTCACTGCGAGGTCGATCAGCTGTCCGTCCTGTCTCCCTGTAGCGCTGTCTTAGGCGTCTCACAGTACAGACATTGCAATGTATTGCCCTGGCCACATCTGCAGTCCTCATGCCTCCTTGCACCATGCCAAAGGCACGTTCACGCAGATGAGCATCTTTCTTTGGTGTTTTTCAGAGTCAGTAGAAAGGCCTCTTTAGTGTCCTAAGTTTTCACAACTGTGACCTTAATTGCCTACTGTCTGTAAGGTGTTAGTGTCTTAACAACCATTCCACGGGTGCATGTTCTTTAATTGTTCATGGTTCATTGAACAAGCACGGGAAACAGTGTTTAAACCCTTTCAATGACGATCTGTGAAGTTATTTGGATTTTACAAATTGTCTTTGAAAGACAGGGTCCTGAAAAAGGGATGTTTATTTTTTTGCTGAGTTTACACACACGTATATATATATATATATATATATGTTTTATGTATCCAACTAGTGCATCGCTGTAACTAACCATCTGATCAAATGACAAATCTTGATACTGTACACTTCCTCTGTCCTCACAGAGGCTATAAAGTCAGTGATGGTGAAACGAAACAAAATTCCAATATCATCTGACAACCTAACCCTGACCT
This sequence comes from Oncorhynchus keta, assembly GCF_023373465.1. Taxonomy (NCBI): domain Eukaryota; kingdom Metazoa; phylum Chordata; class Actinopteri; order Salmoniformes; family Salmonidae; genus Oncorhynchus; species Oncorhynchus keta. The sequence goes on along the minus strand of NC_068451.1, from coordinate 24,092,964 downwards.
GTGATGTCACCGGGCGCTATGACACCATCTACTGGATGAAGGACAACCTGTCTCTGGTCCTGAACAACACCTTGAACTCTGACATAACCATCTCTAACAACTCTCTGCACTTCAGTCCAGTCAAGGTGTCTAACGATGGAAACTATCAGTGCGTTGCCACCAATCTCTTTGGTCCACACACCAGCCCTAAATACCAGCTACGGGTAAACTGTAAGTTCTGGTGTTTTAGTAATATTTAAAATATACACGTTTATATAATGTGGAAACAGTCAGAAACCCACCACTGGTATGATGGTTAGTGCTATCTGGGGTACCTGGAATGTCCCTAGCCTAAACCCTAACCTTAACTGTTTTAAATTTCAACCTCAATGGGTTGATGTAAGAGTTGGATGTCCCTGTTTAGACTTTTCCCTATTATGACCCCCCCCCCCTCTCTCTCTCTGTAGATGGCCCCCTGAGTGTGAACATCTCTGGCCCAGTCTCAGTGGTGCTTGGCTCAGTAATCACAGTCACGCTAAAGTGCTCTGCTGACTCCCGGCCAACCAGCGATTACGGGTGGATATTCAACAACCAATCAGTGCTAGGGACTGGTCCTTTGATGGCTGTTATCGCCTCCTTGGAGAATGCAGGGGACTACACTTGTGTGGCCAAGAACCCTGTGACCAACATCTCTATGTCCAAGACCATTAGTCTGGATGTCCCTGGTAAGTGGGTGGGTTCTTATACTAAGACCTAGGTGGGATATAATGAGTAATTAAATGTCACAAAGTTATTTTTATTACGTTAATTTGGTTCTAGTTTGCGTACGTGTTTGTGCAAGGATCATGTTCATACATCAGGTAAATGCAATACAGACATTTTCTGAACAGGGGGGGTACAGACAGTAATAAAAACAAATACAGTTCAAAACAAACTTCCTCACTCATTCTCTTTGTCCCCCTCCTCTCCCATTCTCTTTGTCCTCCTCCTCTCCCATTCTCTTTGTCCTCCTCCTCTCCCATTCTCTTTGTCCACCTCCTCTCCCATTCTCTTTGTCCCCCTCCTCTCCCATTCTCTTTGTCCTCCTACTCTCCCATTCTCTTTGTCCACCTCCTCTCCCATTCTCTTTGTCCCCCTCCTCTCCCATTCTCTTTGTCCTCCTCCTCTCCCATTATCTTCGTCCCCTCCTCTCCCATTACCTTTGTCCCCTCCTCTCCCATTCTCTTTGTCCTCCTCCTCTCCCATTCTCTTTGTCCACCTCCTCTCCCATTCTCTTTGTCCCCCTCCTCTCCCATTCTCTTTGTCCTCCTCCTCTCCCATTATCTTCGTCCCCTCCTCTCCCATTATCTTTGTCCCCTCCTCTCCCATTCTCTTTGTCCTCCTTCTCTCCCATTATCTTTGTCCCCTCCTCTCCCATTATCTTTGTCCCCTCCTCTCCCAATCTCTTTGTCCCCCTCCTCTCCCATTCTCTTTGTTCCCCTTCTCCCCCTTTCTTCTTTCTCTCTCAGGCCACTCGCCTGCCCCTCCATTCCTGTCCAGAGTTGGTCTGATGCTGACGGCCCTGCTAGCCCTCTCTCTCTGCCTCTGATCAACCACTGAGACCACCACAGTAAGCACACTGCATGTCTGTCTGCTGGCTGGGAGCCAATCACTCCCTTCCCTCTACCTTCACTGACTCCCCTCACTGATCTGAAAAAGGACTGGATAGAAATAAGTGGTTTTATTTATATTGTACTTGCCCCATCTTGCCACTATAGGGCTGGGTTTAGTATGCCCAGCTCCTTTCCAATGCTTTTACATTGTGAGGAGAGTCAACAAGAGGTCAGATGGGAGGGGTCTATCCCCTTAGAATAGAACCCACCTCTACAGTGTGTTTTTGTCAATCATCTCTATAAATAAAAACAAAAATCTTGAAAACTGGGGTCTTCAACATGATAAATGAAAGGGCAAACATCCATTGCTCAGCAGCACTCATGCCTCCTTTCTAAAAGTTCTTAGATATTTACTGCCCTTGTGACTGTGACTGTTGCCCTGGAGTCCATTCACTGAGTCCCTTTCTGTGTTGTTCTGTGTTTGATCATAATAATAATAATAATAATAATATGTAAATGTATGTAAACGCTGTTATTTATGTACAAATTCAGGTTTAATTAACTTGTAAATACCTTAAAGGTAAAACATTTCAATTGATAGTACAGTTAACTGGTGTTTATGTAAAATATGACTTGTTTTTGCATAAGCTTGTAAATTCTCGGAGGAGACGCAGGTTTGTGCTGTTGTCTTATGTTTATATTTCCTCTTCATTAATTATTGTCTTAAATAAAGTGTTGTCTTCTCACACCTGTCCTACTGAATGGTGCAATCTTGGGTGATTTCTTTATCGGCAGAACGGCTGGGAAGAAATGTGGGCACTACTTCACAGGCGCTAGAGGCGCCACCACAGACAGGTTTTCCATCCCGGGCAGTATCACAACCAGCCTGAATCAGGAGTCCAGTAGGGCGGTGTCCCAGCGTCGACCGGGTTAGGGGAGGGTTTTGCCGGAGGAGGGGGGCTTTACTTGGCTCATCACGCTCTAGCAACTCCTTGTGGCGGGATTTAGAGTTGCACGATACAAGTAAAAGGAAATATGAAATCTAGTGATAAAATTATAAAATAATACACTGGAAATCACTCCACACACATAGTGAAACTTGAAATAAAAAAATTGTTTTACAAAGGAGTATAATTATATAATACATTTTTATTACAAAAAACTAGTTATAGTTCTTGAGAGAGCAACATGAGATTACGGAACATGGTTACAAGGTTTATAAGACAGTTATTAAAGGTCAACTCTTTAAATTGGGATATTCATGAAGTTTTTGCCTTGATCACCCTTTGACCTCTCTACCATTTCCTTGATCTTCTGGCATTTCCAATGATTCTGGAATCCTTTCCTTAGGCACATTGCCACAACTGGATTGCGTATAGGTCGGAGAGGATGGGAGAGATTGTTACAGGAATTAAATTGCTCTATGTTTTAATACCCAATTAAAATTAAACACTCTGTCAATTCATAAGGATTTGTAAGGCCCTTATTTTATAATAATGGACAGAGCCCAGTCTTAAATTCAAACAGCAGAGTTTATTCACGAGAGTACTGAACACGATACAGTTTACCACAGGTTATAAACTGAAAATGACGTCATTCGTTTTCGAACTGTCCCGTCTCTTCTCCCACCCTGGTACAAAGGCAGTATCTCAAGCCTTCCCATATCGTCTCCCTACCAATTTAATATAATTTATGGCCGAGCCAAGGTCTTCTTGTGTAGATAAGCATTCTAGCCAGTCTGAATATATAGTTAATTCATTTCTACCAAGGAACAGACAGTCATTGTTCTAATTCTTGACTATATTTACACACATTATATTCAGTACTAGGATTAAGAAAGAAACTTTCATACATATACAGTAACATAATAGTATTCTGATGAGTCAGTCCTGATTGAAATGTATATATAATTAGTCATCATTGATTAAAATTCCCTTAACAGAGATACACAGATTGGTGACTTTGGGAGAGTCCATGGTAACAAGTATTGTAGAAATTCTTCAATGTACTGCTGTTAGTGTTACAAAAACACAGGACTACTCACAGTCCTTCCTGGGCTTGCGGTAGGATTTGGCAGACTTCTGACAGAGGCAGCCTCCACTCAAACCCTCTCTCCTCCTCCCTGAGTGACACAAAGTAAACTGCTGTATTAGCCTGAATACCATTCAGTTTCTGCCGCTAGCGGAACCCCACCTCAACATTCCGCTGAAAAGGCAGCGGGCGAAATTCAAAAATATTTTTTATAAACATGTAACTTTCACACATTAACATGTCCAATACAGCAAATGAAAGATAAACATCTTGTTAATCTACCCATCGTGTCCGATTTCAAAAATAATTTACAGCGAAAGCACCACATAGGATTATGTTAGGTCATAGTCAAGTCACAAAAACACACAGCCATTTTCCAGCGAAAGAGAGGAGTCACAAAAAGCAGAAATATAGATAAAATGAATCACTAACCTTTTATGATCTTCATCAGATGACACTCATATGACATCATGTTACACAATACATGTATGTTTTGTACGATAATGTGCATATTTATATCCAAAAATCCCAGTTTACATTGGCACGTTACGTGCAGTAATATTTTGATTCCAAAACATCCGGTGATTTTCAGAGAAATACTAATAAACATTGATAAAAGATGCAAGTGTTATTCACAGAATTAAAGATAGACTGAACCTCAATGCAACCGCTGTGCCAGATTTCAAAATAACTTTACGGAAAAAGCATAATCTGAGAACGGTGCTCAGTACCTGCTTATAAACAACTAGACAATTCCATCATCTTGGAGTCAACATTAGTAGTCAACATTTATAGTATAATCTTAAAACTAGGATGTAAAGACGGTGACACCTAGTGGAAGCCCTGGGAAGAGCAAGCACATCCAAATCTATCAGGGATTTAAATTGGTTTTGAAATTCGACTTCTCACTTCCTGCTTGGATTTCTTCTCAGGTTCTTGCTTGCCATATGAGTTATGTTATACTCACAGACATCATTCAAACAGTTTTAAGAAACATCAGAGTGTTTTCTATCCAATACTAATAATAATATGCATATATTAGTATCTGGGACAGAGTAGGAGGCGGTTCAGTTTGGGCACGCAATTCATCAAAAAGTGACATATGCTGCCACTTAACCTAACAGGCTAAGGTCCTGAGCACTCTGGAACAGGTTTTCATCAAGGATCTCTCTGTACCTTGCTCAGTTCATCTTTCCTTGATCCTGACTAGTCTCCCAGTCCCTGCCACTGAAAAACATCCCCACAGCATGATGCTGCCACCACCATGCTTCACTTTAGGGATGGTGCCAGGTTTTCTCCACATGTGACACTAGGCATGCAGGCCAAAGATTTCAATCTTGGTTTCATGAGACCAGAGAATCTTGTTTCTCATGGTCTGAGAGTCCTTTGGGTGCCTTTTGGCAAACTCCAAGTGGGCTGTCATGTGCCTTTTACTGAGGAGTGGCTTCTGTCTGGCCACTCTACCATATGGGCCTAATTGGTGGAGTGCTGCAGAGATGGCTGTCCTTCTGGAAGGTTCTCCCATCTCCACAGAGGAACTCTGGAGATCTGTCAGAGTGACCATCGGGTTCTTGGTCACCTACCTGACCAAGGCCCATTCCCGGATTGCTTAGTTTGGCCGCGCGGCCAGCTCTAGGAATAGTCTTGGTGTTCCAAACTTCTTTAATTTAAGAATGATGGAGGCCACTGTGTTCTTGGGGACCTTCAATGCTGCAGACACTTATTGGTACCCTTCCCCCAGATCTCTGCTTTGACACAATCCTCTCTCGGAGCTCTACGGACAATTCCTTCAACCTCATGGTGTCTCATCGCGCACCAGCGACTCCTGTGGCGGGCCAGGTGCAGCGTGCGCCAACCAAGGTGTTTCCTCCGACACATTGGTGCGGCTGGCTTCTGGGTTGGATGCGCGCTGTGTTAAGAAGCATTGCAGCTTGGTTGGGTTGTGTATCGGAGGACGCATGACCTTCAACCTTCGTCTCTCCCGAGCCCGTACGGGAGTTGTAGCGATGAGACAAGATAGTAACTACTAAACAATTGGATACCACGAAATTGGGGAGAAAAGGGGTAAAAAAAAAGGGGGGGAGAAAGAAGATCATCAAAGGTAAGTGAATATTTATAATGCTATTTATGACTAATGTTGACTGTGCAACATGGCAATATTTCTTTTGGCTGGTTTGGGCTCTGAGTGCCGTACTCAGATTATGCTTTTTCCGTTAAAATAAATTGAAATCTGGCACAGCAGTTGCATTAATCTCTCTCTTGAACAAGGCACATTTCCCAGGGACATGAAACAAGCTAAAGTTATACCTCTGTATAAGAAAGGGATAAAGTCTGACCCTGGGAATTATAGGCCTGTATCTATCCTCTGTGTAACATCAAAGATCCTGGAGAGAATTGTACATGAGCAAATGTATGAATATATTAACAAACAGGGTCTAATTTATGATTTTCAGTCGGGTTTTAGAAAAACATACTCCACTGATTCATGTCTACTTTACTTGACTGACTTCATCAGGAAAGAGATTGATGAGGGAAATCTGTGTGGAATGGTACTGCTTGACCTACAGAAGGCCTTTGATACAGTTAACCACTGTCTCCTAATCTCCAAACTGGAGGCACTGGGGTTAAGCAGTATCTCTCTCGGCTGGGTAAAGTCCTATTTATCAGGAAGGGAGCAAGTAGTAGAGGTTAATGGTTCACTGTCTTAGGCAAAACCAATGAGATGTGGCGTTCCGCAGGGGAGCGTGCTTGGGACTCTGCTGTTTTTATTGTATGTTAATGATATGAAAGATGCTTGTTCTTGCCGTCTTTTTCTTTATGCGGATGACTCTACACTTCTGGTGTCTCACAAAAGTTAAACTATGTTGGAGAGCATACTTAGCACAGAGCTTACTAACATTAGCAAATGGCTTGGAGATAATAAGCTATCTCTGCACTTAGAGATGACTGAAGCAATTATTTTGGAATCCAGACCTAAATTGTGTAGGTTGTCTGAAATCAGAGTAGAGTTAGGGGGTGAGGTACTGACTACTAAAACCTCTGTTAGCTACTTGGGATGTATCCTTGATGGAAGCTTGGGAGGTGTGAGCATGGCCAATAAGGTGCTAGGGAAGGTTAATGCCAGGACTAAGTTGTTGGCTAGAAAGTCCAAGCTGCTTGATAAGGACTCCATGAAAGTGCTAGCTACTGCCCTCATTCAATGTCATTTTCACTGATGTGTGCTTATACAGGTTCAGAAGTAATGCTGGGAAAGGTACTTTCTTGTATAACAGAGGAATGAGTTGCCTCTGCCTATAAAAACAACGTCCTCTCTGGGCAGCTTTAAACATAAAGTAAAAATATGTTTGATGTTCTCTGTGCCCATATGAATAACCCCTATGATGTAACTGGAATGATGAGATAGATGTTCTTCTTTTATGTTTAGGTTTTATTATTTCACTGCCATACTGTGTTCCATCTTGTCTAACCATCTTGTCTCAAGAGGACCACAATGGAAATAAGTCCCAGACTTTATGGTGTGTTATCCTCAATGTTTTTATTCATGTGCATGTATGGCTTTTATGTTTTATGCGTGCTTGTTTTTTTTTAAATGGTCGAATTAATAAACTAAACTAAACTAAAACTAAAATATAACATATACTCACTCTTCATCCTTGGATGAAATTGCATGGAAAAAGGAAAGGGCTGGTGAAATAATTTAATAATAATAAGGAACTCAAAAGGTGTGAATTTCGATCTGAATGTGCAAATAGTCAAGAATGACTCGCAAGGAAAGTGTATATTTTTGAATATGAAAGTGGATGAAAAAGAGATTTGGCTCATTAATTCTATATGGTCCAAATCAGGATGATCCATGATTCTTCAAAAATATTTATACCAATTTATTGAATTTACAGGCAACAAATAATCAAATCATTATGGTGGGAGATTATAACCTCACAGGAATTCTAAGTAATACATTATTTTCTTAATTTAAAAAAAATTGTCCTCCAGTAAACTTTGATTACATTTCCAATATCCCCATCCATGTGGAAATTCTATGAGCGTTATGTGAAGGCCAATTAGATGATGATTCGATCACATTCTGTGTCCTATTAATAAAAAATAAAAACTTTGGTGCAAGAGAGAAAGAGACAAGAAAGTACTCAAGGCGACTAGCTTGATTAAGTCTCCTCCATGTATATCTCACTATGTCGGTGGTTTTTAGTCTCCAAATATATTCACTATTTCTAATTTGTCCATAATGTTTGTGATTTCCTTAAGGGCACGGTGATGATAGCTGGTAGAGTGATTTCCTTTACGGTCCATTGAGGTACTTTTAGAACTACCCATCCCGGATCCGGTATATTTGTCATCAGCAACGCTGAATAGCATAGCACAACAGTCCAAAAATATTACTAGAAAATATTCATATTCATGAAATCACAAGTGAAATATAGTGAAACACAGCTTAGCCTTTTGTTAATCACCCTGTCATCTCAGATTTTGAAATTATGCTTTACAGCGAAAGCAATACAAGCATTTGTGTAAATTTATCGATAGCCTAGCATAGCATTATGTACACTTAGCATCAGGAAGCTTGGTCATGAAAATCAGAAAAGCAATCAAATTTACCGTTTACCTTTGATGATCTTCGGATGTTTTCACTCACAAGACACCCAGTTAGACAGCAAATGTTCCTTTTGTTCCATAAAGATATTTTTTATATCCAAATACCTCCGTTAGTTTGGTGCGTTATGCCCAGGAATCCACCGGAAATAGCGGTCATGACAACGCAGACAAAAATTCCAAATTATATCCATAATGTCGACAGAAACATGTCAAACGTTTTTTAATCAACCCTCAAGGTGTTTTTCAAATATCTATTTGATAATATATCAACCGGGACAGTTGGCTTTTCACTAGGACCGGGAGGAACAATAGCCTCTCTCTTTTGTGCAAAAATCACTCTGAGAGCCCCCACCTGACCACTTACGTAATGTGGTCGTTCACGCTCATACTTCATAATAAAGGCCTGAAACTATGTCTAAAGGCCGTAGACACCTTAGGGAAGCCATAGAAAAAGGAATCTGGTTGATATCCCTTTCAATGGTCAATAGGGATGCATAGGAACACAGAGCTTTCAAAATATGAGTTTGTCTCAGGCTTTCGCCTGCAATAACAGTTCTGTTATACTCACAGACAATATTTTTACAGTTTTGGAAACTTTAGAGTGTTTTCTATCCTAATCTGTCAATTATATGCATATTCTAGCATCTGGTCCTGAGAAATAGGCCGTTTACTTTGGGAACATAGTGCCTCCTAGCTTCAAGAGGTCAACAATATGAGTAATACAAGGGCCAATTTGCTCAGCCGAATCTATAAGAAACCTCGCAGGAATATTATCGAGGCCTGTGGCTTTGGAGAGTTTAAGCTTTGCCAGCGTACTGACTATTTTGGCTGTTGCTACCTTTGCAAAATAAAAATAGTTTGGCTGAACCCCTAACTCTACATAATACTTCTCGACTTGGTTGCTTCCATACAAACCAGAACTGGTGGGACGCTTGCTAACCAGCTTGCTGGCAACAGAAGTAAAAACAGAGTAGAATTCATTGGCAACCTCTGCTTTTTCATATACCATCTCCCCTTTGATGTTCAGTCCAATACTGTTTAGTTTGTTTTTGGTAGTACTACTACAGCCTAGTTCATTAAAGATTTCCAAAGCTTTTTAGGGTCATTTTTGTTTTCAATTATTTTCTCAGCAAAGTAACCCCTCTTAGCTTCATCCATCCTGCTCTGTGCTTCATTTCTGTGATGTTTATATAGGACAGAATCATGCTGCTCTTGAGAGTTTTTAAATGTCTTATAGGCCTTGCTTGGATAGATTCTAGAATCTCATGACTAAACCAAGGGCTAGATCTCTGTTTTACCCTGACCCGTCTAATGGGAGCCAGTATATTCACCACATCAAGGAATCTACATTTAAAGGCTTTTTTATATATTTAAAGCTATTTTTTGATTCCTCTGATTTGATCGGTTTTGTGACATTTAAATATATATTTTTTTAAATCCTACTTGTGCAAAATGTAATAAAATGATCACTGATTCCATAGACTATTACACCACTCCGCGATATTTTAGATTTATCAGACACCAATATTAAGTCAATTGTACGTTGCACTGTTTCACATATCCTGGTGGGATCTTTTATAATTTGGGTCAGAGCAAGTGATCTACAAAAGTGCATGAATACATTGTGGGTTGGGCTATTCTTTTTGCCAACATCAGTATTGAAATCCCCTAACAAAATTATTTCCTTCAACAGCGAATCATTACAGTTTGACAACACAATTTCAAGACCTTCATAGAAAGCATTCTGCTTGGGCGGCCTATAACACACCCCCAACAAAATCGGCTTGGTTTTGGGAAGGCAGATATCCAGCCAGACAATCTCCAGATCAGCGTTTAAATCTGATCTAACGTTAAAAGCAATGTCTGATCTTACAAACGCACATATTCCCCCACCGTTCCGATTCCGATCCTTCCTGACAACAGAGTAATTACCTATCTCAATTTCTGAGTCACAAACAGATGAATCCAACCATGTCTCAGTAAAACATAAGACACCCACTTCTGATTTGCAAACCAGCAGGCGTATGTCATTGATCTTCGGTAGTAGGCTTCGGACGTTTAAGTGCACAAAATGTAAGCCCTTCTTCCCAAAGGCCTCATTGAATTCCCGATCCTCTTGTAACTCGCATCCCAATGCGCTGCCATCTTCCCACTGCCTTGCCTCCGGTGGCCTCTCTGTCGCCATGGAGCATCCCTCCCCAGGTGCCACTCGATCGTCCTCACCACCATGTACCCCGTCACTCACCTCTGGTTTCCTCCGCTCCGCTGTGGACCCCCCCTCCTCCGGTGCACTCTCCACCCTGGGTAAGTCCTCTGGTCCCACTCCACCTTCAGTGCTCACACAACCCGCGGGTACAGCACACCGACAGCAACGGTAAGCTTCATTGACCCCATGTCCAAAGCTAGAGTCGCTGCATTTTAGATGAATCCACTGCACGCACTCCAAACAGTCCAAAGCTTTGCTGTTACTCTTTATCCACCGTTCGCAAGAGGAGGATGGGTACATAGGCCGTTTGATGGTGTTCGTGATAAAGTGATGTCCAGGGTATTGATGTATATCACCAGATAAGAGAAGGCATAGAGTTATCATAAGATCTCCACCATTAATTTGCGATTTCAGACTGGATTTTGATGATCGTTTTGGTTTGTGCCAAGGTGATATGAAAGTTTGGTGTAATGAATTTCCTCCTCTTCTTCCGAAGAGGAGAGGCGAAACGGATCAGAGGACCAATACGCGGCGTGGTAATTGTCCATGGTTCTTTTTAATGCGTTAAGGTACACATGAACAACTGACTACAAAAAAACAAGAAATGTGAAAACTCAAAACAGTCCTATCTGGTGCAAAGACAGAGACAGGAACAATCACCCACCAACACACAGTGAAACCCAGGCTACCTAAGTATGATTCTCAATCAAAGACAACTAATGACACCTGCCTCTGATTGAGAACCATACTAGGCCGAAACATAGAAATACCCAAAACATAGAAAAACAAACATAGACTGCCCACCCAACTCACGCCCTGACCATACTAACTAAATACAAAACACAGGAAATAAAGGTCAGAACGTGACATTTGGTATATAACATTTCTTCCAAATCCGAAGTGCTGGATGCCATCAAAAGTGTTTGCATGCCTGAGAAGTTGCTGAGAATGTACTATTCTTTCATCTAAATAGCAGATGCAATTATTTCCAGTAACATTTAAAACAAATACATAAAGTAAAAGTGCTGCCACCATGCTGAACTTGCCGGTCGCCATCTTGCTGGCTGGCTTATCGGTTATCCTTTTCTTTTAGCCATGTAAAGAATGATCTTCTTTTTTTATAATCTGCTAAACCATTACAATTATAACTGACTATACTTGTTTCATCCCTTACCATAACTAGATACTATTCTCAGTCTAAATTGACCATAATTAGTGCTTGTAAAGTTACTGCATTAGGAGGTATTATGACGGTCAAAATGAGAGATTTCAAGTGTCTGATATTTAGAATTCAAGAAACAGGTTCTAGCAATATTTGTTTCATTGACTTGCCTATTTGCATGTGAGCCAATGCCACAGATGTTAGAAAATTGGGTCAAGATAATATGTGTGTAGTAAATCTGAATAGGTTGATGTGTATGAAATTGGATGTGATTTAGTGAGATTGTGTATTATGTCTGGATTACAGTAAGAATATAATGCAGACACATTCAATCAATCCTTATCCCAGTCTGCTGTTCCCACATGCTTCAAGAGGGCCACCATTGTTCCTGTTCCCAAGAAAGCCAAGGTAACTGAGCTAAATGACTACCGCCCCGTTACACTCACTTCCGTCATCATGAAGTGCTTTGAGAGACTAGTCAAGGACCATATCACCTCCACCCTACCTGACACCCTAGACCCACTCCAATTTGCTTACCACCCCAATAGGTCCACAGACGACGTAATCTCAACCACACTGCACACTGCCCTAACCCATCTGGACAAGAAGAATACCTACGTGAGAATGCTGCTCATCGACTACAGCTCAGCTCAGCATTTAACACCATTAGTACCCTCCATTAGTACCCTCCATTAGTACCCTCAAAACTCGTCATCAAGCCCTGGGTCTCGACCGCCCTGTGCAACTGGGTACAGGACTTCCTGACGGGCTGCCCCCAGGTGGTGAGAGTAGGTAACAACATCTCCACTCCGCTGATCCTCAACACTGGGGCCCCACAAGGGTGCGTTCTGAGCCCTCTCCTGTACTCCCTGTTCACCCATGACTGCGTGGCCATGCACACCTCCAACTCAATCATCAAGTTTGCGGATGACACAACAGTGGTAGGCTTGATTACCAACAACGACGAGACGGCCTACAGGGAGGAGGTGAGGGCCCTCGGAGTGTAGTGTCAGGAAAATAACCTCACACTCAACGTCAACGTCCACAGTAGTGGAGAGGGTAGTAAGTTCGAAGTTTCTCGGTGTACACATCACGGACAAACTGAATTGGTCCACCCACACAGACAGCGTGGTGAAGAAGGTGCAGCAGCGCCTCTTTAACCTCAACTGCTCCGCCCACAACCGTAAGGCTCTCCAGAGGGTAGTGAGGTCTGCACACCGCATCACCGGGTGCAAACTACCTGCCCTCCAGGACACCTACACCACCCGATGTCACAGGAAGGCCAAAAAGATAATCAAGGACAACAACCACCCGAGCCACTGCCTGTTCACCCCGCTATCATCCAGAAGGTGAGGTCAGTACAGGTGCATCAAAGCAGGGACCGAGAGACTGAAAAACAGCTTCAATCTCAAGGCCATCAGACTGTTAAACAGCCACCACTAACATTGAATGGCTGCTGCCAACATACTGACTCAACTCCAGCCACTTTAATAATGTATCACTAGCCACTTTAAACAATGCCACTTCATATAATGTTTACATATCCTACATTGCTTATCTCATATGTACAGTATATACTAGTATAATTTATAGTATAAACGGTATCTAAATCCTCTATGAGGCTGTGGAGGGATTCTAATTCTAAAAGTATCTAAATCCTCTATGAGGCTGTGGAGGGATTCTAATTCTAAAAGTATCTAGATCCTCTATGAGGCTGTGGAGGGATTCTAATTCTATAAGTATCTAGATCCTCTATGAGGCTGTGGAGGGATTCTAATTCTATAAGTATCTAGATCCTCTATGAGGCTGTGGAGGGATTCTAATTCTAAAAGTATCTAGATCCTCTATGAGGCTGTAGAGGGATTCTAATTCTAAAAGTATCTAGATCCTCTATGAGGCTGTGGAGGGATTCTAATTCTATAAGTATCTAGATCCTCTATGAGGCTGTGGAGGGATTCTAATTCTATAAGTATCTAGATCCTCTATGAGGCTGTAGAGGGATTCTAATTCTAAAAGTATCTAGATCCTCTATGAGGCTGTGGAGGGATTCTAATTCTAAAAGTATCTAGATCCTCTATGAGGCTGTGGAGGGATTCTAATTCTATAAGTATCTAGATCCTCTATGAGGCTGTAGAGGGATTCTAATTCTAAAAGTATCTAGATCCTCTATGAGGCTGTGGAGGGATTCTAATTCTAAAAGTATCTAGATCCTCTATGAGGCTGTAGAGGGATTCTAATTCTAAAAGTATCTAGATCCTCTATGAGGCTGTGGAGGGATTCTAATTGTGGATTTAAAACAAAACATGAATCATCAGCGTACAATGACAGCTTTGTTTTTAAGCCATGGATTTCTCACCCCTGATATTATTGTTGGATCTGATTTTAACAGTTAACATTTCAATGGCAATAATAAATACATTATTTACTATTTTACACTTAGGTTTACTACACATAACTTTAACCCATTTTATAAGAGATTAAAAAAATTGAAATATTCCAGGCATTTACGTACATATAAACTCCAGTAGTACTTTATCAAAAGCCTGAATACCAGGCCTGGTTTCCCAGATGTTTCAGTGTCCTATTGTTTCAGTACTTGTCTTATATTATCTCCAATGTATCGTCCATGTAAAAACCTGTCTGATTAGGATGAATAACATACAATACCGACAATACCTTTTTTTTGCTATGCGCTATGCATTTTGCTAGATTTTTTTCCATCACAACACTAACGTGTAAGAGGCCTTCAATTGTGTAAATGGACTGGATCTTTATATTTACCACTTGGATCCTGTTTCTGTAATAATGAAATCAGACCTTTTTGTTGAGAGTCTGATAATCTAGCATTAATATATGAGTGGTTAAAACATGGTAATAACAGTCTTCTAAGTATATAAGAAAAGGTTTAGTATACCTCCACTGGTATACCATCCAGCCCTGGAGTTTTCCCAGAATTAAAAGGCTTTAATTGCATTAAGAAGTTCCTCCTCTGTAATTTGGCCTTCACATGAGTCTTTCTGTACAGATGTTAATTTTACATTATTAAATAAAAACAATCCATACAATTAGCTTCAGTGAGTGGAGATGGAGGAGACTGAAACGAAAACCTTCCTTCCTCTTTCAAAATATTGTTTGGGGAATCATGGGTGACTCGTTCATTTGTAACAAGTTTCGGTAAATAATTGTTGGTAGCATTTCTATGTTGAATATTAAATATATTTGGTGCATTTTTCCACATATTCCATCAAGTTTGCTATATTTTTTAGAATATATTACATTTCATCTTTCTTGATTAAGTTCCTCCATTTCTTTTTGTTTTTCCTCTAACTTATTCTGAGCCTTTATGTTACAGTTTTTTATTGCTATCTATTTGTACTGTTAGTCCTTCCATTTCCTTTGTTAATATGGAATCTTTTGACCTAAAAGTGTCCCATACAATAAGGGGATCTGCTGTACCTATGTTATGTCAGAAAATTATTCTGTCCTAGTTAAAAACAAGTTATCATCCAATAGGCTTCGATAAAATGTCCAATATCCTCACCCACATGGAAAATCTGTAAGAGTATGCCAATTATTTGATGGTCCGACCGCATTCTGTCCCCCATCAACACTTAATCTGTTGGGATAGTGACATAAGAAAGTAGTCAAGACTAGCTTGATTGAGCCTCCACCATGTGCATCTCACTAGGTCAGGATATTTAAGCCTCCATACCGTGCATTCAGAAAGTACTCAGACCCCTTGACTTTTTTCACATTTTGTTAGGTTACAGCCTTATTCTCAAATTGATTAAATCGTCCCCCCCAATCAACACATAATGAAAAAGCAAAAACAGGTTTTTACACATTCTTGCTCATTTCTTAAAAATGAAATGAGATATCTCACGTTTACGTAAGTATTCAGACCCTTTACTCTTTACTTTGTTGAAGCATCTTTGGCAGCGATGCCAGCCTTGAGTCTTCTTGGGTATGACGCTACAAGCTTGGCACATCTGTAACTAGGGAGTTTCTTCCATACTTCTCAACAGATCCTCTCAAGCTCTGTCAGGTTGGATGGGGAGCATTGCTGCACAGCTATTTTCAGATCTCTCCAAAGATGTTCGATCAGGTTCAAGTCCGGGCTCTGGTTGGGCCACTCAAGTACATTCAGAGGCTATTCCCGAAGCCACTCCTGCGTTGTCTTGGCTGTCTGTTAAGGGTCGTTATCCTGTAGGAAGCTGAACCTTTGTCCCAGACAGAGGTCCTGAGAGCTCTGGAGCAGGTTTTCATCAAGGATCTCTCTGTAGTTTGCTCCGTTCATCTTTGCCTCATATCTGACCAGTCTCCCAGTCCCTGCCACTGAAGAAAATTCCTGCAGCATGATGCTGCACCACCGTAGGGCTTGTGCCAGGTTTCCTCCAGATGTGATGCTTGGCATTCAGGTCAAAGAGTTCAATCTTGGTTTCATCAGACCAGAGAATCTTGTCATGTGCTTTTGTTGAGCATTGGCTTCCGTCTGGCCACTCTACCATAAAGGCCTGATCAGCGGAGTTCTGCAAAGATGGTTGTCCCTCTGGAAGGTTCTCCCATCTCCACAGAGAAACTCTAGAGCTCTGTCAGAGTGACCATCTGGTTCTTGGTCAACTCACTGACCAAGGCCCTACTCCCTCGATTGCTCAGTTTGGCTGGGACCCCAGGTCTAGCAAGAGTCTTGGTGGTTCCAAACTTCTTCCATTTAAGAATGACGGAGGCCACTGTGATCTTGGGACCCTCAATTCTGCAGAAATTATTTGGTACCCTTCCCCCAGATTGGACTCTCAAGGATGATCAATGGAAACATAATGCACCAGTGCTCGATTTCGAGTCTCACAGCAAATGGTCTGAATACTTATGTAAATAAGTTATTTCAGATGTTTATTTTTAATGCACTTGCGAAAATGTAAAAAGAAAACTTATTTTTGCTTCATCATTATGATAAGGTATTTGTGTAGATTGATGAGGGAAAATATTTATTTAATCCATTTTAGAATAAGGTTGTAGCGTAACAAAATGTGGAAAAAGAAAAGGGGTCTGATTGCTTTCCAAAAGCACTGCATATATAATGTAACAAAACAGCTGCTTGACCGTTGGTATGAGGTTCTTACAGTGTAAGTTTTCGCCAGGTTTAATGGGACCCATGTCATCCAAAACTTTGACTCAAGTTTAGCAAAAAGCATCTGGATGCATACCAGTGGTCAAGCATGGTAGTGGTAGTGTGATGGTTTGAGGATGCTTTGGTGTCTCAGGATCCGGATGACTTGCCTTAACAGAAGAATCCAGGAATTCTGCTCCATTTCAGAGAATTCTACAGGAGAATGCCAAGACAACTGGCTGTGAGCTGAAGCTGAAGCGCAGATGAGTCATGCAGCAAGACAATGATGCTGAACACAATCTGATGTTTTGGAATGGCCAGACCTAATCCCAATTGAAATGCTGTGGCAGGACTTGAAAAGAGCAGTTCATGCCAATTATTAAGTCTAAAGGGGCAATTACTTTTTCACACAGGTGAATTGTGTGTTGCATAACTTAAATAAAGTATACATTTAGAAAAACTCAGGTTTACAGTAAACCATAATCAACTTGAAAACACTCCTGTGTGTCAACAAAAAACACAGTGGGAAAAATGTGCGTGGGCAAAACAGGGCGTGGGTAGTTGGGTAGGTGTGTGTGAGTGTGTTCTGGCGACAGGTAGGGTGGGTTGGTACATTTGTATCACCTGACTCCAGCAACATTACATGATCCTGAATAAATATTTGTTGATTGAGAGGAGACTGTGACTGTGGAGTATTGACATGTTTGGATTTACCAAGAAGTCTGGACAGTCATTTGGTTCATAGGAAAGTTCACCGTTCATTTCTGACCCGGTGTTTGATATGTGGTAGAACTATGGAGTATCCTCTAGTGTGGGTTCTCATCCTGGTGCTGCTTAACTTCACTACAGGTAAAGAGGACAAAACACTCATTCTGGAAAGATATTGATGCCTATTTGTGCTATAATGCTTTGTTAAATAAGTAACAGGTTGTTCAAATGTCTCTGTTTGGTTGATGCACTTCAGTCAAACAGTATCAATTCAAAAAAGTTGAGATTTCTATTTCTATCTGACATTGACAAAAATGTCTAGAGTAGACATTAGAAATAGATAGTAGGTCATGTTGTAAATTGTGGGTTCAAATTGAAGGCACAATTTTGAAACAAAAGCTTGTATTTCTGCCATATTCCGAAGATTTGATTAATCTCAATTAGAATATTTTAAGGAATTTTAAAGAGTTCTGTACTGATTAATAATATCTCAAAACATGAACTAAACTCATCAGTCCATCCTCTTCTAGATGTCTCTGGCCAGGTGGTGGTTCCCTCGATGAACCCCTTAGCTGTGGGCAGTAATGTCACCCTGAACCTAGTTCCTCAAAGCCCCATCAACATAGGGACCTGGTCATATGAAACTACAACCATCGTACTTTTCTATCCTAATGGCAGTATTGTGAGTAAAAGTTATCAAGGCAGAGTCTCATTCAACCGTTCCTCCGCAGAGCTGTCCATAAGCTCTCTCCAACTCAACGACTCAGGACGATATACCGTGCAGGGAATGAAGCCAGTCCTGTATGCTGTGGTGACCTTGTCTGTCCAGGGTAAGGAACTGACCTCTGCCTGTCTGTTTATCTTTCTACGGTGATAAACTCTCACTCACTGGCGCACACAGTCAGTTGCTCGCACACATGCTAACCTGCACACTTACTTACCCATTCACAGACCTTCTTCAAACATGCTAACCTGCACACTTACTTACCCATTCACAGACCTTCTTCAAACATGCTAACCTGCACACTTACTTACCCATTCACAGACCTTCTTCAAACATGCTCACCTGCAAACTTACTTACCCATTCACAGACCTTCTCCAAACATGCTCACCTGCACACTTACTTACCCAATCACAGACCTTCTTCAAACATGCTCACCTGCAAACTTACTTACTCAATCACAGACCTTCTTCAAACATGCTCACCTGCACACTTACTTACCCAATCACAGACCTTCTTCAAACATGCATGCACATACATTCTCTATCAGGGATTCATCTCTGTCACAATAATAAAAGGCAAAGTCATTTTCCTGACCTCCAAAGCTAACACTTAAATATGTCAATGTTTTCTGAACCTATAGTGAATTTGGCCTTTGTAATACCTTAAACAGATCACAGAGTTTGAGCAAACTGTTTTTTTTTCAATTTCAGATAAGACGACCATAATATTTTGAATGTGTTCAAAGAGACTAAGGGCTCTACAGGGCTCAAGACCTGGTCTCTATGATAAGTAAACAAAATAGCATATTTAGATTGATTTCCAAAGCAAGTTTTACCATATGAAACGAATATCAACTACATGGTTGTAATTCAGTAAGACACAAAAAAAACTTTCTTGAAACACATCCACCTTATCTTGACTGCCATCGTCTCTCTCACCCACAGAGCCCATTTCAAACGTGACTCTAAGGGCCAACGCCACTGATCTAGTGGAATTAAACGACACTGCCATGTTCACCTGCTCCGTCTCCTCTGGCACTTCCCTCTCCTACCACTGGCTGAATGGCAGCTCAGAGGTCACAGCCAGTGACCGAGTTTGGCTTGGTGGTGGGAACAGCACTCTCACCATAGTCAGTGTGACACGATACGATGAAGGGCCGTTCAGATGTGAGGTCATCAACGGAATCAGCAACGGCACCAGCCAGCCCATTGGCCTCAATGTTAGATGTGAGTATCAGAGTATGCAGTATACTGTACATTAATCATACACAACATACATGGATTGTACCTTGTCATTGAGAGCCAGCCTTCCATGCAATGATGTGCAACTGGGTACTGGACTTCCTGACGGGCCACCCCCAGGTGGTGAGGGAAGGCAACAACATCTCCACCCCGCTGATCCTCAACACTGGGGCCCCACAAGGGTGCGTTCTGAGCCCTCTCCTGTACTCCCTGTTCACCCATGACTGCGTGGCCACGCACGCCTCCAACTCAATCATCAAGTTTGCGGACGACACAACAGGGAGGAGGTGAGGGCCCTCGGAGTGTGGTGTCAGGAAAATAACCTCACACTCAACGTCAACAAAACTAAGGAGATGATTGTGGACTTCAGGAAACAGCAGAGGGAACACCCCCCTATCCACATCGATGGAACAGTAGTGGAGAGGGTAGTAAGTTTTAAGTTCCTCGGCGTACACATCACAGATAAACTGAATTGGTCCACCCACACAGACAGCATCGTGAAGAAGGTGCAGCAGCGCCTCTTCAACCTCAGGAGGCTGAAGAAATTCGGCTTATCACCAAAAGCACTCACAAACTTCTACAGATGCACAATCGAGAGCATCCTGTCGGGCTGTATCACCGCCTGGTACGGCAACTGCTCCGCCCACAACCGTAAGGCTCTCCAGAGGGTAGTGAGGTCTGCACAACGCATCACCGGGGGCAAACTACCTGCCCTCCAGGACACCTACACCACCCGATGTCACAGGAAGGCCAGAAAGATCATCAAGGACAGCAACCACCCGAGCCACTGCCTGTTCACCCCGCTATCATCCAGAAGGCGAGGTCAGTACAGGTGCATCAAAGCTGGGACCGATAGACTGAAAAACAGCTTCTATCTCAAGGCCATCAGACTGTTAAACAGCCACCACTAACATTGAGTGGCTGCTGCCAACACACTGACTCAACTCCAGCCACTTTAATAATGGGAATTGATGGGAAATTATGGGAAATATATCACTAGCCACTTTAAACAATGCTACCTAATATAATGTTCCCTACATTATTCATCTCATATGTATACGTATATACTGTACTCTATATCATCTACTGCATCCTTATGTAATACATGTATCACTAGCCACTTTAACTATGCCACTTGTTTACATACTAATCTCATATGTATATACTGCACTCAATGCCATCTACTGTATCTTGCCTATGCCGCTCTGTACCATCACTCATTCATATATCTTTATGTACATATTCTTTATCCCCTTACACTTCTGTCTATAAGGTAGTAGTTTTGGAATTGTTAGCTGGATTACTTGTTGGTTATTACTGCATTGTCGGAACTAGAAGCACCAGCATTTCACTACACTCGCACTAACATCTGCTAACCATGTGTATGTGACAAATAAAATTTGATTTGCTTTGATTTGATTCGCCTATTTTCATCCCAAATCATTCCTCTGTGTACACATGATCCAGATCATTATTTGTTAGAGATCATTAGTAGACTGTGTTTAGTAGAGCAGGACAGAAACATATTCTAGGTAATGTTTACCCAACACTTCATTGTTGTTGATTTTCCCCCATAGATGGCCCAAGTAACCTCACCATGATGGTAGTTCCTGAGATGACCATAGGACATACAGCCTACAAGACGGGCTCTGACATCACTCTGTCCTGCTCCGCTCAGTCCAAACCCGCTGAGTCCTACAAGTGGGGGTTAAATGGGACGTTCCTCAATGAGCAAAGCCCACAGCTCAGCCTGCAGAACATCAGGGAGAACCAGACAGGAAGTTATGCCTGCTTAGCCCACAACAATGTCACACTCCAAGTCGCCTCCATGACCACAATGATAAAGATCGTGGGTGAGGCAACATTCATCGTCACGAAATGTCATATAGTAGTGAATATTTGATTATTGATGGGTATAAACAGATTTTGTTATACAGTGGGGCAAAAAAGTATTTTGTCAGCCACCAATTGTGCAAGTTCTCCCACTTAAAAATATGAGAGAGGACTGTAATTTTCATCATAGGTACACTTCAACTATGTATGACAGACAAAATGAGAAGAAAAACATCCATAAAATCACATTGTAGGATTTTTTATGAATTTATTTGCAAATTATGGTGGAAAATAAGTATTTGGTCAATAACAAAAGTTTATCTCAATACTTTGTTATATACCCTTTGTTGGCAATGACAGAGGTCAAATGTTTTCTGTAAGTCTTCACAAAGTTTTCACACACTGTTGCTGGTATTTTGGCCCATTACTCCATGCAGATCTCCTCTAGAGCAGTGATGTTTTGGGGCTGTTGCTGTGCAACACGGACTTTCAACTCCCTCCAAAGATTTTCTATGGGGTTGAGATCTGGAGACTGGCTAGGCCACTCCAGGACCTTGACATGCTTCTTACGAAGCCACTCCTTCGTTGCCCGAGCAGTGTGTTTGGGATCATTGTCATGCTGAAAGACCCAGGCATGTTTCATCTTCAATGCCCTTGCTGATGGAAGGAGGTTTTCACTCAAAATCTCACGATACATGGCCCCATTCATTCTTTCCTTTACACGGATCAGTCGTCCTGGTCCCTTTGCAGAAAAACATCCCCAAAGCATGATGTTTCCACCCCCATGCTTCACAGTAGGTATGGTGTTCTTTGGATGCAACTTAGCATTCTTTGTCCTCCAAACACGACGAGTTGAGTTTTTACCAAAACGTTATATTTTGGTTTCATCTGACCATATGACATTCTCCCAATCTTCTTCTGGATCATCCAAATGCGCTCTAGCAAACTTCAGACGGACCTGGACATGTTCTGGCTTAAGCAGGGGGACACGTCTGGCACTGCAGAATTTGAGTCCCTGGCGGCGTAGTGTGTTACTGATGGTAGGCTTTGTTACTTTGGTCCCAGCTCTCTGCAGGTCATTCACTTGGTCCCCCCGTGTGGTTCTGAGATTTTTGCTCACCGTTCTTGTGATCATTTTGACCCCACGGGGTGAGATCTTGCGTGGAGCCCCAGATCGAGGGAGATTATCAGTGGTCTTGTATGTCTTCCATTTCCTAATAATTGCTCCCACAGTTGATTTCTTCAAACCAAGCTGCTTACCTATTGCAGATTCAGTCTTCCCAGCCTGGTGCATTTCTACAGTTTTGTTTCTGGTGTCCTTTGACAGCTCTTTGGTCTTGGCCATAGTGGAGTTTGGAGTTTGACTGTTTGAGGTTGTGGACAGGTGTCTTTTATACTGATAACAAGTTCAAACAGGTGCCACTAATACAGGTAATGAGTGGAGGACAGAGGAGCCTCTAAAATAAGAAGTTACAGGTCTGTGAGAGCCAGAAATCTTGCTTGTTTGTAGGTGACCAAATATTTATTTTCCACCATAATTTGCAAATAAATTCATAGAAAATCCTACAATGTGATTTTCTGGATGTTTTTTCTCATTTTGTCTGTCAAAGTTGAAGTGTACCTATGATGAAAATTACAGGCCTCTCTCATCTTTTTAAGTTGGAGAACTCGCACAATTGGTGGCTGACTAAGTACTTTTTTGCCCCACTGTGTATTGGTATTTTTTTTTACCACCAATCAAGCGCAGTACAGTATGACAAATGACTCCTCCTCTTCTTTTACCATAGAGCCGATATCAGCGGCCTCTCAGCCTCTCAACCTCTCAGCCTCTCAGCCAGTTCAGCTGGTTCTTCAACGGCTCCCAGATGGCGGTTGGCTCAGTGTATGAGACTGGCCCACTGACCTTAGCCAATCATGGGGAGTACACCTGTGTGGCCTTCAACAACATCACTGGCAGAAACAGCACTGTCTCCAAGATGCTCATTGTTGTTGGTAAGACAGAAGAGCCATCCAAACTGTTGAATTTGTACATGTAGATATCGGCCATTCAACAAACAGTGATTGTGATTGTAGTCAATATTCTTGTGACACTGACATTTTCTTCACAGAACCAGTAACCATGGCCATGGTGAAAGTCATGGGTTCCCAGCTAATAGCAGACTACATGTTTGCGATGACCTGTGAGACCACAGGAACCATTTACTCCATTCAGTGGATGAGGATCGGCTGGCCTCTGTATGCTGACAACAGAACAGACTTCTCTATGAACAACAATACACTTACCTTCAACTCTGTCCAGGATTCTGACAACGGAGACTATCAGTGTTGTGCCTCCAACCCCCTCAGAAACATGACCAGCACAGAATACAGACTGATCGTCAACTGTGAGTAGTTGTTATGGCCCAAAACCAAACTTGATATCTGAAAATGTTACTCAAATTTTTACCTATAATGAGGGGAAGATGAAATTTATAGTGATGGTAAGTTTGGATCTGACTTCTGACATAAAGTATATAAAGCCAAGGGGGTGGGTGGGTATTAATGGGGTAAAACCAAAGCAAGCACCTAATGGCAGTTCCAATAGCTAATCTCATTCAATATCTTCATTATCTCGTGTTTCACAGATGGTCCAGAGAGACCTCTTATCATGAGTCCGGATATAGCAATGACAGGACACAGCGTGACCTTCAACTGCTGAGCCTCCTCTCAGCCTCTCAGCCAGTTCAGATGGTTCTTCAATGGCTCCCAGGTGGCGACCGGCTCAGAGTTTGAGATGGGCCCACTGACTTTAGCCAGTCATGGAGAATACACCTGTGTGGCCTTCAACAACATCACTGTCAGAAACAGAACTGTCTCCAAGATGCTCACTATTGTTGGTAAATCAAACTACAGATTCTTTGCTTTGTTGTATTCATTTACTTTCTGATAAGAATACAAATATCTCAATATACACTGAGTGTACCAAATATTAGGAACACCTTCCTAACATTGACTTTCCCTCATAACATCCTCAATTCGTCGGTGCTTGGTGTCTACAAGGTGTCGAAAGCATTCCACAGGAATGCCGGCCCATGTTGCACACCAGAGAAAGGTATTGTGTGTAGAGGTGCTGACTAACTGCGAATAAACTGTAAGCTATAAAAATAAATAGTCGCACACTCTATTTATATATATGTAACAGTGTAACTTTAGACCGTCCCCTCGCCCATACCCGGGCGCAAACCAGGGACCCTCTGCACACATCAACAACAGTCACCCATGAAGCATCGTTACCCATCCCTCCATAAAAGCCACGGCCCTTGCAGAGCAAGGGGAACTACTACTTCAAGGTCTCAGAGTAAGTGACGTAACCGATTGAAACGCTGTTTAGCGCGCACCACCGCTAATTAAGCTAGCCGTTTCACATCCGTTACACTCACCCCCCTTTTGACCTCCTCCTTTTCCGCAGCAACCAGTGATCCGGGTCAACAGCATCAATGTAACAGTATAACTTTAGACCGTCCCCTCGCCCATACCCGGGCTCGAACCAGGGACCCTCAGCACACATTAACAACAGTCACCCACGAAGCATCGTTACCCATCGCTCCACAAAAGCCGCGGCCCTTGCAGAGCAAGGGGAACCACCACTTCAAGGTCTCAGAGCAAGTGACGTCACGATTGAAACGCTATTTAGCGCGCACCACCGCTAACTAAGCTAGCCGTTTCACATCCATTACACATATATATATATGTGACAACTTGTAAAAAAAAAAATGACAACTTGTAAAAATCCAAATATCTTCACAGATCTTCATTGTAAAGCGTTTTAACACTATTTCCCATGCTTGTTCAATGAACCATGAACAATTAATGAACATGCACCTGTGAAACTGTCATTAAGACACTAACAGGTAACAGACGGTAGGCAATTAAGGTCACATTTATGAAAACTTAGGACACTAAAGAGGCCTTTCTACTGACTCTGAAAAACACCAAAGAAAGATGCCCAGGGTCCCTGCTCACCTGCACTAACATGCCTTAGGCATGCTGCAAGGAGGCATTAGGACTGCAGATGTGGCCAGGGCCACAAATTGCGATGTCCATACTGTGAGACACCTATGACAGAGCTACAGGGAGACAGGACGGACAGCTGATCGTCCTTGCAGTTGTAGACCACGTGTAACAACACCTGCACAGGATCGGTACATCTGAGCATCACACCTGGAGGACAGGTACAGGATGGCAACAACAACTGCACGAGTTACACCAGGAACGCACAATCCCTCCGTCAGTGCTCAGACTGTCCGCAATAAGCTGAGAGTCTGGACTGAGGGCTTGTAGGCCTGTTGTAAGGCAGGTGCTCACCAGACATCACTGGCAACAACGTTGCCTATGGCAAACTCTTTTGTGTGCCCATGTAACGGATGTGAAACGGCTAGCTAGTCAGCGGTGGTGCGCGCTAAATCGGTGAAGTCACTTGCTCTGAGACCTTGAAGTAGTGGTTCCCCTTGCTCTGCAAGGGCCGCAGCTTTTGTGAAGCGATGGGTAACGATGCTTCGAGGGTGACTGTTGTTGCTGTGTGCAGAGGGTCCCTGGTTCGCGCCCGGGTATGGGCGAGGGGACGGTCTAAAGTTACACTGTTACACACATAGGGCACACAAAATTACAACAACCAATCACTGCCCGCGACTGGTCCTTTGATGGCCGTAGGCGTCTCCTTGAAAAATGCAGGGATTTACACCTGTTTGGCCAATAACTCTTTAACTAACATCTCAATGTCCAAGACCATTAGTCTGGATGTCACTGGTAAGTGGGTGGGTGGGTTGTTGTAGTACGACCTAGGTGGGATATAATGAGTAATTAAATGTCACAAAGTTGTTTTTATTATGTTGAATTTAATTTGGTTCTAGTTTGCGTACGTGTTTATGCAAGGATCATTTTCATGCATTATGGAAATGCAATACAGACATTTTATGAACTGGGAGATACAGGCAGGAATCAAGAAGATGTATACACTGTATATATATTTTTGAATGTCCTCACTCACTTATTCTATTTGTTCTCCCCTGCCTCCCCCTCCCCTGCCTCCCCTCCTCTCCCATTCTCTTTGTTCCCCTCCTCTCCTATTCTTCTTTCTCTCCCAGGCCACTCGCCAGCCCCTCCATTCCTGTCCAGAGTTGGTCTAATGCTGACGGCCCTGCTAGCCCTCTCTGCCTCTGATCAACCACTGAGACCACCACAGTAAGCACACTGCATGTCTGTCTGCTGGCTGGGAGCCAATCACTCCCTTCCCTCTACCCTCACTGACTCCCCTTGCTGATCTGGAAAAGGGCTGGATAGAAATAAGTAGTATTGTCAATATTGTAATTGCCTCAACTCACCACCATAGGGCTGGGTTTAGCGTGCTTAGCTCCTTAGCTCTTTTCCAATGCTTTTAGAATGTGAGGAGAGTCAACAAGAGGTCAGATGAGAGGGGCCTATCCCCTTAGAATAGAACCCACCTCTACGATGTGTTTTTATGTCAATCATCTCTATAAACATATTTTATTTTTTAAAACTAAAGTCTTGAAAACTGGTCTTCAACAAGGTAATTGAAGGCGCAAAGATTCACTGCTCAGTTGTGCTGCCTATTTCTGTTTGTAATTAAATGTTCTTAGATATTCACTGCAATTGTGACTGTGACTGTTTCCCTGGAGTCCATTCACTGAGTCCCTTTCTGTGTTCTGTATTTGATCATGTATGTAAACTCTGTTATTTAAGTACAAATTCAGGTTTAATTAACTTGTAAATACCTTAAAGGTAAAACATTTCAATTGATAGTACAGTTAACTGGTGTTTATGTCAAATATTGTTTTTGCATAAGCTTGTAAATTCTCGGAGGAGACGCAGGTTTGTGCTGTTGTCTTATGTTTATATTTCCTCTTCATTAATTATTGTCTTACAGTGCCTTGCGAAAGTATTCGGCCCCCTTGAACTTTGCGACCTTTTGCCACATTTCAGGCTTCAAACATAAAGATATAAAACTGTATTTTTTTGTGAAGAATCAACAACAAGTGGGACACAATCATGAATTGGAACGACATTTATTGGATATTTCAAACTTTTTTAACAAATCAAAAACTGAAAAATTATTCAGCCCCCTTAAGTTAATACTTTGTAGCGCCACCTTTTGCTGTGATGACAGCTGTAAGTCGCTTGGGGTATGTCTCTATCAGTTTTGCACATAGAGAGACTGAATTTTTTTCCCATTCCTCCTTGCAAAACAGCTCGAGCTCAGTGAGGGACTTGGAGTGACACAATACACGCAAAATAAAATATGAAATCTAATGATAAAATGCTAAAATAATACATTGGAAATCACTCCACATACACGTTAAAGTATTACAGTATAATTATATAATACATTTTTATTTTCAAAAATAGTAATGGTTCTTGAGCAAGCAATATGAGATTACAAAACATTGTTACAATGTTTATAAAGTAGTTATTAAAGGTCACAAAGTAAACTGCTGTATTAGTTTGAGTGCCATTCAGTTTCTGCCAACTATTTCACATCCAAAAACATTACTATCATGGGCTGTCAGAAACAGACTGAGAAGCAGACTAGGATTGTATCCACTTACTGGACAAATAGCACTGATCACTAATCACTCACCTTCACAGTCACACAGTCTGTCATGGTGTCTGGGGGGGTTGAGCTGGTCTCCAACTCTCCCTGGGTCCTACACTGTACCTGTAGCGGCACTGACAACTGAACGTTGTACATCAGTTTCAGGAATCACTTGGTAGAGAGGATGAGAGAGAGAGGTTGATCAGAATGGATATGTATAGTGCACTAGGACAGTATTCAGACCCCTTGACCTTTTCCACATTTTGTTACATTACAGCCTTATTGTAAAATATATATATTTATTAAATTCCCTCATCAATCTACACAAAATACCCCACAATGACAAATCCATTAAAAAAAACGTTTTTTTGCAAATGTATTAAAAATAAAAACGGACATATCATTCAGACCCTTTACTCAGTAATTTGTTGAAGCACCTTTGGCAGCGATTACAGCCTTGTGTCTTCATGGGTATGACACTACAAGCTTGGCAAACCTGTATTTGGGGAGATTCTCCCATTCTTCTTTGCAGATCCTCTCAAGCGCTGTCAGGTTGGATGGGGAGCGTCCCTGCACAGCTATTTTCAGGTCTCCAGAGATGTTCGATCGGGTTCAAGTCCAGGCTCTGGCTGGGCCACTCGAGGACATTCAGAAACCTGTCCCGAAGCCACTTCAGCATTATCTTAGCTGTGTGGAGGGTCATTGTCCTGTTGGAAGGTAAACCTTCACCCCAGTCTAAGGTCCTGAGCACTCTGGAACAGGTATTCATCAAGGATCTCTCTGTACTTTTCTCCATTCATCTTTCTCTTGATCCTGACTATTCTTCCAGTCCCTGCCGCTGAAAAACATCCGCAAAGCATGATGCTACCACCACCATACTTCACTGTAGGGATTGTGTCAGGTTTCCTCCAGATGTGACACTTGGCAATCAGGCCAAATAATTAAATCTTGGTTTCATCACAGCAGAGAACCTTGTTTCTTATGGTCTGAGAGTTCTTTAGGTGCCTTTTGGCTAACTCCTAGCAGGCTGTCATGTTCCTTTTACGGGGGAGTGGCATCCGTCTGGCCACTCTACCATAAAGGCCTGATTGGTGGAGTGCTGCAGAGATGGTTGTCCTTCTGGAAGGTTCTCCCATCTCCACAGAGGAACTCTGGAGCTCTGTCAGAGTGACCATCGTGTTCTTTGTCACTTCCCTGACCATGGCCCTTCTCCACCCGATTGCTTAGTTTGGCTGGGCGGCCAGCTCTTGGAACAGTCTTGGTGGTTTCAAACTTCTTCAATTTAAGAATGATGGAGGCCTCTGTGTTCTTGGGGACCTTCAATGCTGCAGAGATATTTGTTGGTACCCTTATTCAGATCTGTTTTATATTTTTATTTATTTTACCTTTATTTAACCAGGTAGGCTAGTTGAGAACAAGTTCTCATTTGCAACTGCGACCTGGACTAGATACAGCAAAGCAGTGTGACACAGACAACAACACAGAGTTACACATGGAGTAAACAATAAACAAGCCAACAACACAAACATGTCAATGACACAGTAGATAAAAGAAAGTCTATATGCAGTGTGTGCAAAAGGCATGAGGTGGTAGGCAAAAAATAGGCCATAGGAGCGAATAGTTACAATTTAGCAGATTAACACTGGAGTGATAAATGAGCAGATGATGATGTGCAAGTAGAGATACTGGTATGCAAAAGAGCAGAAAAGTAAATAAAATAAAAACAGTATGGGATGAGGTAGGTAGATTGGGTGGGCTATGTACAGATGGACTATGTACAGCTGCAGTGATTGGTTAGCTGCTCAGATAGTTGATGTTTAAAGTTGGTGAGGGAAATAAAGGGAAATAAAGGGAACTAAAAGTCTCCAACTTCAGCGATTTTTGCAATTCGTTCCAGTCACTGGCAGCAGAGAACTGGAAGGAAAGGCAGCCAAATTAGGTGTTGGCTTTGGGGATGATCAGTGAGATATTGATAATTTTTGAGTGATTTTGTCATCAGTACATTCAACTATGTAAAGAAAAAAGTATTTAATAAGAATATTTCATTCATTCAGATGTAGGATGTGTTATTTTAGTGTTCCCTTCATTAAATGAAACAGAATGTTCAATAGTTTACCTTGCCCAGTGAATGCCAATACACAGAACAGCATTATAATCTTTAATCTCATTCCTATGGCCACACCATCCTTGTGAATGTGCAATATAACCTCTGCAGCTTCTGCTGAATGAACAACTAAACTGTGCAGTTACTTCACCCCTTCATATGGATGTGTGTCTCAGTCTGAGATTAAATGGGCCATGTTGTATGAGACATGTCCCCCTTCCTAAAACAACACCTGCCTTGTGGCTTTTTGTGTTATATACACCAAGAGTTTTGGAAAGAGTGGACATTTGCCAAAACAACACCTCATAGTGTTAATGATGAGTGAAGTCAGCCTGACAGGTGGATGAGGGCCCTTTATGATACTGATCTGTGATAGACACTATGGCAAAACACTCTTCTGCCTTATGTTCAATAAATATACCTTCTTTGAGAGCAAACTAACAAATAACGTTCATTAAATAGAATGTTTACCTGAAGACTTGAAGGCCGCTTGAAACATTCAGCCAGACACTGTGATTGTGTCTCCTTGGCAAACATTAAGACAATGATCAAATGTTCCTCTAGCAAAACAACGAGGAAATTAAAGCGTCATTGATCTGATAGATCAATATTGTCACACCCTGACCATAGAGAGCCTTTTTATTCTCTATTTTGGTTAGGTCGGGGTGTGACTAGGGTGGGTGATCTAGTGTTTATTTCTATCTTGGCCTGGTATGTTTCCCAATATTTAGGCAGCCATTTCCCCACTGTGTTTTGTGGGATCTTGTTTTTGTGTAGTTCCCTGTGAGCACTGCATGAGTGTCACGTGTCGTGTGTTCTTTTTTTTATTTTTTTCGGTTCTCCTATAATAAAAAAGATGTTGAACCGATATCACGTTGCGCTTTGGTCTGTCTCTCCACATGATCGTGACAAATATGCTGCCCATTCAAGCGATTCGAGCAAACTAAAATGAGTTTGTGTGAAAGGGTTAGAGAAGTTATATTTGCAGTCAAATGTTACATTGACAATTACAGGAAATAAACTTTCTTACACGGCATAACGGTTTGGTACTTGCTGGATTCAATTAATCAGTCATGAAATTGGGCTCCACACCGCTACACTGGATTGGCTGGATCATTCACACCCACGTCGACAAAACCTCAAGACCGACTTAAAAACAGATATTTACACTTCAGGCATGTTTGAAGATGTTAGGTGGAACTGATAAACAAATACTTCATGACAACAGACAAATCCAAATAACCAAACAAATTAGTGAGTCCAACGTCTCATCACGGTACTGTTTGTCACTAGACAGCTCTCTTGTGGTTCTCTGCTCAGACATAACTCAATTCATACAGGTACACGGTATCTTGGATGTGCAGGTATAAAACTGTTTGGTCATCGCAATCCAACACATCGCTCCATTGTTGTGTTCCATGTGTACTCTTGCTGCACCCATTAGTTAGAGTACATTAATCAATCACACACACACACACACACACACTGGAACACACACTAGATGTTTTGACAAGCTACAGCTAAAGGTCAATTATTTTATTATCTTGGTTAAAAAAAACGTCTTTTCAGAGCCATCATGAAGACACACTTCAGTGGTTGGAAGTTGCAAACAAAGAAGCAATGTCCATAAGCTTAAGGTTTCATTGGTTTTTAATGCATAGCATTTTGACATCACACATTCCTATTTGTAAGTCGCTCTGGATAAGAGCGTCTGCTAAATGACTTAAATGTAATGTAAATGTATTTTCCACAATCCAAGATTGTGTTGTTAACCATCGTCGTAAGCAGTATATACAAACAGTCAAAGCAGCCTTTTATAAGGAGTCTTGGGTCTCGTGGGGTGACTGCCTTTGAATAAAGAGTGCAAAAAAATAATAAGCTAGCTACAACACATGCATACACACGGACTACAGTATCATCCAAGTCAAATAACGACCAGTCTCTGCCCTACTATGCATATTTTGGTACAGCCAAAATACGACATATTCAGGGAATCTTCACATGTAACAACAAGCAACGGTGGTAAACAGATACTGGAAACAAGTAATGCTTTAACAGTGGAGCCAAACAACGCCTTGTTTTATCGTCAACATAAATGGTCTGTGTCTAAACCCATATGACACCATTAAAGGGACTTTAAATTATATTATTAGTAACCAATCAGATCACTAGGACTGTATATGTTTTCAAAGTGCAGAGAAAAAGACAGGAAATGCGGTAATTTGACAGAGGAAACAAAACAAACCTTTAGTATGGTAGCTTTTCAGATTCTCCTAACCTTTCTGTGGGGAAGCTCTTATAATGTATCTATCAGCCAGAGGAGAGAGATTCTGGTATATTATTCATCACATCCACCATACAGCATGAAACTGAAGAGAAGGATAATCTCTCAAATCAGCTCAATCAAATCAGTTGGTGATAAGCAGTCAAATCTGACGAGCAACACAGATGTTTGAGCCTATTAGTGCTTAGCGGTCCTCTACTCTTAGCGGTCCTCTACTCTTAGCGGTCTTCTACATTTTTTTAACTAGGCAAGTCAGTAAAGAAATGCTTATTTACAATGACGGCCTAGGAACAGTGGATTAACTGCCTTGTTCAGGGTTAGAACGATAGATTTTTACCTTGTCAGCTCGGCGATTTGATCCAGCAACTTTTCAGTTACTAGTCCAACGCTCTAACCACTAGGGTACCTGCCGCCCCATACATTATGGTCCAATAGAATGGAGTAGTGCAGTGGTTACCAACCCTGGTTCTAGAAAGCCTTTAGTGCAGGCTTTTCTTCCAGCCCACTCGTTGCTGTGGTTAGCAATGATAATTGAGTCCATAAAGTATGCAGTTCATAATTTAAGTTTGTGTTATCAAAAAGGTTAATGGTTGTAAAGGGGATATTCGAGGTGAACAAAAGGGAGAGCAGTCAATCATATTAATCTAAATAATTTCAGTTTATTACAAGAATTCACAGAGAACATCTCCAGAACAGAAGCCAAGAGGAATGTCTAACAAGCTTCTCTGAGAAGGCACTTATATATTAATCCCACAGCAATGAGTGTTGAGTAAACACCAGCCCGAGAGGCTTGTAGGAAGTCACAACATCAGCGGCTACAGAATCACAGTGTCAGAGATATTTATCAGTGTGTCCTCTGCAAGTCAGCTTGTCTTTGATGAGTTGGACTATGGCCATGATGCCTCCACAGATCTGCTCTGCAGTGTGACCATGATTATTGGTGCCCACCCACAGCACCACAACCTGATGAGGCAGAGACAAACATCAACTTGGTGGGCAGTTTCATTCATACCACTTGACTTAAAAGCATGTTCAATGATAGATACTGAAAGTGCTTTTTGGCCCAGGAAAATGCTTGGGACCATGGGTCTGTGCAGCCATTAGGGTTTAAATCTGAACAAGGAGTAGTGTATGATCAACTCTAATGTAATGTATTAACGCGTTGTCTGTGTGTACACATACCTTTGGGCTGATGTGGGCCAACTCTCC
Organism: Oncorhynchus keta; assembly: GCF_023373465.1. Lineage (NCBI taxonomy): Eukaryota > Metazoa > Chordata > Actinopteri > Salmoniformes > Salmonidae > Oncorhynchus > Oncorhynchus keta. Next base: position 24,059,583 of record NC_068451.1, on the reverse strand, counting down.
ATTGCTCAATCTCCACAAGGCATTCTATGTTGCGTCACCTACTCAGCAAACTGGATGCAGTCTATCACAGTGCCATCCGCTTTGTAACCAAATCCCCTTATACCACCTACCACTGCAACCTGTATGCTCTCGTTGGTTGGCCCTCGCTACATAATCAGCCAGACCCACTGGCTCCAGGTCATCTATAAGTCTTTGCTAGGTAAAGCTCCGCCTTATCTCAGCTCACTGGTCAACATAACAACACCCACCCGTAGCACCAGAAATGGTCAGCGAGCTAGCTCGTGTTTTGGTTATTTGTGCTAAAGTATTTGTTTCTGCCATCGTTATATATTATTAGGTCCCATAATGCCAGTGTACGCCCATTTGTGAATAGGGTTACACATTTCACTTGGAATTGTTTTGCGGTGTTCTACTGTAGCTACCCATAGTTAGTTGCTTTGTTGATTCACATACAATAAGCATCAATCCATCAGCTCTAATCTATTGAGACATAATTTCTACTTTGATTCTTTCTGACACAAGACAGACAAAGTGATGAGCTCAGAAGACTCCAACCCCGCCGCCACACCCACTCCTGGCGTGGACACCCAGGGAGATGGGCGATGGATGTCTTTGGTGTGTATCCTGCTGTTTGCCTCACCATTACATTACATCTGCCATTTTAGAATAACAGCAGCAGTTATAGTCTTGGAAGGTCAATTTCCTCTCGTGTCCTGATTCAGAGTGGTTAGGTTAAATGTGGAAGACACATTTTGGGTTGAATGCATTGACTAGGTCCTCTACTCTTAGCGGTCCTCTACTCTTAGCGGTCCTCTACTCTTAGCGGTCCTCTACTCTTAGCGGTCCTCTACATTTAACAAGGCAAGTCAGTAAAGAAATTCTTATTTACAATGATGGCCTAGGAAGAGTGGATTAACTGCCTTGTTCAGGGTTAGAACGATAGATTTTTACCTTGTCAGCTCAGTGATTTGATCCCCTTTCGGTTACTAGTCCAACGCTCTAACCACTAGGGTACCTGCCGCCCCATACATTATGGTCCAATAGAATGGAGTAGTGCAGTGGTTACTAACCCTGGTTCTAGAAAGCCTTTTTAGTGCAGGCTTTTCTTCCAGCCCAGCATTCAAAACATTCAACGTGATTCAACTGATCAAGAACTAGATCATTATTTGAATCATGGGTTGGAAAAAAAAATAGTACTAAAATACTAAAAAGTGTAGTGAATGTGCTAAAAGCCTGTACTCTTGTGGCTCTCCATGACCAGGGTTTTTACCTCCGATGTAGTGAGTGAGTCATTCGGTCATCGGCCATCAGTTGGTCTTTGGCCTTCAGTTTTCAGCCTGTTTCTCCAGCAGGCCCTTGAGGTGGGCATGTAGCGGCTGGCACACAGCCTGGTAGCCCTGGGGGGTGAGGTGGAGGTAGTCATACAGGTCCTGGTGGGAGATGCTGCCGTCCGAGTGCACAAAGCCAGGGTCTACGTTGAGGAGGGAGGCGTGGGGGAGAGAGGACACAGACTCCTGGACCAGCTTAATGACCTATCTTTCCTCTCCCGTTGGGCATCTAACCCCTGGGCAGCACTCCCTGTGGTTGGAGACATACATGAAAGCACAGGAGGCTGCTGAGGGGAGAAGAGCTCATAATAATGTCTGGAATGGAGCAAATGGAATGGCATCAAACACCTGAAAACCATGTGTGTGATAGTATTCCACTCATTCAGCTCCAGCCATTACCACAAGCTCATTCTCCCAAATTAAGGTCCCACCAACCTCCTGTGCATTGTAATCACTAGATTCCCATGCTAGGAAGGACAAACGTGACAATATGGTTAGTAATGATAATTGAGTCCATCAAGTATGCAGTTCATAATTTAAGTTTGTGTTATCAAAAAGGTTAATGGTTGTAAAGGGGATTTTCGAGGTGAACAAAAGGGAGAGCAGTCAATCATATTAATCTAAATCATTTCAGTTTATTACAAGAATTCACAGAGAACATCTCCAGAACAGAAGCCAAGAGGAATGTCTAACAAGCTTCTCTGAGAAGGCACTCAGCAAACTGGAAGCAGTCTATCACAGTACCATCCACTTTGTAACCAAATCCCCTTATACCACCCACCACTGCAACCTGTATGCTCTCGTCGGTTGGCCCTCGCTACATATTCATCGCCAGACCCACTGGCTCCAGGTCATCTATAAGTCTTTGCTAGGTAAAGCTTCGCCTTATCTGAGCTCACTGGTCAACATAACAACACCCACCCGTAGCACGTGCTCAAGCAGATATATCTCACTGGTCATCCCCAAAGCTAACACCCACTTTGGTCGCCTTTTCGTCCAGTTCTCTGCTGCCAATTACTGGAACGAATTGCAAAAATTGCTGAAGTTGGAGACATATCTCCCTCCCTCACTAACTTTTTTTTTTTAAACGTTAAGAATTTAAAATTTTACCCCCTTTTCGTGGTATCCAATTGTTAGTAATTACTATCTTGTCTCATCGCTACAACTCGAAAGCCCCGCTTCCTCCGAAACACAACCCAACCAAGCCACACTGCTTCTTAACACTTGCGCGTCTCCAACCCAACCCCGTGCACCTGGCCATCTTGGTTAGCGCGCACTGCGCCCGGCCCGCCAGAAAAAAAGTATGGGAATGTAAGCACTCTATTGCTCTGGATAAGAGATTCTGCTAAATGACAAAAACGTCAAATCTGCGCGACGGCGGCGCGCATTTTACCTCGTGAACACCACCGGGCGAGTCCAAATCTAGACATGAGGAGGTAGGCTAGATTTTATCCGCAACTATAATTCCCTTTGGCAGTCACGTTGATAGCCGTAATTTACTGTGAAAATCGTGTTAGGGAGGTATTCATACACATTACTACTTATATGCGTATACATATTACTAGACTGAAAACAAAACGGTATTTTACTGAAGTAGCTCACCTATGAGTGGTCAATGGTACATTACTTGAAATGTTACTTTCAGCAACGTCAGGCGGACGGAACTACCATTACGGTATTGTAAAACAATAATAAATGTTAGCTATTCAGCGATCTCATCTATTAATATGAAAAAGTCTGAACGCCGGTATGTTGATGCACCACATTGCCAATGCATCATTGGTTCGTAGCACTTTATGCTAACTGAATGATTTGCTAGCTACAGTACTGTATAGCTAGCTAGCTGACTATTCCTGTAGCCTGGCTTGAAATATGCCAGGCTACAGAAATGGTCAGCTAGCTAGCTCGTGTTTTGGTTATCTGTGCTAAAGTATTCGTTTCTGCCATCGTTATTCGTTATATATTATTATTAGGTCCCATAATGCCAGTGTACGCCCATTTGTTAATAGGGTTACATATTTCACTTGGAATTCTTTTGCGGTATTCTACTGTAGCTACCCATAGTTAGTTGCTTTATTGATTCACACATCAGCTCTAATCTACCGAGACATAATTTCTACTTTGATTCTTTCTGACACAAGACAGACAAAGTGATGAGCTCAGAAGACTCCAACCCCGCCGCCACACCCACTCCTGGCGTGGACACCCAGGGAGATGGGCGATGGATGTCTTTGGTGTGTATCCTGCTGTTTGCCTCACCATTACATTACATCTGCCATTTTAGAATAACAGCAGCAGTTATAGTCTTGGAAAGTCAATTTCCTCTCGTGTCCTGATTCAGAGTGGTTAGGTTAAATGTGGAAGACACATTTCGGGTTGAATGCATTGACTAGGTATCTCCATTCCTCTCTCCCTCTGCATACAGCATAACCACTTTGTGTCTAACAGCAAGGACAAGGAACCAGATGTCCTGTTTGTAGGAGACTCTCTTGTCCAGCTCTTGTACCAGTTTGAGGTAATCTCTATCCTGGCAGCTGTAATGGGACTGCAAACATTGGTGACGTTTGTTGTTTGGAACTTAAGCTAACATAATTTGCCACATTGAAATATATTCTGATTACAAGTCTTGTCATTGCTGAAGAAAGCACATGTTAGCTGCTATGTTATGCTAGTTGACATAATGGTGTTGATGTGTCTTTGTCAGGTGTGGCGAGACCTGTTTTCTCCTCTCCACGCTCTCAACTTTGGGGTGGGAGGTGATGCAACACAGCATGTCTTGTGGAGATTGAGCAATGGAGAGTTGGGCCACATCAGCCCAAAGGTATGTATACACACAGACAACATGTTAGTATGTTACATTTGAGTTTATCATACACTCCTCATTGTTTCGATTTAAACCCTAATGGCTGCACAGATCCATGGTCCCAAGCCTGTTCCTGGGTCAACAAGCACTTTCAGTATCAACCATTGAACATGCTTTTAAATCAAGTGGTATGAATGAAACTGCTCACCAAGTTCATGTTTGTCTCTGCCTCATCAGGTTGTGGTGCTGTGGGTGGGCACCAATAATCATGGTCACACTGCAGAACAGATCTGTGGAGGCATCATGGCCATAGTCCAACTCATCAAGGACAAGCTGCCGAAGGCTTACACTCTTGTGCTGGTAGGTTGTACTCTACCTCTTTTCTACCACAAATGTGACTTAAACCATTAATGGGAAATGTTTGATTAATAATTTTCCTGTATTTGATTTACTGTTACTAAGTACTGATTGTTCTATCTTTGTCCTTTTTAACTGCCAGTATCAAATGTCTGCCGGTGTTGAATGTTCTGGTTAAAGTTTGCTGCCAGACTTTGCTGAGGACACAATTATTATGTACAGTTGAAGTTGGAAGTTTTACATACACAGCCAAATCCATTTAAACTCAGTTCTTCACAATTCCTGACATTTTAATCCTAGTAAAAATTCCCTGTCTTAGGTCAGTTAGGATCACCACTTTATTTTAAGAATGTGAAATATCAGAATAATAGCAGAAAGATTTATGTAAGCTTTTAATTCTTTCATCACATTCCCAGTGGGTCAGAAGTTTACATACACTCAATTAGTATTTGGTAGCATTGACTTTAAAATGTTTAACTTGGGTCAAACGTGTCAGGTAGCCTTCCACAAGCTTCCCACAATAAGTTGGGTGAATTTTGGCCCATTCTTCCGAACAGAGCTGGTGTAACTGAGTCAGGTTTGTAGGCCTCCTTGCTCGCACCCGCTTTTTCAGTTCTGCCCACAAATTTTCTATGGGGTTGAGGCCAGGACGTGATGGCCACTCCAATACCTTGACTTTGTTGTCCTTAAGCCATTTTGCCACAACTTTGGAAGTATGCTTTTTTGGAAAACCCATTTGCGACCAAGCTTTAACTTCCTAACTTATGTCTTGAGAAGAAGTTTCAATATATCCACATCATTTCCCGCCTCATGATGCCATCTATTTTGTGAAGTGCACCAGTCCTGCAGCAAAGCACCCCCACTACATGATGCTGCCACTCCCGTGCTTCACGGTTGGGATGGTGTTCTTCGACTTAAAAGCCCCCCCCTTTCCTCCAAACATAACAATGGTCATTATGGCCAAACAGTTCTATTTTTGTTTCATCAGACCAGAGGACATTTCTCAAAAAAGTACGATCTTTGTCCTCATCTGCAGTTGCAAACCGTAGGCTGGCTTTTTTATGGCGGTTTTGGAGCAGTGGCTTCTTCCTTGCTGAGCGGCCTTTCAGGATATGTCGATATAGGACTTGTTTTACTGTGGATATAGATACTTTTGTACCTGTTTCCTCCAGCATCTTCACAAGGTCCTTTTCTGTTGTTCTGGGTGGGATTGACTTGCACTTTTTGCACCAAAGTACGTTCATCTCTAGGAGACAGAAAGCGTCTCCTTCCTGAGCGGTAATGACGTTTGTGTGGTCCGATGGTGTTTACTTGCGTACTATTGTTTGTACAGATGAACGTGGTACCTTCAGGCGTTTGGAAATTGCTCCCAAGGATGAACCAGACTTGTAAAGGTCTACAATTTTTTTCTGAGGTCTTGGCTGATTTCTTTTGATTTTTCCCATGATGTCAAGCAAGAAGGCACTGAGTTTGAAGGTAGGCCTTGAAATACATCCACAGGTACACCTCCAATTTATTCAAATGATGTCAATTAGCCTATCAGCAGCTTGTAACGCCATGACATAATTTTCTGGATTTTTCCAAACTGTTTAAAGACGGTGAATTTAGTGTATTTAAACTTCTGACACACTGGCATTGTGATACAGTGAAATAATATGTCTGTAAATAATTGTTGGAAAAATTACTTGTCATGCAAAAAGTAGATAGTAGTCCTAACCAACTTGCCAAAGCTGTAGTTTGTTAACAAGAAATTTGTGGAGTGGTTGAAAAACGGGTTTTAATGACTCCAACCTAAGTGCATGTTAACTTCCGACTTCAACTGTGTCTGTGATACTGCGATTCTGTAGCCGCTGATGTTGTGACTTCCTTCAGGCTGGTGTTTAGTCAACACTCAGTGCTGTGGGATTAATATATTCCAAGATGGCTTGGCACTCAGATGTCTTTGTTCTTGTCTTGTCCCGTGTATATATATCTTTTTTTTTCTTGCATATCTTTTTTATATTTTTCCTAAACATCAACTTCAATATAGTCTCCTGCAACCATCCTCACCCAATGTGGTATGATCTGCTATTTTCTGAAGTATTTTACTTTACTTTCGAACCAGAATCGCCCAACAGAGGCTAGCCAGCTAACTAGCTACTAGGTAGTAGTTAGCTAACCACTGCTAGCGGACATCAGCTAACCTCTAGCTCGGAAATCTCTCGCCAGTTTGCGCCAGTTTGAACATGATTCAAACCAGAGCACACCGGACTTATTTTCTCTCCATATCCCCGGATTCCTACCGCAAGCTCTGAACCTTTTTCACCCAGATCATCGCAGCTAGCTAGCTGCAATCAGAGTTGCTACTCCTAACTAACGTCTCTATCCCAAAGCAAGCACCAATTAGCCTGTCGCTTTCCCTTGTGAGGCCCATCTCCCGGCTAGCTGAAGAGGTCCATCAGCCACTCATTGGGCTGCAATACCTATTTTGCCAATTGGCCTGGACCTCTTTCATTACATGAAGCCCTGTTAATCCATCATGACTGGACTTCTGACGTAATCTGCCCGAGGGTTATTTTTTGCAACAGGCCCCTCTGTCGCGACGTCCCCTGAATGCCCATCTGCTAGCCGCGGCCCGCTAGCTGTCTAGAGCATATCGGACTGTTAGCTGAATTTTCTTGGGCCACTGTACCTATTTTGCCAATTGGACTGGGAACCTTTACTACACAGAACCCTACTAAGCCATCACGGCGAGGCTCCGCATGAGGAGGCTACAACAGACTTCTTCCGTTGCGACGTACCTCTAAGGCCCTTCTGCTAGCTTGCTAGCCCCGGCCCACTGGCTGTCTGAATCGCCGTGTCTCCAGCCAGCTTAACTACTCACTGGACCCCTATGGTCACTCTGCTACGCATGCCTCTCCCTAATGTCAATATGCCTTGTCCATTGCTCTTCTGGTTAGTGATTATTGTCTTATTTCACTGTAGAGCCTCTAGTCCTGCTCAATATGACTTAGCTAAACCTTCAGTTCTATCGCACCCAGAAACATGCTCCTTTTACTCTGTTCCGAACGTACAAGACGACCAGTTCTTATAGCCTTTAGCCGTACCCTTATCCTACTCCTCTGTTCCTCTGGTGATGTAGAGGTTAATCCAGGCCCAGCAGTGATTAGCTCCACTCCCATTCCCCAGGCGCTCTCATTTGTTGACTTCTGTAACCGTAAAAGCCTTGGTTTCATGCATGTTAACTTCTTGCGTCCAAATACACATCTGCTGTCTTCAACCAAGGACTCAGCGATCACTGCCTCATTGCCTGCACCCATAATGGGTCTGCGGTCAAATGACCACCCCTCATCACTGTCAAACGCTCTCTAAAATACTTCAGTGAGCAGGCCTGGCCCGGGTATCCTGGAAGGATATTGACCTCATCCTGTCAGTAGAGGATAACTGGTTATTCTTTAAAGGGCCTTCCTCGCCATCTTAAATAAGCATAAGCCCCATTCAAAATAATTGAACCTGGAACGGATATAGCACTTGGTTCACTCCAGACCTGACTGCCCTTGACCAGCACAAAAAACATCCTGTGGGGTACTGCATTTGCATCAAATAGCCCCCACGATGTGCAACTTTTCAGGGAAGTTAGGAACCAATATACACAAGCAGCTAGGAAAGCTAAGGCTAGATTTTTCAAACAGAAATTTGCATCCTGTAGCACAAACTCCCAAAAGTTCTGGGACACTGTAAAGTCCATGGAGAATAAGAGCACCTCCTCCCAGCTGCCCACTGCACTGAGGCTAGGAAACACTGTCACCACTGATAAATCCACGATAATTGAGAATTTCAGTAAGCATTTTTCTACGGCTGGCCATGCTTTCCACCTGGCTACTCCTATCCCTGTCAACTGCCCTGCACCCCCCACAGCAACTCTCCCAAGCTTCCCCATTTTTCCTTCACCCAAATCCAGATAGCTGATGTTCTGAAAGAGCTGCAAAATCTGGACCCTTACAAATCAGCCGGGCTAGACAATCTGGACCCTCTCTTTCTAGTATTATCTGCCGCAATTATTGCAACCCCTATTACTAGCCTGTTCAATCTCTCTTTCGTATCGTCTGAGATCCCCAAAGATTGGAAAGCTGCCGCGGTCAACCCCTCTTCAATGGGGGAGACACTCTAGACCCAACCTGCTACAGACCTATATCTATCCTACCCTGCCTTTCTAAGGCCTTTGAAAGCCAAGAAAAACAAACGGATCACCGACCATTTTGAATCCCACCGTACCTTCTCCGCTATGCAATCTGACTTCCGAGCTGGTCATGGATGCACCTCAGCCACGCTCAAGGTCCTAAACGATATCAAAACTGTCATTGATAAAGAGAATACTGTGCAGCTGTATTCATCAACCTGGCCAAGGCGTTCGACTCTGTCAATAACCACATTCTTACCGGCAGACGCAAAAGTTGCGGAAGCTGGAGTCTCATATCTCCCTCTCTAACTTCAAGCACCAGCTGTGAGAGCAGCTCACAGATCATTGCACCTGTACATACCCCATCTTTAAATAGCCAATCCAACTACCTCATCCCCATAATGTATTTATTTATTTTGCTCCTTTGCACCCCAGTATCTCAACTTGCACATTCATCTTCTGCACATCTACCACTCGTGTTTAATTGCTATATCGTAATTACCTCACCACTATGGCCTATTTTATTGCCTTACCTCCCTTATCTTGCCTCCATTTGCACACGCAGTATATACTTTCTTTTCTACTGAATTATTGACTGTATGTTTGTTTATTCCATGTGTAACTCTGTGTTTGTGTCAAACTGCTTTGCTTTATCTTGGCCAGGTCACAGTTGTAAATGAGAACTTGTTCTCAACTAGCCTACCTGGTTAAATAAAGGTGAAATAAGAAATATAAGCGCCTTCTAAGAGATTCGTTAGACATTTCTCTTGGCTTCTTTTCTGGAGATGTTCTCCTTGAATTCTTGTAATAAACTGGAAAGATTTAGATTAATATGATTGACTGCTCTCCCTTTTGTTCACCTTTGAAAATCCCTTTTACAACCATTAAACGTTTTGATAACACAAACTTAAATTATGAACTGCATACTTTTTGGACTCCATTATCATTGCTAACCATATTGTCACGTTTGTCCTTGCTAGCATGGGAATCTAGTGATTACAATGCACAGGAGGTTGGTGGGACCTTAATTTGGGAGAATGAGCTTGTGGTAATGGCTGGAGCTGAATGACTGGAATACTATCACACACATGGTTTTCAGGTTTTTGATGCCATTCCATTTGCTCCATTCCAGACATTATCATGAGCTCTTCTCCCCTCAGCAGCCTCCTGTGCTTTCATGTATGTCTCCAACCACAGGGAGTGCTGCCCAGGGGTAAGATGCCCAACTCCCTGCGGGAGAGGAATGCCCAGGTCAACAAGCTGGTCCAGGAGGCTGTGTCCTCTCTCCCCCACGCCTCCCTCCTCAACGTGGACCCCGGCTTTGTGCACTCGGACGGCAGCATCTCCCACCAGGACCTGTATGACTACCTCCACCTCACCCCCCAGGGCTACCAGGCTGTGTGCCAGCCGCTACATGCCCACCTCAAGGGCCTGCTGGAGAAACAGGCTGAAAACTGAAGGCCAAAAACCAACTGATGGCCAATGACCCACTCACTACATCAGAGGTACCCTGGTCCTGGAGAGCCACAATAGTACAGGCTTTTAGCACATTCACTACACTTTTTATTTAGTATTTTAGTACAGCCTTTTGTTCTTTCCCATGATTCAAATAATGATCTAGTCCTTGATTAGTTGAATCATGTTGAATGCTGGGCTGGAAGAAAAGCCTTCTCTTGAAAGGCTTTCCAGAACCAGGGTTGGTAACCACTGCACTACTCTATTCTATGGGACTATATTGTAACTTACCACCAAAATGGTAGAGGACCATTAAAGTTGCTCGTCAGATTTGACTGCTTATCACCAACTGATTTGATTGAGCTGATTTGAGAGATTATCCTTCTCTTCAGTTTCATGCTGTATGGTGGATGTGATGAATAATATACCAGAATCTCTCTCCTCTGGCTGATAGATACATTATAAGAGCTTCCCCACAGAAAGGTTAGGAGAATCTGAAATGCTACCATACTAAAGGTTTTTGTTTCCTCTGTCAAAATACCCACATTTCCTGTCTTTTTCTCTTAACTTTGAAAACATAAACAGTCCTATTGATCTGATTGGTTACTAATAGTATCATTTAAAATCCCTTTAATGGTGTCATGTGTTTAGACACAGACCATGTATGTTGACGATAAAACAAGGTGTCACTTGGCCAGTTGACTCCACTGTTAAAGCATTACTTGTTTCCGGTATCTGTTTACCACCATAACTTTTAGTTTCTTGTGAAGATTTCCCCGGAATATGTCTTATTTTGGCTGTACAAATATGAGGAATGAAGGGGAAGGGTATGGTATATTTGGAGTGAATGATGAGGGCATTTCAATGTAGCGCTGAGACTGGTGGGTATTTGGCTTGGCTATGATATTATACTACAGTCGGTGTGTATGGATGTGTTGTAGCTAGCTTATACTCTTTATTCAAAGGCAGTCACCACACGAGACCCAAGACTCCCTATACAAGGCTGCTTTGACTGTTTGTATATACTGCCTGTGTAGTCCTACCTGCCTCTGTATCTTGAATGTTGATTGTGGAAAATCTGAATATGTGATGTCAAAATGCAATGCATTAAAACCAATGAAAGCTTACACTATGGACATTGCTTCTTTGTTTGCAGATTCCAACCAATTGAGTGTTTGTGCACGATGGCACTGCAAAGAATAGTTTTTAAACCAAAATAATAACATAATTGACCTTCAGCTGTAGCTTGTCAAAACGTCCTCTGTGTGTGTGTTTGATTGCTTAATGTTCTCAAACTAATGGGTGCGGTAAAAGTTGTTAGGTTCTTATTTTTCAGAGGAAATAACCCATGGACACTAGACGCTTTAACCAAGTTTAATTCTTCCCAAAGGTTCTGGTCAGCTGTAATCAGATAGCAAAACGTTTTTTTCCATCACAGTTACATACATCCTACTTAAGACACTCCCTCACTCCATTCCTTAAAGTTTTAGCCCAACAGGAAGAAGGTAACCAGATACTAAACACTGATTACTTCCTTAAGGGGAACTGACCTCACTCCTCACATCCTGACCTCAACCCCTCCTTCACCTAATCCACAGATATCCATCTGTCTTCCCTATATCAACATGTCACTCTCCTCTCCATCAAACACATTCTAAAGCCTTCTGGCTTTCTACAGACTTTCTATTCAAGGCTTCTTCTCTATCAGTTATTTAATATCTCAATGTTCAATTGTTAGCCGATTCCAACAGATTACACATGGAACACAATAATGGTGAGATTTATTGAATTGGGATGACCAGTTTTATACCTGCGTGTGATGTTCTGCGCACATCCAAGATACTGTACCTTGAGTTGTGTCTGAGCAGAGAGCCGTCTAGTGACACAGTGCTGTGATGAGATGTTGGACCCACTCCTTCGTATGGTTAGTTGATCGTGTCAGTTGTCAAGAAGTATTTATTTACCTATTCCATCATATAGCTTCTAACATGCCTGAAAATGGAAGCTCAAGAGACCAAGTGTAAATATCTGTTTTTAAGTTAGTCTTCTGAGAATCAGATTACATCTGATCAGATTACAAATTGGTCTTCTGAGAATCTGATTACATCGACATGGGGGTGAATGATCCAGCCAATCCAGTTTAGCGGTGTGGAGCCCAATTCTGTGACTGATTAGTGGAATCCAGCGAGCACCAAACCGTTATACTGTGAAAGAATGTTCATGTCCTGTGATAGTCAATGTGAGATTTGACTAGGTGCAAACAGAACTTCTCTAACCCTTTCACACAAACTATAATTTTAGTTTGCTCTAATCGCTTGAATGATGATCTGGGCAGCATATTGACATATCAGATCAATGACGCTTTAATTTCCTCGTTGTTTTGCTAGAGGAACATTTGATCATTGTCTTAATGTATGCCAAGGAGACACAATCACAGTGTCTGGCTGAATGTTTCAAGCGGCCTTCAAGTCTTCAGGTAAACATTCTATTTAATGAACGTTATTTGTTAGTTTGCTCTCAAAGAAGGTATATTTATTGAACATAAGGCAGAAGAGTGTTTTGCCATAGTGTCTATCACAGATCAGTATCATAAAGGGCCCTCATCCACCTGTCAGGCTGACTTCACTCATCAGTAACACTATGAGGTGTTGTTTTGGCAAATGTCCACTCTTTCCAAAACGATTGGCGTAAAAACACAAGCCACAAGGCAGGTGTTGGTTTAGGTAGGGGCACGCGCTTCATACATCATGGCCGATTTAATCTCAGACTGAGATACACATCTATATGAAGGGCTGAAGTAACTGCAGAGGGTAGCTGTTCATTCAGTTGCAGCGGCAGATGTTTTATTGCACATTCACAAGGATATTGTGGCCAGAGGAATGGGAATAAAGATGCTTTTGCTGTTCTGTGTATTGGCATCCACTGGCCAAGGGCAAGGTAAAGTATGGAACATTCTGTGTGATTTACTGTTGCATGTATTTGGCTTTATCATGTACAGTGAGTTATAGCAGGTTACATTTATTACAGCTGCTACTGGTGTGCATTATTTGAGGTGTCTGTGAAAGAACTACATTTAGCTCTTAACTCAGGGAGTCTTATGGACATCTGCATTTGATTGTTTCTTTCTGATGTTTTGAGTGTTTCATGAAGCGCTGCAGACAGAGATAGCCATCTCATAGTAGTTACATACAGACATTCATAAATATCAAACATACAGACATACATAAATATCAAACATACAGACATATCCATCGTAGTTTCCGAGAACAATAACGACGAATACATCGAGACGGTAACTGAGTTTATCAGGAAGTGTATAGGAGATGTTGTATCCACTGTGTATCCACTATTAAAACCTACCCTAACCACAAACTTTGGATAGATGGCAGCATTCTTTGCAAAACTGAAAGTGCCAACCGTCGAATTAAACCATGGCAAGGTGACTGGGAATATGGCAGAATACAAACAGAGTAGTCATTGACTCTTCAAGGCAATCAAACAGGCGAAAACAACAGTATAGAGACTAAATGGAGTCGCAATTCTACGGCTCAGACATGAGACGTATGTGGCAGAGTCTAAAGACAATCACAGACTACAAAAGGAAAAACATCCACGTCGCGGACACCGACATCTTGCTTCCAGACGAGGTAAACACCTTCTTTGTCCACTTTGATGATAATACAGTGCCACTGACGTGACCCGCTACCAAGGACTGTGGGCTCCCCTCTGGCCAACGTAAGACATTTGAACGTGTTAACCCTCGCAAGGCTGCTGGCCCAGACGGCATCCCGAGCCTCAGAGCATGCGCAGACCAGCTGGCATATTAAATCAGCTGGCACATATTCAATCTCTCCCTATCCCAGTCTGCTGTCCCCACATGCTTCAAGATGGCCACCATTGTTCCTGTACCCAAGAAGACAAAGGTAACTGAACTAAATGACTATTGCCCCGTAGCACTCACTTCAGTCATCATGAAGTGCTTTGCGAGACTAGTCAAGGACCATATCACCTCCACATTACCTGTCACCCTAGACCCACTTGCATTTGCTTAACGCCCCAATAGGACAACAGACGATGCAATCGCCATCACACTGCCCTATCCCATCTGGACAAGAGGAATACCTATGTAAGAATCCTGTTCACTGACTATAGCTCAGCATTCAACACCATAATACCCTCCAAGCTCATCCTTAAGCTCGAGGCCCTGGGTATGAACCCCTCCCTGTGCAAATGGGTACTGACCTTCCTGACGAGCCACCCCCAGGTGGTGAACGTAGGAGAAAACCCCTCCACTGATCCTCAACACTGGGGCCCCACAAGGGTGGGTGCTCAGACCTCTCCTGTAGTCCCTATTCACCCATGACTGCGTGGCCAATCACGCTTCCAATTCAATCATCAAGTTTACAGACGACACAACAGTAGTAGGCTTGATTACCAACAACCACGATACAGTCTACAGTGAGGAGGTGAGTGTGGTGCCAGGAAAATAACCTCTCACTCAACAAAACAAAGGAGATGATCGTGGACTTCAGGAAACAGCAGAGGGAGCACTCTACTATCCACATTGACGGGACTGCAGTGGAGAAGGTGGAAAGTTCCTCTGCGTACTTATCACTGACAAACTGAAATGGTCAACCCACATAGACAGTGTGGTTAAGAAGGCGCAACGGTGCCTCTTCAACTTCAGGAGGCTGAAGAAATTTGGCTTGTCAACTAAAACCCTCACAAACTTTTACAGATGTACAATTGAGAGCATCCTGTCAGGCTGCATCCCCACCTGTTACGGCAACTGCACCGCCCACAACCGCAGGGCTCTCCAGATGGTGGTGTGCTCTGCACAACGCATCACCAGGGGAAAACTACCTGCCGTCCAGGACAGATACAGCACCTGTCAGGAAGGCCAAAAAGATAACCATCCTTGGTTAACCACCCAAGCCACTGTCTGTTCACCCCGCTATCATCCAGAAGGCAAGGTCAGTACAGGCGCATCAAAGCTGGGACCAAAAGACTGAAAACAGCTTATATCTCAAGGCCATCAGACTGTTAAACAGCCATCACTAGCGCAGAGAGGCTGCTGACTAAATATACACACTTGAAATCAATGGCTACTTTAATAAAAGGAACACTAGTCACTTTAATAGTTTACATATCTTGCATTACTCATCTCATATGTATATACTGTATTCTATACCATTCTACTGTATCTTGGTCTATGCCGTGCTGACATTGCTCGTCCATATATTTATATATTCTTAATTCCATCCCATCTGTCTGTAAACAATTGTTTACAGGCAGATTATTTCACTTATAATTCACTGTATCATAATTCCAGTGTGTCAGAAGTTTACATACACTAAATTGACTGCATTTAAACAGCTTGGATAATTCCAGAAATTGATATCATGGCTTTAGAAGCTCCTGATAGGCTAATTGACATCAATTGAGTCAATTGGAGGTGTACCTGTGGATGTATTTCAAGGCCTACCTTCAAACTCAGTGCCTATTTGCTAGACATCATGGGAAAATCAAAAGAAATCAGCCAAGACCTCAGAAACAAATGGTTGACCTCCGCAAGTCTGGTTCTTCCTTGGGAGCGATTTCCAAACGCCTGAAGGTACCATGTTCATCTGTACAAACAATAGTATGCAAGTATAAACACCATGGGACCACACAGCAGTCATTACCACTCAGGAGGAGACGCGTTCTGTCTCCTAGAGATGAACGTACTTTGGTGCGAAAAGTGCAAATCAATCCCAGAACAACAGCAAAGGACCTTGTGAGATGCTGGAGGAAACAGGTTCAAATGTATCTACAGTATATCCACAGTAAAACGAGTCCAATATTGACATATCCTGAAAGGCCGCTCAGCGAGGTAGAAGCCACTGCTCCAAAACCCCCGTAAAAAAAAAGCCAGCCTACGGTTTGCAACTGCACATGAGGACAAAGATCGTACTTTTTGGAGAAATGTCCTGAGTTCTGATGAAACAAAAACAGAACTGTTTGGCCATAATGACCATCATTATGTTTGGAGAAAAAAGGGGGAGGCTTGCAAGCCGAAGAACCCCATCCCAACCATGAAGGATGGGGGTGGCAGCATCATGTTGTGGGGGTGCTTTGCAGCAGGAGGGACTGATGCACTTCACAAAATAGATGGCATCATGATGAGGGAAATTGTGTGGATATATTGAAGCAACATCTCAAGACATCAGTCAGGAAGTTAAAGCTTGGTCGCAAATGGGTCTTCCAAGTGGACAATGACCCCAAGAAAACTTCCAAAGTTGTGGCAAAATGGCTTAAGTACAACAAAGTCAAGGTATTGGAGTGGCTGTCACAAAGCCCTGACGTCAATGAAAATCTGTGGCTAGAACTGAAAAAGCATGTACGAGCGAGGATGCCTACAAACCTTACTCAGTTACACCAGCTCTGTCAGGAGGAATGGGCCAAAATTCACCCAACTTACTGTGGGAAGCTTGTGGAAGGCTACCTGAAACGTTTGACCCAAGTTAAACAATTTAAAGACAATCCTACCCAAATGCTAATTGAGTGTATGTAAACTTCTGACCCACTGGGAATGTGATGAAAGAAAGAAATGCTGAAATAAATCATTCTCTCTACTATTATTCTGACATTTCACATTCTTAAAATAACGTGGTGATCCTGACTGACCTAGGACAGGTCATTTTTACTAGGATTAGATGTCAGGAATTGTGAAAAACTGAGTATAAATGTATTTGGCTAAGGTGTATGTAAACTTCCAACTTCAACTGTCTCTTATTTTACCTAATTTGCACTCACTGTATATAGACTTTTTTTTCTACTGTATTATTGACAGTTTGTTTTGTTCATTCCATGTGTAACTCTGTGTTGTTGTATGTGTCGAACTGCTATGCTTTATCTTGGCCAGGTCGCAGTTGCAAATGAGAACTTGTTCTCAACTAGCTTACCTGGTTAAATAAAGGTTAAATCTTTTTAAAAATATATAAAAAAAATATCCATCATACAGACTCATCAATCATTGAAAAATATCCATCATACTTACTGTACATATCCATTCTGACCAACCTCTCTCAACCTCTCTTCCAAGGGATTCTCGAAACTGATATACAACGTTCAGGTGTCAGTGAAACTACAGGTAATGTGTAGGATCCAGGGAGAGTTGGAGACCAGAACAACCCCCCCAGACACCATGACAGACTGTGTGACTGTAAGGGTAAGGGATTAGGAAGTAATTGCTAATTGTCCATTATGTATATTTTAAGTGTATACAGTAGTTTGTGTTTAAAAAAATAAATACATTACAATCCTAGCTTGTTTGTCAGTCTGTTTCTTACAACCCATGATAGTAATGTTTTTGGCAATTAGTTGGCAGAAACTGCATGGTACTCAGGCTAATACAGCAGTTTACTTTGTGTCATTCAGGGAGGAGGAGAGAGGGTTTGAGTGGAGGCTGCCTCTGCCAGGAGTCTGCCAAATCCTACCGCAAGCCCAGGAAGGCCTGTGAGCAGCCTTATATTTCTGTAACACTAACAGCAGTACATTGAAGAGTTACTACAATACTTGTTACAGTGGACTCTCTCAAAGTCACCAATCGGTGTATCTCTCTCCCATCCCATCCTCTCTGACCTATGCACAATCCAGTTGTGGCAATGTGCCTAAAGAAAGGATTTACAAATCAGTGGAAATGCCAGAAGATCATGGAAAAAGTAGAGAGGTCAAAGGGTGACCAAGGCAAAAACTTAATGAGTATCCCAATTTAAAGAGTTGACCTTTATAAACTACTTTATAAACCTTGTAACAATGTTTTGTAATCTCATATTGCTCGCTCAGGAACCCTGACTAGTTTTTAAAATAAAAATGTATTATATAATTATACTCCTTGAAATACATGTTTTTATAACAAGTTTCACTATGTGTGTGGATTGATTTCCAATGTATTATTTTATCATTGTATCATTAGATTTCATGTATCCTTTAGCGTTTTTTGTGCCACTCTAAATCTCCCTGTTGCTACTTCATTAAATTCACATTTCTTCTTGATGATAAAGAAATCCCCCAAGATTGCACCATTCATGGGTGAAAATACAAAACTTAATTCAAGACAATAATTAATGAAGAGGAAGTATAAACATAAGACACGTGCACAAGATTTCATCTCCTCCGAGGATTTACAATCCTATACATTAAATATGTGCAAAAACAAGCCATGCTTTACATAAACACCAGTTAAATGTATTATCGTTTTGAAACGTTTTACCTTTAAGGTATTTATAAGTTAAATAAACCTGAATTTGTACTTGAACTATAGAGGTTAGATACATGATCAAACACAGAAAGGGACTCAGTGAATGGACAGTCACAGTCACAAGGGCAGTGAATATCTAATAACTTTTATTTAGAATCAGAAATAGGCAGCACAACTGAGCAGCGAATCTTTGCGCCTTCAATTACCATGTGGAAGACCAGTTTTTTAAAAGAATATCAGTTTATAGAGATGATTGACATAAAAACAAACTGTTGAAGTGGGTTCTATTCTAAGGGGATAGGCCCCTCCCTTCTGACCTCATGTTGACTCTCTCCTCACAATCTAAAAGCATTGGAAAAGAGCTAAGCACACTAAACCCAGCCCTATAATGGTATGATTGGGCAATTACAATATTGACAATACTACTTATTTCTATCCAGTCCTTTTTCAGATCAGTGAGGGTAGAGGGATGGGAGTGATTGGCTCCCAGCCAGTAGACATGCAGTGTGGTAGTCTCAGTGGTTGATCAGAGGCAGAGAGAGAGCTGCAAGGCTCATCAACATCAGACCAACTCTGGACTGGAATTGAGGGGCAGGCGAGTGGCCTGAGAGAGAAAGAAGAATGGGAGAGAACGGAGACAAAGAGGTTGGGAGAGGAGGGGGACAAAGAGATTGGGAGAGGAGGGGACAAAGAGAATGGGAGAGGAGGGGGATATGTAAACTTCCGACTTCAATTGTATATATCTTCTCGATACCTGTCTGTACCCACCAGTTCATAAAATGTCTGTATTGCATTTCCATGATGCATGAAAATTATCCTTGCACAAACACGTACACAAGCTAGAACCAAATTCAATTCAACATAATAAAAACAACTTGGTAACATTTAATTACTCATTATATCCCACCTAGGTCGTACTACAACAACACACCCACTTACCAGTGACATCCAGACTAATGGTCTTGGACATTGAGATGTTAGTTAGAGAGTTCTTGGCCACACAGGTGTAAATCCCTGCATTTTTCAAGGAGACACCTACAGCCATCAAAGGACCAGTCGCGGGCAATGCTTGGTTGTTGTATTTCCACCGGTACTCGCTGGTTGGCCGGGAGTCAGCTGAGCACTTCAGACTGACAGAGATTACTGAGCCAATCACCACTAAGCCTGGGCCAGAGACGTTCACACTCAAAGGGCCATCTACAGAGAGAGGTTCAGAGAAGTGGGGTCATTAGAGGGAAAAGTCTAAACAGAATCCTTGGGACATCCAACTCTGACATCACCCCATTGAAGGTGAAATGTAAAATGGTTAAGGTAAGGGTTAAGGTCAGAGTTAGGTAAGAGTTATGGTTAAGGTTAGGGTTTAGGGTAGGGACATCCCAAAGATCCCAGATAGCACTAACCATCAAAATATTGGTGGGTTTCTGATTTTCTACATTATGTAACATCAAATGCTTATCTTTTAAAATATTTTACCAACAGATTAAAACACCAGTACTTACAGTTCACCAATAGCTGGTATTTAGGGCTGGTGTGTGGGCGAAGGAGGTTGGTGGCGACGCACTGATAGTTTCCATCGTTAGACACCTTGACTGGACTGAAGTGCAGAGAGTTGTTAGAGATGGTTATGTCAGAGTTCAAGGTGTTGTTCAGGACCAGAGACAGGTTGTCCTTCATCCAGTAGATGGTGTCATAGCGCCCGGTGACATCACAGGTCAGGGTTAGGTTGTCAGATGATATCGGCGTTTTGTTTCGTTTCACCATCACCGACTTTATAGCCTCTGTGAGGACAGAGGAAGTGTATTGCTTTATGTACAGTATCAAGATTTGTCATTTGATCAAATGTTTAGTTCCAGCAACGCAATATTTGGATATATAAAACATGTATATATATATATATATATATTAAATGTCACCTTTTGTATGATATATATATATCATACAAATGGTTGTGCGATCTGATGGATTGTAAATTACTGTTTTATAATACTGTTTTATATATTTCCTGTTTTATATCATTATATCCTCTTAGTATGAGTTTTTATATCTCTAGAGATTGAAAGTAGTGTTAGGTTCAAACTCTGATTGAGAATAATTTAATTATTTAGTGGACTGCAGTGGGCAGTAGGAATGTGTACTCTCAAGGCCTCTCCTGACTGATGAGAAGTCCTGTGATATGCATGGAGGAGAATAGATGAATCCTGGCTGATGGAAAAGTACATCTTTGTGGAAGGAGGGGGTGAGAGCTCAAGGTATAAGTGGACATTGCACACTACTGAGCAAAAAAATAAACTCAACGTTCAACAAATTCAAACAGTTCATAAAAGGGAATCAGTCAATTGAAAAACATTCATTCGGCCCTAATCTATGGATTTCACATGACTGTCCAGGGGTGCATTCATGGGTGACCTTGAGGGGACATAGGCCCACCCACTGGGGAGCCAGGCCCAGCCAATCAGAATGAGTTTTTCAACACAACAGGGCTTTATTACAGACAGAAATACTCCTCAATTTCAATTGTTTTCCAGGTGGCTGGTCTCAGACAATCCCGCAGGTGAACAAGCTGGATGTGAAGGTCCTGGGCTGGCATGGTTGGACTTGTTCTGTGGTTGTGAGGCCAGTTGGACGTACTGAAAAATTCTCTATAATGATGTTGGACGCTATCTCAAAACATGAGACATATGTGGCATTGTGTTTTGTGACAAAACTGCACATTTTAGAGTGGCCTTTTATTGACCCGAGCACAAGGTGCAACTGTGTAATGATCATTCTGTTTAATCAGCTTCTTGATATACCACACCTGTCAGGTGGATGGATTATATTGGCAATGAAGAACTGCTCACTAACATGGATGTAAACAAATGTGTGCACAACATTTGAGAGAAAAACTTTTTGTGCATTTATGGGAATCTGTAGTCTGATTTACCAATGACGGTGAGCATCTTGGAGACAGTGCTGTTTCTGCCAGTGGCGTTGTTGAAGGCCACACAGGTATACTCCCCATGACTGGCTAAGGTCAGTGGGCCAGCTTCATACTCTGAGCCTGTTGCCACCTGGGAGCCATTGAAGAACCAGCTGAACTGGCTGAGAGGCTGAGAGGAGGCTGAGCAGTTGAAGATCACTCTTTGTTCTGTTTCGGCAATGGGTGCACCAGCTATCACAGGTTGCTTGGGTCCATCTGTGAAAATCAGACGACATCGAAACATTCAACTATAACTACCTTATTGTCGATTATTGACTTCATAATATGTCATCACAGTTATTACCTCTATCTTTGACAAGAATACATCCCCATTATTACTTACAATTCACTAGGAGTGTGTAGCGGTTGCTAGTTCTGTTGCTCACACTATTTCTGGCCATACACTGATATTCTCCATAGGAAGAATACTGGACAGGGTTGAAGGTCAGTGTTCTGTTGTTGAAAGAGACGTGGGTTCTGTTATCCAGATGCACTAACGTGAGGTTCTTCCACCAGTGAATGGAGCTAGGATCACCAACGATATTGCAAGTCATTGTAAAGGAGTCACCCTCTATCGCCTGGGTTCCACCGGTACTTATGGACACTGAGGTGATTGGCGCTGAGGACAAAGTGAAACTGTTTCAATGGTTGCAGTAGGTTTAATGGCTGCAGAGGGATTTTTGTTCTCAAGAAAGTAGACCAAACGAATCAATTAAAGGATTACGGTTAGACCAAGTCTCACCAACAATAGTGAGCATCTTGGAGACAGTGCTGTTTCTGCAAGTGATGTTGTTGAAGGCCACACAGGTGTATTCCCCATGACAGGCTAAGGTCAGTGGGCCCGTCTCATACACTGAGCCAGTCGCCACCTGGGAGCCATTGAAGAACCAGCTGAACTGGCTGAGAGGCTGAGAGGAAGCTGAGCAGTTGAAGGTCACGCTGTGTCCTGTTCCTCCTAATGCTGGTCCTGTTATTATAGGCATCTCCGGTCCATCTATGATACAAAAGACAATCAGTTAGACCAGGGGTGTCAAGTTCACTCCAAGGAGGAACTGGTGTCTGCTGGTTTTTGTTTTTTCCTTTCAATTGAGACCGAGACAGCCAGATTTGGGGAGTTCCTTACTAATAAGGGACGTTAATATGTAAATCAAGTTCAAGTTAGGTTTGAAAAACCAGCTGACACCCAGCCTTCTGTGGAATGGGTTTGACACATGTGCATTAAACCCAACATCTGTCATTGGCAAGAAGGTCAAACATCATCAACATATGTCAGATTTTATAAGAGGTGGGATACAAACCATCACATTGACTTTACTACAATATGCATAAAGGAAGTTCAAAAAGATTCCACCTCAGGCCATGGGGTCAAAGTTGAACTTGTTAATAACTACTCACAGTTGACCATCAGTCTGTATTCTGGGCTGGTCATGTTGTTGAGGGGGTTGGAGGCAGAACACTGATAGTCTCCGTTGTCAGAATTCTGTAATGAGTTGAATGTCAGTGTATTGTTGTTCATAGAGAAGTCTGTTCTGTTGTCAGCATACAGAGGCCAGCCGTTCCTCATCCACTGAATGGAGTAAACCGTTCCAGCGGTGCCACAGGTCAGAGAGAATCTCTCATTCAGTATTGGCTGGGCTCCATTTACTTTCACAATGGTCATGGTCACAGGTGCTGTGGAAGCATATCAAAGGGTTTTTCAGCACTTTTATCTAAACTTCCATCTTATTATACTGTAGGTTCAACAGCACGAATACTGTATCTAAAACCAAATTAAAACGAAGTAAGTAAACTTTTAGTCTCTTGATTTTTAAGTGGCAGTTACTGACTCACCAACAATAGTGAGCATCTTGGAGACAGTGCTGTTTCTGCAAGTGATGTTGTTGAAGGCCACACAGGTGTATTCCCCATGACAGGCTAAGGTCAGTGGGCCCATCTCATACACTGAGCCAACCGCCACCTGGGATCCATTGAAGAACCAGCTGAACTGGCTGAGAGGCTGAGAGGAAGCTGAGCAGTTGAAGGTCACGCTGTGTCCTGTTCCTCCTAATGCTGGTCCTGTTATTAAAGGCATCTCCGGTCCATCTATGATACAAAAGACAATCAGTTAGACCAGGGGTGTCAAGTTCACTCCAAGGAGGAACTAGTGTCTGCTGGTTTTTTTTTTTCCTTTGAATTGAGACCGAGACAACCAGGTTTGAGGAGTTTCTTACTAGTAAGGGACCTTAATACATCAATCAAGTTCAAGGGAGGATCGAAAAACCAGCTGACACTCAGCCTTCTGTGGAATGAGTTTGACACGTGCGTTCAACCCAACATCTGTCATTGGCCAGAAGGTCAAACGTCATGAACAAATGTCAGATGGTATAAGAGGTGGGATCCAAACCATCACGTTGACTTTACTACAATATTAATAAAGGAAGTTCAAAAAGATTCCACCGAAGGCCATGGGGTCAAAGTTGAACTTGTTAATAACTACTCACAGTTGACCATCAGTCTGTATTCTGTGCTGGTCATGTTGCTGACGGGGTTGGAGGCAGAACACTGATAGTCTCCATTGTCAGAATGCTGTAATGAGTTGAATGTCAGTGTATTGTTGTTCATAGAGAAGTCTGTTCTGTTGTCAGCATACAGAGGCCAGCCGTTCCTCTTCCACTGAATGGAGTAAACCGTTCCAGCGGTGCCACAGGTCAGAGAGAATCTCTCATTCAGGATTGGCTGGGCTCCAATGACTTTCACCATGGTCATGGTCACTGTTGCTGTGGAAGCAGATCAAAGGTTTTTTTCAGCACTTTTATCTCAACTTCCATCTTACTATCCTGTAAGTTCAACAGCACATATGTTGTTCATTAAACCAACAGAACACAAGTAAATCAACTTTTAGTCCCTGATTTTAAGCAGCAGTTACTGACTCACCAACAACAGTGAGCATCTTGGAGACAGTGCTGTTTCTGCAAGTGATGTTGTTGAAGGCCACACAGGTGTATTCCCCATGACAGGCTAAGGTCAGTGGGCCCATCTCATACACTGAGCCTGTAGTCACCTGGGAGCCATTGAAGAACCAGCTGAACTGGCTGAGAGGCTGAGAGGAAGCTGAGCAGTTGAAGGTCACGCTGTGTCCTGTTCCTCCTAATGCTGGTCCTGTTATTATAGGCATCTCCGGTCCATCTATGATATAAAAGACAATCAGTTAGACCAGGGGTGTCAAGTTCACTCCAAGGAGGAACTAGTGTCTGCTGGTTTTTTTTTTTCCTTTCAATTGAGACCGAGACAGCCAGATTTGGGGAGTTCCTTACTAGTAAGGGACGTTAATATGTAAATCAAGTTCAAGTTAGGTTTGAAAAACCAGCTGACACCCAGCCTTCTGTGGAATGGGTTTGACAAATGTGCGTTAAACCCAACATCTGTCATTGGCCAGAAGGTCAAACATCATCAACATATGTCAGATTTTATAAGAGGTGGGATACAAACCATCACATTGACTTTACTACAATATGCATAAAGGAAGTTCAAAAAGATTCCACCTCAGGCCATGGGGTCAAAGTTGAACTTGTTAATAAGTACTCACAGTTGACGATCAGTCTGTATTCTGGGCTGGTCATGTTGCTGAGGGGGTTGGAGGCAGAACACTGATAGTCTCCGTTGTCAGAATGCTGTAATGAGTTGAATGTCAGTGTATTGTTGTTCATAGAGAAATCTGTTCTGTCGTCAGCATACAGAGGCCAGCCGTTCCTCATCCACTGAATGGAGTAAACCGTTCCAGCGGTGCCACAGGTCAGAGAGAATCTCTCATTCAGTATTGGCTGGGCTCCATTTACTTTCACCATGGTCATGGGCACAGGTGCTGTGGAAGCAGATCAAAGGGTTTTTCAGCACTTTTATCTAAACTTCCATCTTATTATACTGTAGGTTCAACAGCACGTATACTGTATCTAAAACCAAATTAAAACGAAGTAAGTAAACTTTTAGTCTCTTGATTTTTAAGTGGCAGTTACTGACTCACCAACAATAGTGAGCATCTTGGAGACAGTGATGTTTCTGCAAGTGATGTTGTTGAAGGCCACACAGGTGTATTCCCCATGACAGGCTAAGGTCAGTGGGCCCGTCTCATACACTGAGCCAGTCGCCACCTGGGATCCATTGAAGAACCAGCTGAACTGGCTGAGAGGCTGAGAGAAAGCTGAGCAGTTGAAGGTCACGCTGTGTCCTGTTCCTCCTAATGCTGGTCCTGTTATTATAGGCATCTCCGGTCCATCTATGATACAAAAGACAATCAGTTAGACCAGGGGTGTCAAGTTCACTCCAAGGAGGAACTAGTGTCTGCTGGTTTTTGTTTTTTCCTTTCAATTGAGACCGAGACAGCCAGATTTGGGGAGTTCCTTACTAGTAAGGGACGTTAATATGTAAATCAAGTTCAAGTTAGGTTTGAAAAACCAGCTGACACCCAGCCTTCTGTGGAATGGGTTTGACAAATGTGCATTAAACCCAACATCTGTCATTGGCAAGAAGGTCAAACATCATCAACATATGTCAGATTTTATAAGAGGTGGGATACAAACCATCACATTGACTTTACTACAATATGCATAAAGGAAGTTCAAAAGATTCCACCTCAGGCCATGGGGTCAAAGTTGAACTTGTTAATAAGTACTCACAGTTGACGATCAGTCTGTATTCTGGGCTGGTGATGTTGCTGAGGGGGTTGGAGGCAGAACACTGATAGTCTCCGTTGTCAGAATTCTGTAATGAGTCGAATGTCAGTATATTGTTGTTCATAGAGAAATCTGTTCTGTTGTCAGCATACAGAGGCCAGCCGTTCCTCATCCACTGAATGGAGTAAACCGTTCCAGCGGTGCCACAGGTCAGAGAGAATCTCTCATTCAGTATTGGCTGGGCTCCAATGACTTTCACCATGGTCATGGTCACAGGTGCTGTGGAAGCAGATCAAAGGGTTTTTCAGCACTTTTATCTAAACTTCCATCTTATTATACTGTAGGTTCAACAGCACGTATACTGTATCTAAAATCAAAATTAAACAAAGTAAAAACTTTTAGTCTCTTGATTTTAAGTAGCAGTTACTGACTCACCAACAACAGTGAGCATCTTGGAGACAGTGCTGTTTCTGCAAGTGACATTGTTGAAGGCCACACAGGTGTATTCCCCATGACAGGCTAAGGTCAGTGGGCCCGTCTCATACACTGAGCCTGTCGCCACCTGGGATCCATTGAAGAACCAGCTGAACTGGCTGAGAGGCTGAGAGGAAGCTGAGCAGTTGAAGGTCACGCTGTGTCCTGTTTCTCCTAATGCTGGTCCTGTTATTATAGGCAACTCCGGTCCATCTTTGATACAAAAGGCAATCAGTTAGACCAAGTGTGTCAAATTAATTCCACGGAGTATCTGGTGTCTGCTGGTTTTTGTTTTTTTTCCTTTGAATTGAGACCGAGACAGCCAGATTTGGGGATTTTCTTACTAGTAAGGGACCTTAATACATCAATCAAGTCCAAGGGAGGATCGAAAAACCAGCTGACACCCAGCCTTCTGTGGAATGAGTTTGACACGTGCGTTAAACCCAAAATCTGTCATTGGCCAGAAGGTCAAACGTCATGAACAAATGTCAGATGGTATAAGAGGTGGGATCCAAACCATCACGTTGACTTTACTACAATATTAATAAAGGAAGTTCAAAAAGATTCCACCGAAGGCCATGGGGTCAAAGTTGAACTTGTTAATAACTACTCACAGTTGACCATCAGTCTGTATTCTGTGCTGGTCATGTTGCTGACGGGGTTGGAGGCAGAACACTGATAGTCTCCATTGTCAGAATGCTGTAATGAGTTGAATGTCAGTGTATTGTTGTTCATAGAGAAGTCTGTTCTGTTGTCAGCATACAGAGGCCAGCCGTTCCTCATCCAGTGAATGGAGTAAACCGTTCCAGCGGTGCCACAGGTCAGAGAGAATCTCTCATTCAGGATTGGCTGGGCTCCAATGACTTTCACCATGGTCATGGTCACAGGTGCTGTGGAAGCAGATCAAAGGGTTTTTCAGCACTTTTGTCTAAACTTCCATTTTATTATACTGTAGATTCAACAGCACATATACTGTATCTGAAAACAAATGTACACAAAGTAAAAAAACTTTTAGTCTCTTGATTTTAAGCAGCAGTTACTGACTCACCAACAACAGTGAGCATCTTGGAGACAGTGCTGTTTCTGCAAGTGATGTTGTTGAAGGCCACACAGGTGTATTCCCCATGACTGGCTAAAGTCAGATGGCCCATCTCATACACTGAGCCTGTCGCCACCTGGGATCCATTGAAGAACCAGCTGAACTGGCTGAGAGGCTGAGAGGAAGCTGAGCAGTTGAAGGTCACGCTGTGTCCTGTTCCTCCTAATGCTGGTCCTGTTATTATAGGCATCTCCGGTCCATCTATGATACAATAGACAATCAGTTAGACCAGGGGTGTCAAGTTCACTCCAAGGAGGAACTAGTGTCTGCTGGTTTTTGTTTTTCCCTTTCAATTGAGACCGAGACAGCCAGATTTGGGGATTTCCTTACTAATAAGGCACGTTAATATGTAAATCAAGTTCAAGTTAGGTTTGCAAAACCAGCTGACACCCAGCCTTCTGTGGAATGGGTTTGACAAATGTGCGTTAAACCCAACATCTGTCATTGGCCAGAAGGTCAAACATCATCAACATATATATTTTTTTATTTTTTTATTTTGTTTATTTTTTATTTCACCTTTATTTAACCAGGTAGGCTAGTTGAGAACAAGTTCTCATTTGCAACTGCGACCTGGCCAAGATAAAGCATAGCAGTATGAACAGACAACAACACAGAGTTACACATGGAGTAAACAATTAACAAGTCAATAACACAGTAGAAAAGGGGGAGTCTATATACAATGTGTGCAAAAGGCATGAGGTAGGCGAATAATTACAATTTTGCAGATTAGCACTGGAGTGATAAATGATCAGATGGTCATGTACAGGTAGAGATATTGGTGTGCAAAAGAGCAGAAAAGTAAATAAATAAAAACAGTATAAAAACAGTATGGAAATGAGGTAGGTGAAAATGGGTGGGCTATTTACCAATAGACTATGTACAGCAGCAGCGATCGGTTAGCTGCTCAGATAGCTGATGTTTGAAGTTGGTGAGGGAGATAAAAGTCTCCAACTTCAGCGATTTTTGCAATTCGTTCCAGTCACAGGCAGCAGAGTACTGGAACGAAAGGCGGCCAAATGAGGTGTTGGCTTTAGGGATGATCAGAGAGATACACCTGCTGGAGCGCGTGCTTCGGATGGGTGTTGCCATCGTGACCAGTGAACTGAGATAAGGCGGAGCTTTACCTAGCATGGACTTGTAGATGACCTGGAGCCAGTGGGTCTGGCGACGAATATGTAGCGAGGGCCAGCCGACTAGAGCATACAAGTCGCAGTGGTGGGTGGTATAAGGTGCTTTAGTGACAAAACGGATGGCACTGTGATAGACTGCATCCAGTTTGCTGAGTAGAGTGTTGGAAGCAATTTTGTAGATGACATCGCCGAAGTCGAGGATCGGTAGGATAGTCAGTTTTACTAGGGTAAGCTTGGCGGCGTGAGTGAAGGAGGCTTTGTTGCGGAATAGAAAGCCGACTCTTGATTTGATTTTCGATTGGAGATGTTTGATATGAGTCTGGAAGGAGAGTTTGCAGTCGAGCCAGACACCTAGGTACTTATAGATGTCCACATATTCAAGGTCGGAACCATCCATGGTGGTGATGCTAGTCGGGCATGCGGGTGCAGGCAGCGATCGGTTGAAAAGCATGCATTTGGTTTTACTAGCGTTTAAGAGCAGTTGGAGGCCACGGAAGGAGTGTTGTATGGCATTGAAGCTCGTTTGGAGGTTAGATAGCACAGTTTCCAATGACGGGCCGAAAGTATATAGAATGGTGTCGTCTGCGTAGAGGTGGATCAGGGAATCGCCCGCAGCAAGAGCAACATCATTGATATACACAGAGAAAAGAGTCGGCCCGAGAATTGAACCCTGTGGCACCCCCATAGAGACTGCCAGAGGACCGGACAGCATGCCCTCCGATTTGACACACTGAACTCTGTCTGCAAAGTAATTGGTGAACCAGGCAAGGCAGTCATCCGAAAAACCGAGGGTACTGAGTCTGCCGATAAGAATATGGTGATTGACAGAGTCGAAGGCCTTGGCAAGGTCGATGAAGACGGCTGCACAGTACTGTCTTTTATCGATGGCGGTTATGATATCGTTTAGTACCTTGAGTGTGGCTGAGGTGCACCCATTGACCGGCTCGGAAACCAGATTGCACAGCGGAGAAGGTACGGTGGGATTCGAGATGGTCAGTGACCTGTTTGTTGACTTGGCTTTCGAAGACCTTAGATAGGCAGGGCAGGATGGATATAGGTCTGTAACAGTTTGGGTCCAGGGTGTCTCCCCTTTGAAGAGGGGGATGACTGCGGCAGCTTTCAATCCTTGGGGATCTCAGACGATATGAAAGAGAGGTTGAACAGGCTGGTAATAGGGGTTGCGACAATGGCGGCGGATAGTTTCAGAAATAGAGGGTCCAGATTGTCAAGCCCAGCTGATTTGTACGGGTCCAGGTTTTGCAGCTCTTTCAGAACATCTGCTATCTGGATTTGGGTAAAGGAGAACCTGGAGAGGCTTGGGCGAGGAGCTGCGGGGGGGGCGGAGCTGTTGGCCGAGGTTGGAGTAGCCAGGCGGAAGGCATGGCCAGCCGTTGAGAAATGCTTATTGAAGTTTTCGATAATCATGGATTTATCGGTGGTGACCGTGTTACCTAGCCTCAGTGCAGTGGGCAGCTGGGAGGAGGTGCTCTTGTTCTCCATGGACTTCACAGTGTCCCAAAACTTTTTGGAGTTGGAGCTACAGGATGCAAACTTCTGCCTGAAGTAGCTGGCCTTAGCTTTCCTGACTGACTGCGTGTATTGGTTCCTGACTTCCCTGAACAGTTGCATATCGCGGGGACTATTCGATGCTATTGCAGTCCGCCACAGGATGTTTTTGTGCTGGTCGAGGGCAGTCAGGTCTGGAGTGTACCAAGGGCTGTATCTGTTCTTGGTTCTGCATTTTTTGAACGGAGCATGCTTGTCTAAAATGGTGAGGAAGTTACTTTTAAAGAATGACCAGGCATCCTCAACTGACGGGATGAGGTCAATGTCCTTCCATGATACCCGGGCCAGGTCGATTAGAAAGGCCTGCTCACAGAAGTGTTTTAGGGAGCGTTTGACAGTGATGAGGGGTGGTCGTTTGACTGCGGCTCCGTGGCGGATACAGGCAATGAGGCAGTGATCGCTGAGATCCTGGTTGAAGACAGCGGAGGTGTATTTGGAGGGCCAGTTGGTCAGGATGACGTCTATGAGGGTACCCTTGTTTACGGAGTTAGGGTTGTACCTGGTGGGTTCCTTGATGATTTGTGTGAGATTGAGGGCATCTAGCTTAGATTGTAGGACTGCCGGGGTGTTAAGCATATCCCAGTTTAGGTCACCTAACAGAACAAACTCTGAAGCTAGATGGGGGCGATCAATTCACAAATGGTGTCCAGGCACAGCTGGGAGCTGAGGGGGTCGGTAGCAGGCGGCAACAGTGAGAGACTTATTTCTGGAGAGAGTAATTTTCAAAATTAGTAGTTCGAACTGTTTGGGTATGGACCTGGAAAGTATGACATTACTTTGCAGGCTATCTCTGCAGTAGACTGCAACTCCTCCCCCTTTGGCAGTTCTATCTTGACGGAAGATGTTATAGTTGGGTATGGAAATCTCGGAATTTTTGGTGGCCTTCCTGAGCCAGGATTCAGACACGGCAAGGACATCAGGGTTAGCAGAGTGTGCTAAAGCAGTGAGTAAAACAAACTTAGGGAGGAGGCTTCTGATATTGACATGCATGAAACCAAGTCTTTTTCGATCACAGAAGTCAACAAATGAGGGTGCCTGGGGACATGCAGGGCCTGGGATTACCTCCACATCACCCGCGGAGCAGAGAAGAAGTAGTATGAGGGTGCGGCTGAAGGCTATCAAAACTGGTCGCCTAGAGCGTTGGGGACAGAGAATAAGAGGAGCAGGTTTCTGGGCATGGTAGAATATATTCAGGGCATAATGCGCAGACAGGGGTATGGTGGGGTGCGGGTACAGCAGAGGTAAGCCCAGGCACTGGGTGATGATGAGAGAGGTTGTATCTCTGGACATGCTGGTTGTAATGGGTGAGGTCACCGCATGTGTGGGAGGTGGGACAGAGGTAACAGGGGTATGAAGAGTGGAACTAGGGGCTCCATTGTGAACTAAAACAATGATCACTAACCTGAACAACAGTATACAAGGCATATTGACATTTGAGAGAGACATACAGCGAGGCATACAGTAATCACAGGTGTTGAATTGGGAAAGCTAGCTAAAACAGTAGGTGAGACAGCAACAGCTAGTCAGCTAGCACAACAAACAGCAGGTAAAATGGCGTTGACTAGGCAACGGGGCCGACAGATAAAACAAACAAGCAGAATGGAGTACCGTGATTAATGGACAGTCCAGCGTGCATCAGCTATGTAGCCAAGAGATCACTGTCCAGGGGGCAGCGGTGGATGGGCAGGGAAGCTGGACTGGCGAGTGTTATCCAGGTTAAAAAACTAACAATGACTAAATAGCTTGTAGCTAGTTAGCTGGTTAGCGTCTGGAGGTTCTTGAGTGTGTTCTAAAAAATTTAAAATAATAGCGAATCCGTATCACAATGGGTGAGGCAGGTTTCCGGAAGGTATAAACAATTTAAAAATCAAAAAGAGATAGAAAGTAAATATGGGTCCAGAGAGTATTTGGGACGCGGCGATACAGACGGTTAGCAGGTCTGTGCTAACAAGCTAACAGTTCGTAGGCCCGAGCTAGACAGGGTAGCAGGGGTGTGCTACAGGTGCTCTGCCCGGGCTAGCTTCAAGCTAAGTGGGTGGAAACGCTAGCCAGGGGTAACCATCCGGGGTTGCAGTTTAGCTAGATAGCTAGTTGTGAAGATCCAGCTGAAAAATGTTCAGTTTGCGGTGGGAATCCGGGGATGAAAAATAAATAGTTCAGTTACGCTCTGGTTAGAGTCGCGTTGTTCGAACTGGCGAGAGCTTTCCAGGCTAAAGGTTAGCTGATGACCGGTTAGCTGAACACCGCTAGCATAGCTGGTGGATTAGCTGGCTAGCTTCAGTTGAGGGGTTTCGGTTCCAAGTAAATATAAATGCTTTAGGAAAAAATAGCTACATTGGGTGAGGCGGGTTGCAGGAGAGTATTTGGAAACTTAGATTTAGCTAAATGTATTTAAAGAGGTATGCGAAGAAAAATATGTAAAAAAACGAAAAAGACGCGATATATACAGGGGACAGGACGACAGGACGACTTACTGCTACGCCATCATATGTCAGATTTCATAAGAGGTGGGATACAAACCATCACATTGACTTTACTACAATATGCATAAAGGAAGTTCAAAAGATTCCACCTCAGGCCATGGGGTCAAAGTTGAACTTGTTAATAACTACTCACAGTTGACCATCAGTCTGTATTCTGGGCTGGTCATGTTGCTGAGGGGGTTGGAGGCAGAACACTGATAGTCTCCGTTGTCAGAATCCTGTAATGAGTCGAATGTCAGTGTATTGTTGTTCATAGAGAAATCTGTTCTGTTGTCAGCATACAAAGGCCAGCCGTTCCTCATCCACTGAATGGAGTAAACCGTTCCAGCGGTGCCACAGGTCAGAGAGAATCTCTCATTCAGTATTGGCTGGGCTCCAACGACTTTCACAATGGTCATGGTCACAGGTGCTGTGGAAGCAGATCAAAGGGTTTTTTCAGCACTTTTATCTAAACTTCCATTTTATTATACTGTAGGTTCAACAGCACGTATACTGTATCTGAAATCAAATGTACACAAAGTAAAAAAACTTTTAGTCACTTGTTTTTAAGTAGCAGTTACTGACTCACCAACAATAGTGAGCATCTTGGAGACAGTGCTGTTTCTGCAAGTGACGTTGTTGAAGGCCACACAGGTGTATTCCCCATGACAGGCTAAGGTCAGTGGGCCCGTCTCATACACTGAGCCTGTCACCACCTGGGATCCATTGAAGAACCAGCTGAACTGGCTGAGAGGCTGAGAGGAAGCTGAGCAGCTGAAGGTCACGCTGTGTCCTGTTTCTCCTAATGCTGGTCCTGTTATTATAGGCAACTCCGGTCCATCTATGATACAAAAGACAATCAATTAGACCAGGGGTGTCAAGTTCACTCCAAGGAGGAACTAGTGTCTGCTGGTTTTTGTTTTTTTTCCTTTCAATTGAGACCGAGACAGCCAGATTTGGGGATTTTCTTACTAGTAAGGGACCTTAATACATCAATCAAGTCCAAGGGAGGATCGAAAAACCAGCTGACACTCAGCCTTCTGTGGAATGAGTTTGACACGTGCGTTAAACCCAAAATCTGTCATTGGCCAGAAGGTCAAACGTCATCAACAAATGTCAGATGGTATAAGAGGTGGGATCCAAACCATCACGTTGACTTTACTACAATATTAATAAAGGAAGTTCAAAAAGATTCCACCTCAGGCCATGGGGTCAAAGTTGAACTTGTTAATAACTACTCACAGTTGACGATCAGTCTGTATTCTGTGCTGGTCATGTTGCTGAAGGGGTTGGAGGCAGAACACTGATAGTCTCCGTTGTCAGAATGCTGTAATGAGTTGAATGTCAGTGTATTGTTGTTCATAGAGAAGTCTGTTCTGTTGTCAGCATACAGAGGCCAGCCGTTCCTCTTCCACTGAATGGAGTAAACCGTTCCAGCGGTGCCACAGGTCAGAGAGAATCTCTCATTCAGGATTGGCTGGGCTCCAATGACTTTCACCATGGTCATGGTCACTGTTGCTGTGGAAGCATATCAAAGGTTTTTTCAGCACTTTTATCTCAACTTCCATCTTACTATCCTGTAAGTTCAACAGCACATATGTTGTTCATTAAACCAACAGAACACAAGTAAATCAACTTTTAGTCCCTGATTTTAAGCAGCAGTTACTGACTCACCAACAATAGTGAGCATCTTGGAGACAGTGCTGTTTCTGCCAGTGATGTTGTTGAAGGCCACACAGGTGTATTCCCCATGACTGGCTAAAGTCAGATGGCCCATCTCATACACTGAGCCTGTAGTCACCTGGGAGCCATTGAAGAACCAGCTGAACTGGCTGAGAGGCTGAGAGGAGGCCGAGCAGTTGAAGGTCACACTGTGTCCTGTTTCTCCTAATGCTGGTCCTATTATAATCGTTATCTCCGGTCCATCTATGATACAATAGACAATCAGTTAGACCAGGTGCGTTAAATTAATTCCACGGAGTTCCTAGTGTCTGCTGGGTTTTGGTTTTTCCTTTCAATTGAGACCTTGGCAACCAGGTTTGGGAAGTTCCTTACCAATAAGGGACCTTAATACATCAAGCAAGTTCAAGGGAGGCTTGAAAAAATCCCTGAAATTTAGCCTTCTGTGGAATGAGTATGACACATTCGAGTTAAACCCAACATCTGTCATTGGCCAGAAGGTCAAAGGTTACCAACATATGTCAGTTGATTTAAGAGTTGGGATCCAAACCATCACATTGCCTTTACAACAATATTTAATCTTCCGGCGCCGACAGAGATGGCCGCCTCGCTTCGCGTTCCTAGGAAACTATGCAGTTTTTTGTTTTTTTACGTGTTATTTCTTACATTAGTACCCCAGGTTATCTTAGGTTTCATTACATACAGTCGAGAAGAACTACTGAATATAAGATCAGCGTCAACTCACCATCAGTACGACCAAGAATATGTTTTTCGCGACGCGGATCCTGTGTTCTGCCTTACAAACAGGACAACGGAATGGATCCCATGCAGCGACCCCCCAAAAAAACCGACTCCGAAAAAGAGGGAAACGAGGCGGTCTTCTGGTCAGACTCCGGAGACGGGCACACCGTGCACCACTCCCTAGCATTCTTCTTGCCAATGTCCAGTCTCTTGACAACAAGGTTGATGAAATCCGAGCAAGGGTAGCATTCCAGAGGGACATCAGAGACTGTAACGTTCTTTGCTTCACGGAAACATGGCTCACTGGAGAGACGCTATCCGAGGCGGTGCAGCCAACGGGTTTCTCCACGCATCGCGCCGACAGAAACAAACAACTTTCTGGTAAGAAGAGGGGCGGGGGCGTATGCCTTATGACTAATGAGACATGGTGTGATGAAAGAAACATACAGGAACTCAAATCCTTCTGTTCACCTGATTTAGAATTCCTCACAATCAAATGTAGACTGCATTATCTACCAAGAGAATTCTCTTCGATTATAATCACAGCCGTATATATCCCCCCCCAAGCAGACACATCGATGGCTCTGAACAAACTTTATTTAACTCTTTGCAAACTGGAAACCATTTATCCGGAGGCTGCATTCATTGTAGCTGGGGGTTTTAACAAGGCTAATCTGAAAACAAGACTCCCTAAATTTTATCAGCATATCGATTGCGCAACCAGGGGTGGAAAAACCTTGGATCATTGTTACTCTAACTTCCGCGACGCATATAAGGCCCTGCCCCGCCCCCCTTTCGGAAAAGCTGACCACGACTCCATTTTGTTGATCCCTGCCTACAGACAGAAACTAAAACAAGAGGCTCCCACGCTGAGGTCTGTCCAACGCTGGTCCGACCAAGCTGACTCCACACTCCAAGACTGCTTCCATCACGTGGACTGGGATATGTTTCGTATTGCGTCAGATAACAATATTGACGAATACGCTGATTCAGTGTGCGAGTTCATTAGAACGTGCGTTGAAGATGTCATTCCCATAGCAACGATTAAAACATTCCCTAACCAGAAACCGTGGATTGATGGCAGCATTCGCGTGAAACTGAAAGCGCGAACCACTGCTTTTAATCAGGGCAAGGTGTCTGGTAACATGACCGAATACAAACAGTGCAGCTATTCCCTCCGCAAGGCTATCAAACAAGCTAAGCGTCAGTACAGAGACAAAGTAGAATCTCAATTCAACGGCTCAGACACAAGAGGCATGTGGCAGGGTCTACAGTCAATCACAGACTAGAGGAAGAAATCCAGCCCAGTCACAGACCAGGATATCTTACTCCCAGGCAGACTAAATAACTATTTTGCCCGCTTTGAGGACAATACAGTGCCACTGACACGGCCTGCAACGAAAACATGCGGTCTCTCCTTCACTGCAGCTGAGGTGAGTAAGACATTTAAACGTGTTAACCCTCACAAGGCTGCAGGCCCAGACGGCATCCCCAGCCGCGCCCTCAGAGCATGCGCAGACCAGCTGGCCGGTGTGTTTACGGACATATTCAATCAATCCCTATACCAGTCTGCTGTTCCCACATGCTTCAAGAGGGACACATTTGTTCCTGTTCCCAAGAAAGCTAAGGTAACTGAGCTAAACGACTACCGCCCCGTAGCACTCACTTCCGTCATCATGAAGTGCTTTGAGAGACTAGTCAAGGACCATATCACCTCCACCCTACCTGACACCCTAGACCCACTCCAATTTGCTTCCCGCCCAAATAGGTCCACAGACGATGCAATCTCAACCACACTGCACACTGCCCTAACCCATCTGGACAAGAGGAATACCTATGTGAGAATGCTGTTCATAGACTACAGCTCGGCATTCAACACCATAGTACCCTCCAAGCTCATCATCAAGCTCGAGACCCTGGGTCTCGACCCCGCCCTGTGCAACTGGGTACTGGACTTCCTGACGGGCCGCCCCCAGGTGGTGAGGGTAGGCAACAACATCTCCTCCCCGCTGATCCTCAACACTGGGGCCCCACAAGGGTGCGTTCTGAGCCCTCTCCTGTACTCCCTGGTCACCCACGACTGCGTGGCCACGCACGCCTCCAACTCAATCATCAAGTTTGCGGACGACACAACAGTGGTAGGCTTGATTACCAACAATGACGAGACGGCCTACAGGGAGGAGGTGAGGGCCCTCGGAGTGTGGTGTCAGGAAAATAACCTCACACTCAACGTCAACAAAACTAAGGAGATGATTGTGGACTTCAGGAAACAGCAGAGGAACACCCCCTATCCACATCGATGGAACAGTAGTGGAGAGGGTAGCAAGTTTTAAGTTCCTCGTCATACACATCACAGACTAACTGAATTGGTCCACTCACACAGACAGCATCGTGAAGAAGGCGCAGCAGCGCCTCTTCAACCTCAGGAGGCTGAAGAAATTTGGCTTGTCACCAAAAGCACTCACAAACTTCTACAGATGCACAATCGAGAGCATCCTGGCGGGCTGTATCACCGCCTGGTACGGCAACTGCTCCGTCCTCAACCGTAAGGCTCTCCAGAGGGTAGTGAGGTCTGCACAACGCATCACCGGGGGCAAACTACCTGCCCTCCAGGACACCTACACCACCCGATGTTACAGGAAGGCCATAAAGATCATCAAGGACATCAACCACCCGAGCCACTGCCTGTTCACCCCACTATCATCCAGAAGGCGAGGTCAGTACAGGTGCATCAAAGCTGGGACCGAGAGACTGAAAAACAGCTTCTATCTCAAGGCCATCAGACTGTTAAACAGCCACCACTAACATTGAGTGGCTGCTGACACTGACTCAACTCCAGCCACTTTAATAATGGGAATTGATGGGAAATTATGTAAATATATCACTAGCCACTTTAAACAATGCTACCTTATATAATGTTACTTACCCTACATTATTCATCTCATATGCATACGTATATACTGTACTCTATATCATCGATTGCATCCTTATGTAATACATGTATCACTAGCCACTTTAACTATGCCACTTTGTTTACATACTCATCTCATATGTATATACTGTACTCGATACCA
This sequence comes from Oncorhynchus keta, assembly GCF_023373465.1. Taxonomy (NCBI): domain Eukaryota; kingdom Metazoa; phylum Chordata; class Actinopteri; order Salmoniformes; family Salmonidae; genus Oncorhynchus; species Oncorhynchus keta. The sequence continues at coordinate 24,021,405 of NC_068451.1, read as the reverse complement.
TCTACTGTATCTTGCCTAAGCTGCTATGTACCATCACTCATTCGTATATCCTTATGTACATATTCTTTATCCCCTTACACTGTGTATAAGACAGTAGTTTAGGAATTGTTAGTTAGATTACTTGTTGGTTATTACTGCATTGTCGGAACTAGAAGCACAAGCATTTTGCTACACTCGCATTAACATCTGCTAACCATGTGTATCTAACAAATAAAATTTGATTTGATTTGATTTGATTTATAAAGGATGTTCAATAAGATTCCACCTCAGGACATGGGGTCAAAGTTGAACTTGTTAATGACTACTTACAGTTGATGATTAGTTTGTAGAATGGGCTGGTCATGTTGCTGAAGGGGTTGGAGGCAGAACACTGATAGTCTCCATTGTCAGAATGCTGTAATGAGTTGAATGTCAGTGTATTGTTGTTCATAGAGAAGTCTGTTCTGTTGTCAGCATACAGAGGCCAGCCGTTCCTCATCCAGTGAATGGAGTAAACCGTTCCAGCGGTGCCACAGGTCAGAGAGAATCTCTCATTCAGTATTGGCTGGGCTCCAATGACTTTCACCATGGTCATGGTCACAGGTGCTGTGGAAGCAGATCAAAGGTTTGTTCAGCACTTTTATCTCAACTTCCATTTTTTTTATACTGTAGGTTCAACAGCACGTATGTTGACTCTAAAACCAACAGAACACAAAGTAAAGAAACTTTTAGTCTCTTGATTTTAAGTAGCAGTTACTGACTCACCAACAACAGTGAGCATCTTGGAGACAGTGCTGTTTCTGCAAGTGATGTTGTTGAAGGCCACACAGGTGTATTCTCCATGACTGGCTAAGGTCAGTGGGCCAGTCTCATACACTGAGCCAGTCGCCACCTGGGAGCCATTGAAGAACCAGCTGAACTGGCTGAGAGGCTGAGAGGAGGCTGAGCAGTTGAAGGTCACGATGTGTCCTGTCATTGCTATATCCGGAGTAGTTATAGCAGGTCTCTCTGGTCCAACTGTTAAACAGAGGACAGTATGGTTCATCTTATGGTTTGACTATTTTGACAAAGATTAGTAAGTAAGCAGCCTTCCACAATCCTTGTCTTAGTTTAAGTTGGCTTATTGGAGCAGGAGCTCCTAGGAGCAGGAGCCTACAGTATATCCGGTTTCTGTAGCATGTTGCAGCTTGATGTGTAAGTACATCCCCTGGACAGAACACTAGTCTATCACAGGCCCTTATGCCCCAATCTATCTCCTTAATGCTGAGCGCCAAGTAAAGACACATTGGGTCACATTTTTACAGTCGCTGGTATGACTCATCCAGGGATCAAGCTCCCAACCTTCTAATCTCAGGGGAGAAACTTTAACTACAAGACCACTGAATTGGTTTTATCAGACAAAGATGACCAGCTCTTGTAATACTCACAGTTCACCACAAGCTTGTATGTCATGCTGGTCAGGTTGCTGACAGCATTAAAGGCCTCACAGAGATATTCTCCATTGTCAGAAAATTGGATTGGATTGATAACCATTGTCTTGTTGCCCGTAGAGAATAATGTTCTGTTGTTTAGGGAGATGAGCTGGCCGTTCATCAGCCAGTGAATGTAGTCTACAGGTTCAGTCACCTCACACCGCAGAGTGAACGACTGATCCAGTATTGGTGGCTTCCCATCACGGTTCAACGAAACCGCTGATATCGGCTCTATGGTGAAAAGAAGAGGGTGAGTACTTCACTCGATCGGTGGTAAAACAAATACCATGATATAACATTGTATTCATAACCATCAATAATCAAATATTCACTACCAACTATATGACATTTCGTAATGATGAATGTTGCCTCACCCACGATCTTTATCATTGTGTTTATATTGGCAAATTGGATTGTGACATTATTGTAGGCTAAGCAGGAGTATCTTCCTGTCTGGTTCGCCTTCGTGTTCTGCAGGTTGAGCTGTGGGCTTTGCTCGTTGAGGAACATCCCATTAAACCTCCACATGTAAGACTCAGCGGGTTTGGACTGAGCGGAGCAGGACAGAGTGATGTCAGAGCCCGTCTTGTAGGCTGTATGTCCTATGGTCATCTCAGGAACTACCATCATGGTGAGGTTACTTGGGCCATCTATGGGAGGAACAAATGACAATGAAGTGTTGGGTAAACATTACCTAGAATATGTTTCCATCCTGCTCTATTGTGCAGGCTGAGGAACTAAACACAGTGTACGAATGATCCATGCAAATAATGACCTGGATCATGTGATCACAGAGGAATGGTTTGGGATGAAAATAGGCATATTACATCATTGCATGGAAGGCTGGCTCTCAATGATAAGGTACAATCCATGTCTGTTGTGTATGATTAATGTACAGTATACTGCATACTCTGATACTCACATCTAACATTGAGGCCAATGGGCTGGCTGGTGCCGTTGCTGATTCCGTTGATGACCTCACATCTGAACGGCCCTTCATCGTATCGTGTCACACTGACTATGGTAAGAGTGCTGGTCCCACCACCAAGCCGAACTCTGTCACTAGCTGTGACCTCTGAGCTGCCATTCAGCCAGCGGTAGGAGAGGGAGGTGCCAGAGGAGACGGAGCAGGTGAAAATGGCAGTGTCGTTCAATTCCACTAGATCAGTGGCGTTGGCCCTTAGAGTCACGTTTGAAATGGGCTCTGTGGGTGAGAGAGTAGAATAACAACCATATTGTTTATATTTGTGTCACACTGTAAAACTTGTTTTGGAAATCTAAATATGCTATTTTATTTGATCTACTTATCATAGAGACCAAGTCATAGGATTGAGTATTGTAGAGCCCTTTGCACACACATAAAACTTCTTGTGTACGTCTTATCTGAAATGTAAGCCAACAATTTGCTCATACTCTGTGATCTGTTCAGTTTCATTCTTTTCAAAGGTATGATGTAGGCCAACTTCACTATGGGTTCAGAAAACATTGACACATTTAAGTGTAAGCTTTCCATGTCATGAAATAACTTTTATTATTATGACAGAGATGAATTATTGATAGGTAATGTATGTGCATCAGTGGAGGCTGCTGAGGGGGAACAGCTCATAATAATGTCTGAAATGAAGTAAATGGAATGGTATCAAAAACATAGCTTCCATGTGTTTGATACAATTCAATTCACTTTATTACACTCAATTCCAGCCATTATTACTAGCTGTCCTTCCCTCAACAGCCTTCACTGATGTGCAAGCATGTTTGCATGTGAACCTGCTTGCAGTAAAGTATGTGAAAGGGTAAGTAAGTGTGCAGGTGAGTGTGTGTGCGCATAAGTGATTGTGTGCCAGTGAGTGAGAGTCTACCATCATAGAAAGATCAACAGACAGGCAGAGGTCAGTTCCTTACCCTGGACAGACAAAGTCACCACAGCATTCAGGACTGGCTCCATTCCCTGCACGGTATATCGTCCTGAGTCGTTGAGTTGTAGAGAGCTTATGGACAGCTCTGAGGAGGAGAATAAGACTCTGCCTCGATAACTTGTACTCACACTACTGCCACCAGGATAGAAAAGTACGATGGTTGTAGTTTCATATGACCAGGTCCCTATGTTGATGGGGCTTTGAGGAACTAGGTTCAGGGTGACATTACTGCCCACAGCTAAGGGGTTCATCGAGGGAACCACCACCTGGCCAGAGACATCTAGAAGAGGATGGATTGATGAGTTTAGTTCATGTTTTCAGATATTTTTAATCAGTACAAATGTCTTTAAAGTTCTCTAAAATATTTTACTTGATATGAATCAAATCTTTAGAAATACAACTTTTGTTTAAATTAGTGCCTTCAAGTTGAAAGCACAATTTACAACATGACCTACTATCTATTTATAATGTCTACTCTAGACATTGGTTGTCAATGTCAGATAAATAGAAACCTTCATCTTTCTGACTTGATACTGTTTGACTGAAGTGCATCAACCAAACAGAGACATGAACAACCTGTTACTTATTTAATCAAGTGTATGTACAATAAAGCACAAATAGGCATCAATATCTTTCCAGAATGAGTGTTTTGTCCTCTTTACCTGTAGTGAAGTTGAGCAGCACCAGGATGAGAACCCCCACCAGAGGATACTCCATAGTTCTGCCACTTATCAAACACCACAGATCAGAAGTGAACGGGACACTTTCCTATGACTGTCCAGACTTCTTGGTAAATCCAACCATGTTGATACTGCACAGTCAGAGTCTCTTCTTAATCAACAAATTGTCAGGTGATTCCAATGTACCAACCCACCCTACCTGCCGCCAGAAAACACTCACACACACCTACTCAACTACCCACGCCCTGTTTTGCCCAAGTACCCTTTTCCCACTCTATTTTTGTTGACACACGGGGTTGTTTTCATGTTGATTATGGTTTACTGTAAATCTGATCAACTCTGTCTGTCCTGTATGAATCCTGGGAGGAGGCTGGATGGTACATGGCCAATGAGGCCGGATATAGGTTCTCTGACCCTGTTGAAACTCATGATCTATCTACAGTGGCTGAGGAAACGTGGGCTCATAAGACACTGTCCGCATTGAACCTGTCAAGAAAACACTTACAGTGCCGTGAAAAAGTATTTGCCCCCTTTCTGATATTCTGTATTTCTGCATAGTTTTGATACCGAATGTTATCAGATCTTCAACCAAAACCCAATATTAGATCAAGGGAACCTTTTGCGTTTGGCCTGGTATGGTTCTCAATCAGAGGCAGTTTAGTTTCTTTGTTATTTTGTTTCGTGTTCTCTGTTTAATAAATATATGATGAACACTTACCACGCTGTGCTTTGGTCCTCACCTCATTCCAACGATGATCGTCACATTGATACTTATTTTGTTTATTTAATAAAAAAAGTTATGCAACACCTAATTCCCCTGTGTGAAAAAGTAATTGCCCCTTTACACTCAATAACTGGTTGTTCCACCTTTACCTGCAATGACTGCAAACAAACTATAGTGCATCAACCGAACAGAGACATTTGAACAACCTGTTACTTATTTAATAGAGTGTTTGTACCATAAAGCACAAATAGGCATCAATATATTTACAGAATGAGCTTATAGTCCACCGTACCTGTAGTAAAGTTGAGCAGCACCAGGATGA